>NC_091471.1:258374135-258677596 GCF_036971445.1 Narcine bancroftii | reverse complement strand
GGTAAATGAATATAAAATTCAAATCTCTGCCCACTGTGTCCATGAGGCCTTGGAAGATCTGGACGGCATTCTTGAGCCTGAAAGGCATGTGTAGGAACTCGAACAAGCCGAAGGGGGTGGTGATGGCCGTTTTGGGTATGACCTCGGGGTGCACCGGGATTTGGTGATACCCGCGCATCAGGTCGACCTTGGAGAATATCCTCATGCCATGCAGGTTGGATGTGAGGGATCGGGTAATGGACAGTCACATCGTTAAGCAGTCAATAATCTCCGCAGGGGCGCCAGCCGCTGGAGACTTTCGGGACCAGTTGGAGTGGTGAGGCCCAAGGACTGTCGGAGTGTCAAATGATCCCCAGCTCCTGCAGATGTGAGTACTCTTTCTTCGCTATCTAGAGCTTATCCGGCAGGAGCCGGCATGCCTTGGCGTGGACCAGTGGGCCTTGGGTGAGGATGTAATGAAACACCCCGTGGCATGGTGAGGCGGCGGATAACTGCGGCTTGAGGAGGGATAGGAATTCGAACAGGATAAGCTGAAACTCATCCTTGTGCGTGCTGACCGTGGCCATCTGCGGATGCTCTGTGCGGGAGGTGTTGAGGTGAATGGATTGGAAGATTTGGGCATCTACCAGAGGCCTACCTCGAATGTCAACCAGGAGTCCGTGGGGAAGGAGGAAGTTGACACCCAGGATGGCAGTTGGGAGGGACGAAATGGTGAACCTCCATGAGAACTTCCACTGGCCTATCTCGAAGTGGACAGTCTTGTCTCCATACGTTCGGATCTCCGTTGAATTGGGTGCACAGAGGGGAGGTCCACCAGGCTGGTTCCAGGACTCGATGGCTGTGGCCGAGATGACGCTGATCTGGGCCCCAGTGGCGATGAGGAAGCATCAGCCGCTGACTGAATCCCACAGGTAGAGAAGGCTGTGTTGGCCAGCCACCGCAGCCATTAACAGCGGCCAGCCTGGTCGTTTCCCTGGAATGAGCAGGGCTGACGACACTTCCGAGCCTTAGCTCCCCAGCGCTGGTGGAAGAAGCAGAAGCCTGAAGTGGATGGCTTGCTTCTGGCTAAACTCTTTGAGGCCCCTGCAGGGGCTGGGTGTTCCACCGCAGCGCTAGCGGAAGGCTTGGCATTGTCACGCCTGTGTCTCGTAACCTGCTGGACTGCTGAGTCCTCCGGGAATCATTCAAGCCAGAGCTCCTGAGCCTTTTGAGTGACCTTCCTAGGGTCAACGAAGCTCTCCTGGGACAGCAACGGCAGATGTCTTCAGGCAGATGGTTGAGGAAGATGCGCTCAAAGAGTGGGCAATTGGTGTGATCGCCCATGAGCGCGAGCATCTCGTCCATTAACTCAATTGGAGTTCTGTCCCCCAAGGCGTCGAGGGATCCGAGCGGCATGCTGGCCCCTGGAGAGGCCGAGGAAACCGGTGATCACCCGCTTGATGGTCCCGTACTTATCTTCTGCGGATGGGTGCTGAACGAGGTGCAGCACTTGTTTGATGGTGGCCTTGTCCAGGGCGGCGACCACATGGTCTTGGTCGAATCCGATGAAATCTGGCAGAGGTGAAACTGAGCCTCTGCATGGCTGAACCAGGTCTCTGGTTCCTGAACCCAGAAGTCAGGAAGCTTGATGGCTATAGCGTTGATCAAAGCGTCATTCATGTCGGGTTCAAAGACGTTTGAACCTGTTGGGGTCACCAATTGTAGCGGTGGCTACACTGCTAACTGAAAGGTCCCGGGTTGAGTTCAGTGAGCAAAACTGATTTATTGCAGGCTGCCTGGCTGGTCCTATACTCCCAGCCCGGACCTGGCTGAGAACTGCGCTGGGGGTTCCGACGTTAGCGGGGCGTCACATGGGTCGCCAAGCGCGGGCTTCTGAACCCGGTGCCGAAGTCAGGAGGAAACCCCCAACGGTGCCATTTTGGCCAGCTGCCCCGCTGCGTGCGTGACAAGCGGGGTCAGTTCGCCTGCCTCATGGCGTACCGCCACATATATTTACTCTATGATGCTGCTTCAAATCACTGCCAATAAATTCTGATTTTGATTCAATCAATTTCGTCAATTCTCTGGTTACGAATTGAATTTGCAGAAGAGTGAATTATTCCCTTTGGATTCTTTCTGCTCTTTTGATTCTTCAATCCCTTTTAAAGTTGTTAAAAAAAACAATTATTTAGGTATTACTATTACTGGAAAGATCACTAATTTGTTTAAGGAAAATTTTCTTACTTTGTTGAATCATGTTAAACCTTATCTCAATGGTCTCCTCTTTCGATAATGTTAATAGGGAGGGATAATTTGTTAAGATGAATATTCTGCCGACGTTCTTGTATGTTTTTCAAGGCTGTCTCAGTATTTGCTCCTAAATCATTTGTTAATTCATTAAATTCACTTATTTCCTCTTTTATATGGAAAAATAAGCATCCCCATTTGAAATAAACAATCTTCCTTCAAAATAATAAGAAAAATATTTATATCTGTGATATCAAATCTGGACCCAAATGATCTCTTAAATATTCCTTTAACTGATAATAAGAAAATATTGTATTATTTTGTATTCCATATTTACTTTTCAATTGTTCAAATGTCATTAAAGTTGTAATTTGAGAGCAAACTTTTATTATCTTAATTCCTTTGTTAAACCAAATTTTAAAAAAATAAAGGAATAAGTTGATTCTGATTCATTATCATTCCTGGTAAATGAAAATGTTTTATTCCCATTTCCAAATGTATTTTACTCCATATTTTAAAAAGTTGTTTTAACAAAGGAATATCTCTCTCTCCAAATAACAACTTGTCATTCTCTGATTTATCTTTTCCTATTTTATTCATTTCTATATGAATCCATGCTGGCTTCTCCCTCTTGAAAAAAAAACAAGAGAGAAATCTCAATTGTTAAAAAGTTTATTTCAATTATGATTACAATTTCGCGAAAAGGAATGTATTAATGAGGAGGTCATCAGTCAAGACAAAGATGGGAGAATTATTTAAAAATGGATATTCAAGAGGAACTTTGTCAGGATAGTATGGACCAACACAATGGACCAACATAATTTTTTACATCAACGTCACAGAAATTAAATGGATTAAATTCTAGTTTTTTAGATGTAATAAAGAAATAGGTACTTTTTTTTAACACTCTACAAGGGAGTATTCAAAATTAAGGCCCTTTTGGATAGAATTTGGTTTTGTTTTGGAAAGAGTTCCAAAAGTTACGTTTTCTCAAGATCCAAATTTTTTTTTACTTGGAAATATTTTTGACATAGAATTGAAATTGAAATTAAATAAATATTTTTAAAAAAAGGTTAAAATAGCCCTAGCGGTAGCTAGAAAATGTGTGGCAGTAACTTGGAAGTCAGATGCATATTTGGGAATGAGTAGATGGCATAACACTTGAAATGATTACATGTGATTTTCATAATAAATTTGAAATTTTTCAGAAGATTTGTAAACCATCTTTTCAAATTGTAGGAATTAGGTTGTAATCGGCCAACATGAATCTTCCAACTCCTAAAATTAATATATGTTTGATTTTATTTGATAGTTTTATTGTTTTTAACTTAAATAGTATTCAGAAGTTCTATTTTTTTCTTGCTTTTTTTTCTATTAGGCTGTTGGGCGGGAGGGAGGAGGACAGGGGATTATTTTTTTTAAAATCACTATGTATTAATCTTTAATATTTTGAACAAGTTAATTTATGTACATGTTTTAAGGCATATGTGAAAATAAATAAAATTTTCAAAAAAATACTAAGAGAAATGGGGGCTTGCACTACCTAACCTGAGACTTTATTACTGGGCAGTGAATATCAGATATATAATTATTTGGATCCATTATAATGAATGTTCAGTTGCCTCAGGATGGAATAACTTAGAGTTTGAATCCATTCTCAATTCTGGGAGAACATTTGTCTTTTTCACTCTCCAAACTAACTGATAATATGGTAGTTAGACATACTTTGTGTATTTGGTTCTAATTTAGAAAGCACCTTGGATATCAAAGATTTTTATTAATTATTTCAATTTTACATAATTCTTTTTTAACCTTCAGTTCAAGACATTGGATATACTCAATGGTCTAGGTTGGGTATTCAATCATTCTTGGACTTATATATAGACCAAAACTTTTCTACTTTCAAACAATTATCTGCCAAATTTAAATTACCTAATCAACATTTATTTCACTATTTACAGATTAGGATTTTCTTAAACTTCTTAATGTTGAGGCTTCCCCAAGACTTAGATTTTAATCTTATCTGGGAAGTATATAATTTTAGACCTAATCAGAAAGGACTATTTTTCAGCCCTTTATGAACAACTTTTAAGATCCAGCTATAGTTCTTTATCTAACATTAAGAAAATTTGGCAACATGACCTTCAACAGCTGTTTGCTGATAAAATATGGGAGTCTATTTGGAAAAATGTACATTCATCCTCTCTCAGTGCTTGACATTCCTTATTACAATTTAAAATAATCCATAGCGCCCACTACCCCAAAGTTCAATGAGCTAAATTTTACCCTAATATACTCTCTAAATGTGATAAATGTACAACTCAGGAAGGTACTTTATGTTCTGGTGATGTCCTTCCCTTTGTAACTACTAACGGGAAACTACTATCTTTAATTCTTGATATAAATCTGAATCCTGGCCTCTTTATTACTATTTTTGGAATGAGTGAACCAATGGACTTCATTTTCACTCCACCTCATTCCCATGTAGTTGCTTTTGCTTCCCTGATCACTAGGGGCTCAATTTGCAGTGGTGGAAAGATGTTGCCCCTCCCACACATACACAATGGTTATTGGATTTGATGGCGTCCCTCTCTCTAAAGAAAATTAGGTCCTCATCTATTGAAACGAGTAGTTTTTTTCTCTCTGAGGTTCCTTTTTCCAATTATTTTCAAAATTTATAAATAAATTATTATTGGTCTTTATAAAAAAAATCTCATTTTTTTCTATTTCTTGAACAATTAGTATTGAAATTAGTAGTTGACGCCTGCCTTTGATAATAATCATTCATATAATAGGTTGGGGTTAGAAATTAGTTATAATTTTTTTTCTTTTTCCTTTTTCTATCAATAACATGGATCATACGTATCGTGTTTACCGTTGCTTACTATTTGTAATTTTAATTTAGTTCTATATGAAATAAAAAGATTGAAAAAGAATCAGGTAATTCCTGTAACTTACAAAATCTAAATTTGATTATGAATCCCGGTCACTGGCACTGAAAGAGCATTGGGCTAAACGTGCCACCATCACAATGAACCCTTCCTCTCCCAACCCTTATTAAATTACTTAGTACTACACTAATAAAGATAAAGACTCTTTGAGAGAGTCCCCCAGCGGCAAGTGGCATCAGCCAGCTCATCATCCTGGGTAATGCCATTTCATTCAAACACAACTTTATTGAAACTTTATTCGAACAGCTGCTGCAGGCAGGACATGACCGGAGCGCTCTACTGGCTGAATATTTGTTCCCATCTTCATCAAAGAGTTGTGTGTTGCTTTGGAGAAAATCTACTTTTACAATTTTAAACTTTCATTTAAATTTTTATTAATTGAAATTTATTTTGATGTATTTATTTCCTCAATTGTTTTTTTGCCGTTTGCTTAAATTCCGGATAATGAAGATTTTACTGTATATGAATGTATATGTATATGTAGGTGAGATGATCAACAAGTTTGTAGGGATGAGACCAAAATTGTGAACAATGCAGATGGTTGTTTTTAAGGCTACAACAGGGCATAGATCAGCTGGGAAAGTGGGCAAGTGCAAACAAGTATGATGCAATACATTTTGGGAAGTCCACAGCAACCCAAACATAGAGACTGGCCTGGCCCTGGGAAGTGTTGTTGAACAGAGATGTTAGGGTGCAAGTTCACATGGGAAGCTAGGATGATGAGGAACACACATTTTGAACCTCTAGGAAATATATAGTAAAACCCCTGTTATCTAGAATTAAAACAATCGGCAGACTCAGGCAACCAGCAAAAGAAATTGCGGAATATAAACCAGTAAAAAGTTCAGGTTTAAAATTGGCACTTCTTGCTGTTAATTCGCCAATCATGCATTAAGCTACCAGAAAATTCACTTATCCGGCATCTACCAATCCCCTTACTGCTGGATACCAGGGGTTATTATGATTGAGGCACAGTACAATTTTTGGGCCCATTTAAAAACAAAAGTGTCTCTTTTTAGTTTGTGGTATGTTATCAGTCCTGTGCTCTATATAAGATTGATTTGTACCGGGCTGTTTATTTTGTTTCTCAGGACCAATTGCCAGAATTGAATGTACATTTCCGGTCACAGAGCTTCCATACATCAATGTACGCATCCTCGTGGTTCCTTACAATTTTTCTCACTACATTTTCCCTGCCTTTAGCCACTAGAATATTCGACATATTTATGTATGAGGTAAGTCCTTCGAAGTAACATCAATTGTGTTGAAGTTCTAATAACACAGAACAAATCATTGATTGACAAGGCCAACCTCACTATTGATCTTTACTAAGATGAATGGGAAAGGATGGTCAAAAGATAGTGAGAAGGCAACAAAATGTTAGATTGAAAGTATTGTAAATACCCAATAATTATCTGAAGTTATCAGTGGTGGGTGTAGTACTGATGAAAATATTGATTGTTGAATTCAACATTAAGCCTTGAAGGTGCTTGTGTTTGTTTAAAAGACAAGGTGGTTTTGTATGAATCCTTTAAGGGAAAGGTGTCAGAAAAAAATGATAGATGTCAGAACAGGAGTGAGATGGGATTAAGGTGACAGATGACTAAAAGTTTAGGATGTGCTTGTGGACAGATGAAGACATTCTGTACATTTAGAAGACCAGATAATGACCAGAGATTACAGAGTTGGCAATTAAATGGAATTCTTTGTCATGATGTATTTGGGGTCCAGGTCAGTGGAGAGTGGAGGTTTTGTGTATTCTGCTATGTCGTAAAAGGTCTCATTAGAAGGAAAATCTATCTGGGTGATGTAACAGTTCAGAATTGTCAGCAATTGCAGCTTATGAAATGTGAAGACAGGTGAAGAATAAAGATTAGAAAAAACACCATCACCTTCTCACCCCCATACTATAATTCACCCTCTACTTTGGAGTTGTGATATCCATAGCCAGGCCTTAACTCAAATGTTGGAAACATTTCTGACAAGGATCTATGGGCCTTCCAGATTCTTATCTGTGAGATTATTCCCACCCTCCTCTGCCCATCCAGCCAAATTCTCAGCATGCAGCAAGTGTCCTCTATGCTGAACTGTACGAGGACTTTGAACACTGAGCGTGGAGTTTAAATATGCCCATTGTTTGGAATGAAAGGCATTTCATGACAGTTTTTCATCCAAGAGAAAAGCAAGACAAAATGAGTTACTTCAGAAGTGTTAATGGGTTAAAGGACACACCTCACTGCACTGGATGCTGAAGACACTCAGCAGGTCAAACAGAATCCACAGGGACTAAAGGTAACTAACATTTCAGGCCTGAGCCCCTCATCAGGAATCTGGAGAAACACGTAGATGTCTGAATAAAAAAGTCGGGAGGACGGAGAGGTATAGATGCATACAGGTGGGAGGTAGCACAATACACCAATGTGCTGGAGAAACTCAGCAGGTCAAACAGTATCCAAAGAAAGCAAAGGGCCTAAACCCTTTGTCAAGGTAGTGGAAAACAGGCAGTTGCCTGAATAAAAATGTTGCGGAAGGGGGAGAGGAGAGAGGAAGGGGCTAGGGGAGGAGCACAGGCTTACAGGTAACAAGTTGCAATTGGATACAGGTGGGAGGGAAGGAGTGAGGAGCTGGAGGAAAAGAAGAGAGGATAAGGGAAGAGAGACCAGAGAGATGCAGGAAGGCTTTGGAAATTAGAGGTCAATGTTTATGCCCGTTGGATGGAGAGAGCTCAGAAGGAATACAGGTGTTTGTCCAATTTGCAGGGAGCCTAGGTTTGGCAGTGGATGAGGCCATGGGCAGACATCAATATGGGATTCAAATAGTTGGCCACTGGGTGCTCTTTGCTGTGGGCAGAGTGAAGGTGCTCAATGACAGGATCTCCCAGTCTGTGTCCGATCTCCCCAAGGTAGAGGAGGCCACATCGGGAGGACTGGATGCAGTATATAATCTTATGGATGTGGAAAGGCAAGCACTTTTGTGCATTGCACTTGACCCTAGCACTTGCAGACTTTCTTGTTGGTTGTTATCATGTACTCGCAGTTTCAGGTGAATAATACCATTTCATATCACCTCACACCTACCTGAACCATGACCAACGAGCACTCGGCTGTTATCTCCCACACTCTCACCAATCTGATTGCATCACACCTCTTTGCACAGCATCCAGCCCCAGACCAGGTTCTATCCCTTAACCGAGATCCACTAACAGGACTTCCAGTTCTTTCTGCCCACTGAACTTATGATGGCAGATAAGAAATTGTTGGATGAACTCAGCAGGTCAGACAGCATCCAAGGGTAGAAATGGCCAACCAACTTTTCTGTATCAAGACAAGGGAAGGTGGTGACATCATATAGAGGGGGAAGCTGAGGAAGGGCCCCAGGGTGATACAGGTATAAGAGGTGAGGAGTCGGGTAGAGGGAGAATCCACTAGGAATGTGGGAGGAAAGGCTGGAGAGAGAGGGTAAAATAAATTAAGAATACGAGTAGATGAAGAGATGGAAATGGTGGAATCCGATGGGGTGGGGCTACCTGAAATTAGAAAAATTGTTATTCATGCTCTTAGGTTGGAGAGTAAAAACGATTGGCTGCAATCCACAAATGTGCCCGTGCCCTCTGTGTCTGAGACTTGTACTTATCAATCACCTACTTGTGTTCCCCAGCCCATCCGGCCCCCTATCTGTCCTCCTTCACCCCTCCCTGTTCAAATTACCTACTGGTCCTTGTCACACCCCTCTCTGGTTCCATTCTCCTCCTGGCTCTGGTTTTCTCGCTCCCTGGTTCCATTCCCCTACTGGCTTTGGTCTTACCCCTCCCTGGTTCCATTCCCCTTCTGGCTCTGGTCTCACCACTCCCTGGTTCCATTCCCCTACTGGCCCTTGTCTCATACCTGCCTGGTTCCATTCCCCACCTTGTCTTCTCCCTCCCTGGTTCCATTCCCCTACTGGCTCTGGTCTTCTTCCTCCCTGGTTCCATTCCCCTACTGGCTCTGGTCTTTCCTCTCCCTGGTTCCATTCTCTTCCTGGTTCTGGTCTTACCCCTCCCTGGTTCCATTCCCCTACTGGTCCTTGTCTTTCTCCTCCCTGGTTCCATTCCCCTACTGGCTCTGGTCTTCCCCCTCTCTGGTTCCATTCTCCTCCTGGTTCTGGTCTCACCCTTCCCTGGTTCCATTCCCTGACTGGCTCTGGACTTCCCCCTCCCTGATTACATTCCCCTACTGCTTCTTGTTTCACCCCTCCTACCCTCTCGACCGTGCACTGGCACTCCCCCTCTCCACAATCAGTTGATGAACGGTTTCAAATCAATGTATCCTTGCCCCCTTCTGCAGGTTTTTTCTTCCAAATTCCAATCTCCAGTTTCTCAATACTGTTTCATGTTGACTGAGAAAAATGGGTGAATATTTTGATAAATATGAACAAAATATAATTTTAACTCATCCTTGACAACCCTTAAAGTAGGTGTAGATGAAGGATGTAATTTATAAGAATCACTGGCACATCCATTGTTTTTGGCTTCTCCCTTCTTTGTTGCCGTCTGCTTGTGTAATACTGCATCTGTGTTGGCAGGGATTGGAAGTCGTCTTTCGCATTGGAATGGCTATCCTTCAGTTTAATCAAGTGGACCTGATGCAACTTGACATGGAGGGAATGTCACAGGTAAATGTGATCCAGGTTTGGCACTTCCTATGGTCCTCACATTTGTATCTCTTGCAATTGTCCTGAGAAGCTTAATCTTCAGTCAAGACAGATACTCATTTTAATGTCTTTTCTGAAAAAGAAAAAGAATCTCAGGGTTGTATGTGATGTCATAGAACGATAGAAGATTACAGCACATCCCTTTTAGTCTGTGCCAAACTATTCTGCCTAGTCCCCCTAACCTCTACCCAGTCCATATCCTTCCATTTCCCCCCCCCCCCCACCTCACATGCATGTACCTGTCAAATTTTCTGAGTCTGCATTCAGCTGGAAGCTTGTTCCACACTCTCATGACTCACTGCGTGAAGTGAAGTTCCCCCTAATGTTTCCCCTCAACTATTTCCCTTTCACTCTTAACCCATGTATGTACTCTGATCAGAACTTTGAACTTTGATTACTGTAAGAGTACATTGAAAAAAATAATGTCATTAACCCCTCCTCTCCTTCCAAAAAGCTCTCTTTCTTCCCCCCCCTTTCAACTATTCTGTGGCAGCCGCAGAAGCAAACAGTACAGGAAAGAGAGGTATTTGGTAAAAACCTCTTCTTTCTTTATGTCTAATGATACAGTGAGGAAATTGCTTTTAGCTTTATCATTTCCTGTTAGTTAAATAACACCTATTGTTCTGGCATGAAATCATACAGGACTTCTGCCATCAAGATGTGCTTCACTTTAAACTTTTGTAAACTTTTCAGAATTAACTGGTGGCAAAGGCTTTGTTTTCCATATCCATGTACTTTTGTCTCGGAGCAGGAACATTTATAATTAAGGAACATTGTTCTACAAACATGTTCTTCGTCTATTTTGTCGATTTATTGTTATTCCGTTTGAACAAAGGTGGCAATTCCATCCTCACTTTTCTTCCACCCACTGCTCCAACCCTCATGAATCATTTACATAAATTTGAATAAAATCAGATAGGGTCTGAAAACTGCTTTGGTTTTGCTTCATGTTTAATGAAGGTAGAATTGAAGAAGAGACCATGACAATGGGATCACTTGAGGATACTGTTGAGAGTGAAATAAAGATTGTGTATAGGATTTGTAATATTGTAATACAAAGTTTTTGTGTGATGATAGGGTCGTGGTGATAACCAGTTTATGTCCATATGTACAGATGCACCAAAATTCATGCTACAGAATACTGCTATAGTATAAATTAAGTCAAAAAGAGATAATAAATATAAAAGGTAGATGGATAATAAATACAGTTCCTATCATACAAGAAGAAAATAAACTGGTACTAGATAGTGCAGACATCTTTTTCTTGTGTTGGTAGCGGTCTATGATTAGTGTAGTAAGGGGAGGTTTAAGAGCCTGATAGCCTTTGGAAAAAAGCTGCTCGAGCCTGGAGGTTTGGTCTTCAGGCTTCCCAAAGATAGCAGCATGAAGTGGTGTTCAGGGCATTGAGGATTCTGTATTCTTGAGGCAGTGCCTAACATAGATGTCTTCAATAGCCTGTGATAGACTTGGCTATGTTTGCTACCTTCTGCAAACAAATAAAAACAGCTGAATTGCAATCCATGAAATGAGTTGTGATGAGATCTGACCAATACTGGAAGACTGAGGGGAACTTCCTGTCAAAAAATAGGCTATACTTTGCTGATATTTTTTGTCATACGCATCCACTGAACTTTGTCAATGTATTGCTTGAACCAATGCCTCTTCAAGGTTGCATGAAAATAAGAACAGGAGTCCACTTATTACCTCAAGCCCTCTCTGCTATTCAATAACTGATCTTCTTCAGGCCTTAACACCAGTTCCCCAGAGCCCTTGTTTCCTAATCTTTCAAAAATTATTGCCTTGTAAGAAGAGCTAAGATTTGATTTTGCTGGAAGACCAGAAATTGTACAACTTTATGGCTGTGAGGAATTCCTGCTTCCCAATTCTTGATGCAGAACTCTCTGAAATCCAAGCAACTGAATTAAGTAACAAACTATTGTTATGTATAAAATGACTACTATTTATCTGAATTTTAAAGCATTTGATTAAACCCCGCATAAAAAATTTTAGCTGAAACTCACAAGGAGTAGTACAACATGGAGTCAAACTGGTGGTATCTGACCAGTGGTATTCTCTGATGAAGATGGTCCAACATCTTCAAAAGATTAGGGGCTTCAGTTAAGTGGATCAATTAGTGACTTAGATTTATCTCCATGGAACAGGAGAGGTTGTGGAGAGGTCTGATCTGTAAGATCACAAATGATATTGAGTAAACGGAGAGAAACTGCTCCCATTGGTGGAAAACTCAAGAATCAGAAAACAATTCTGAGCATGACTGTCAAAAGAATTAAAGCATTTCTTCATATGGCAACTGGGATGTAGAATTCACAGCTATGGAGACAGATTCAGTTGTAACTCAGAAAGAAGGTGCAAAATTCGGATCCCTAAAGCAGTGGTTTTCAATTATGGCATAGGGAATACTTAAGGTGGGAAGGGAAGGTTGAAAACCACTGCACTAGACCCAATTGTTACTGAAATATTTTGCTTTGGAGTTATGAAACTGTGGACATAACAAGTCAATGAGGTATGATTAAAACAGTGGTTTTCAAATCTTTTCTTTTCACTCACATACCACCTTAAGCAATTCCCGACTAATCTCAGAGCACTTATGGCATAGGGGTTACTTAAGGTGGAATGTGAATTAAGGGGGGCATTTTGAAAACCACTACCCTACAGGTTAAACTCCAGGTTGAGTCGGTGGAGAAGAAGGAGAATGCAATGTTGGCATTCATTTCTAGAAGAACAGCATATAAGAGCAGGGATGTAATGTTGAGACTCTGTAAAGCACTGGTGAGACCTCACTTGGAGAACTGAGTACAATATTGGGTGCCTTATTTGAGAAAAAAGAAATGCTGATGTTGAAGAGGGTTCAGAGATTTACTAGAATAATACCAGGAAAGAAAGGGTTATATGAGGAATGTTTGACGGCTCTTGGATTGCTCTCGTTGGAGTACAGAAGGATGAGAGGGGACCTCAAAGAGACATTGCAAATGCTAAAGGTAAAGGCCTGGACAGAGTAGATGTAGCAAGGCTATTTGCCATGGTAGGGGTGTCTAGGACAAGAGGGCACAACTTCAGGTTAAAAGGTTGTCAATTTAAAACAGAAATGCGGAAATATTTCTTTAATCAGAGGGTCATGCGTCTGTGGAACTTGTGGCAACAGGTGGTTGTAGAAGCAAGGTCATTGGGTGTATTTAAGACAGCGATTGAAAGGTATTTGATTAGTCAGGGCATCTTGGGTTAAGCCGGAGAGAGGGGCTGAGTGGGAGGATGGATCAGTTCATGATAGAAAAGCGGAGCAGACTCGATGGGCCAATGAGCCGACTTCTGTCCTCTGGTGTATCTTGTGTTATGCTTAGAAGGTCTTTCTGTGGTTATGGGGAGAAGATAAAGGAGTGGGAGTAGCTCTTTCATGGAATCACTTTTACCTTGTCAAGCCAATACTCTTATTGCACATTGTAATAATTCTGGGAATTTTTTTGTGATGCTTCATCTATGGAAACGATGCTAATATTTCTTTTGTTTTTTTTTTATTTCCTCATAGCACTTTCAAAAGGTGATTCCACAGCAGTTTGATAGCTGTCCAGACAAATTGATCCTGAAGGCTTACCAGGTCAAGTACAACCCAAAGAAAATGAAAAAGTACGTAACATGCAAAGCAAACATTTTGGAATTAATGGCAGTGTGAATGTCCTCATCCTTCAGAATTGGCAGATGACTTCTCATTTGAGTGGTAGTACCTGTATCCTTAGAAACTTGGGAGGTATTTGTTCCATACTGTTTAATAATTATTCAGCCAAATTCCATTTTGTAGTTCTTGGTCCAAGCTTTGTAGGTCATTATTTTGTAAGTGAGATTCCGTAGAAAATTAAGGTTCTGGGCTCATTACCTTAGTATGCATAATTTTTACTATTTCACCATCCTTGGCTGAAAAGCAATCTCAATTCCCCCTCACCATTCTACCTATCATCTTAAATTTAAATCTTTTGGTCATTGATCTCTTTCCATCCAGTCTATCTTCTCAATTCTAAAGAAAATAGCTCCAACCTATTGATCCTCGTAGCTAAAGCTCTCTTGGCTTTGTTCCTGGATCTCTCCTTTTATTCTCTCTGTTCTCACCTTCTTGTAAAGCAGTGACTGAATTGTACACAATTTTAACTTGAGTGCAAGTCTTGCCTCCTGCACTGTAGCACTGAGTGAATTTTATCATATTTTCTGGTCTTGCTCTGTTCAAACATATACCAAGCTGAGGAAAATTCCAGTTGTAATATTGCATGTCTGATGATTTCCAATGTTGGATTAGATATCCCACAAGGGTGATAGTGGTGCAGCTCACAGAGTTCCACTCTCTCAGCTCCATTAGGGTCTTTTAAACTGCAGTACCTGGGTGGCCCTCCTGGGACCCAGTTGTGCTTACTGGGTCAAAGTTGCTAGAAGCACCTTTTAAACCTGGTGATTTAAGGGGGAACCCACCCCCACGAAACTACCTACCTCCTTGGTAGGTCAGGGACTAGTTGGATTAGGACCACGCTAATCTGAGGGGAAAGATAAAATTGGTGTAAAACGGTGTTTCATTGGTATTATTCTGGTCCCAAAATATGTAAACCTGAGCAAAGGACTTTTTCTTCATTTCCAGTTGTCTTTATGATGAGAACCAATTTGTGATGAAGATCATTTGCTGGCTTTGATTAGTTTTATATTTAATTTTGTAAAAATGTAGATATACAACACAGTAACAGGCCCTTTCGACCCACGAGACTGTGCCGCCCAATTACACCCAATTGACCTACAACTCCAGTACATTTTTGGAGGGTGGGAGGAAACGGGAGCGCCCAGGGAAAACCCATGTGGACATGGGGAAAACGTCCTTGCAGACAGCACAGGATTTGAACCCCATTTGCTGGTGCTGTAACAGTGTTGCGCTAACCACTATGTTAAAGATGCCACCCTTGTCTTGATTCACACTGTTGCGGACAGCCTTGTATCACCTTCATATTTTTGGTTGTGGGAATTGAATGATAAGAGTCTCATTTTGCTGGAGAAAAAAATTTGTGACTTGTTTCTCCTGCAGACTTGAAAAGGAATACACTACAATCAAAAACAAGGAAATGGAGGAACAGATTGAAATTAAGGTAAGCTTTCCCATCAATTCTATCTATTGTAATTGACCAAGCTAGTCCTACCACTGGCATGTACTATTCTGGATATGGCAATGTATTATTATCTTCAAAAATTACTGCAATTAAGTAGCTTGTTGTTTCAAAAGAAAAATGATATAATTACTCAATTCAGTGAGATAATTAGGTGTTGTTTGCTCAAATGAAAGGGTAAGAATTTACAATTGATTAAGATTTGCAGGGACTGTAATTTGTGCTTGATGTTCATTTATTTGGTAGGAGCATGTGAACCTTTATTCATGAGATATCAAATTCACAATCACACTGGGTTAAATATCATTTGCCTCTTCCTGTAAATGGACTCCACAGAGCCTGTGCAATGAACCATTTACCTTGTATTGCCTTGTACTTCATTTTACAGTACGTGGCCCAAAGGATCCGAGTTAGATGAGCTTGTAATTACCCATTACATAATTCTCTCATTTCTGCCTTAACATTTCAGTCATAGAATCTTACAGCAGGGAAAGTATTGGTTCGGTCCAAATTACCCATTGCTGACAAGGTGCCTCCGAGAGCCAGGCTCATTTACCTGTGTTTGCTGAATATTCCTTTAAAGCTTCCTATCTATCAGTCCAAATATCTTTTAAATAGTAAATTGCACCTGCCTCTAATACTTTTTATGGCATATTTTATATACCCTCTATGCTGTGTTGGAAAATAAACTTGCCCTTCTGTCTTTTTTTAAATCTTTCTAATCTCGCCTTAAAGATATTCCTTCTAATATGACACTCCCTTATCCTGGGAAAAGGCTATGACTATTTATCTTGCACCTCTGATGAATTTATAAATCTCTATCATGTCCACACCCTCCCTCGCTCCAGGAAAAACAGTCCCAGTCTATCCAGTCTCTATTTTAAGAGCTTTAGGACGATTACAGCCAGCACTACAGGCTGAGGAACAGCTTCTTCCCAAGGGCAGGGAGAGACTAAAGGAACTGCCCACACTAACCATCCGAGGCTCTCATATTATTAAACTATATTTACTTATTTATTTGTATAGATGAAATACTTGTCCTGTATATGTATTATCTGTCTGTATGTGTGTTATGTCTGGTTGTGTGTCTGCATATTTTGCACCAAGGACTGGAGTAGGCTTTTTCATCGGGTTGTACTGTACAATCAGATGACAATAAACTTGACTATAATAATTCAAACCCTCCAGTCCCAGCAACAACCTCATGAACCTTTTGTGCACCCTCTTTCACTTGATCACATCCTTCCAATGGTATTCGGGTCAGAACTGCGCACAGCATTCCAAGTGCAATCTCAGCCACATGATCTCCCAACTCTTGTACTTAATGCCCTCAACACTCTGTCTATCTATGTCACCACTTTCAGGAAACTATATACATGCGCCCCTGAGTCTTTCTGTTCTACTACACTCCCCAGGACCCTGCCATTCACTTTGTATGTCTTGCAGCGCATATACTAACATTGGAATGATACAGAAAAGATTAGCTTGACCCCTGCGCAAGGATGACATGCAAATTCGTGAAGCATTCCATATTGTTTAGGGAAGCACGGTCATCTGTTATGAGTTTGTTCATTCTCCCTGTGCCTGTGTGGGTTTCCTCAAAAACATGCCACGGTTGTAGGTCATTTGAGTGTAATTGAAATGCTTCAGCTTGAGGGATAGAAGGCCCTGTTACCGTGCAGTACGTCTAAATTTAAAATTTTCAAATGCATTATTTTGTCTCATGCCATTGTTATTCTTTTGCCAAGTTGATCAGATTTTGTAACAATTCTCATTTCATCTGCAAATTTAACAATCATGTCATCTACATTCTCAACCAATTCAATGATATAAATAATCAACCAACTCTGATCCCTGATGCACCACACTGGTTACAAGCCTCCAATCTAAAAAACATCCACTCACTTCCTGTAGAATTGACTAAACTCGAATTTCCATCTTCTGCATCGCACTTCATGACAAATTACATGATGTATGTCAGAAATGCTCTCCTAATGTCAATTGAAATATATAATTGGCTTCTCTTGTCACAAGTTGAAGTGATAACTAGAGGACACATGCTGACAAACAATTCACTATGTGATGCCTGTTTTTTTTCCCCTGATTTCAAACTTTAGCTACGATGAAAATTTTGGGCCTTTTTAGTTTGTATTAAACTTCATTTTTGAAATTAAAATGGAGGGTAAGGGTTGTAAAAAATGATCAGGTAAATGCGGAGAGACGTTTTCCCAGAATAGGGAAATCAGTAACCAGAGGACATCGATTTAAGGTGGTGGAGGGGAAATTTAACAGGAATTTTTCATTTAAATAGAAACCTGAGGGTTTTTAAAAATTTTTACGAAGCGGGTGGTGGGTGTATGGAAGGAGGTGCTTGTGACAGTCGCTATTGCAATGTTTAAAAAAAATAATTGGACAGATACATGAACAGGATGGATTTAGAATGAATCCTCAAACTATCATTCATGAAAATAAGTCTGAAAATATCTCTCAGGCTCCACAGAATATGCAATCAATAGTACAATCAATAGTTTTTATTTCATTGATACTTCTCTGATCAATGTTCCTATGAATTTTTCTCATGTTCACATTAAAAACAGATATTTGTTTTACACTCTTTTCTCACTCTCTGCAGTTAAAACTCATTGCTCATGACATGAGTTTTTTTGTTCCAATCTATTTTTCTTACCACTATCATCTATCAGTCATGAGCTAGATTTCCTCCAAAGGTCAACATTTGAAAAAAGGTTTCCTGGTTCTTTTTGCTCATCCAGTTAATCAGTTACTGGCTCACTGCTGAATGAGTATCATAATTTGTTCTCAGGAGAAAGGTGTGAACATTGACCAGATAAAGAACAGACCCTTTAACTTTCAACTGAGAAATCTTTCCACACAAAATTATGATAGAAATTCCAGATGACACCCAGAGTCCTCATTAAGAGCTTTTACAAGTCAATAAGAAATTGGCCAATGTCCTATATTGCCATTAGAGTGAATTGGTTTCTTGTAAGGTCAGAAGCAATTGCATCTGTTATTGATTAAAAAAGGGCTCACTTCAATCGCAGTCTGTATCAAATGCTCTTTCATCCTGACAATCTGTGTCAGAAGTACCTGGAGGTTTTGATTGACTGTAATAGCACAATTTACCCTGAGATGGCAGAACTTCACACTAAAAATATGCTTTCTGACTAAACCCATGCCTGTTTGCTATTGAGCTCTTCTCAAGAACACTGAGCGATTATGAGAGTTGTGATAATCCATGACCACGATAGATTTTTTTAACATCTTAACTGACTCCGGTTCAGTTATTATCTTTTCTTTGGCTTGGCTTCGCGGATGAAGATTTATGGAGGGGTAATGTCCACGTCAGCTGCAGGCTCGTTTGTGGCTGACAAGTCCGATGCGGGACAGGCAGACACGGTTGCAGCGGTTGCAAGGGAAAATTGGTTGGTTGGGGTTGGGTGTTGGGTTTTTCCTCCTTTGTCTTTTGTCAGTGAGGTGGGCTCTGCGGTCTTCTTCAAAGGAGGTTGCTGCCCGCCGAACTGTGAGGCGCCAAGATGCACGGTTTGAGGCGATATCAGCCCACTGGCGGTGGTCAATGTGGCAGGCACCAAGAGATTTCTTTAGGGAGTCCTTGTACCTCTTCTTTGGTGCACCTCTGTCATGGTGGCCAGTGGAGAGCTCGCCATAGAACACGATCTTGGGAAGGCGATGGTCCTCCATTCTGGAGACGTGACCTACCCAGCGCAGTTGGATCTTCAGCAGCGTGGATTCGATGCTGTCGGCCTCTGCCATCTCGAGTACTTCGATGTTAGGGATGAATTCGCTCCAATGAATGTTGAGGATGGAGCGGAGACAACGCTGGTGGAAGCGTTCTAGGAGCCGTAGGTGATGCCGGTAGAAGACACATGATTCAGAGCCGAACAGGAGTGTGGGTATGACAACGGCTCTGTATACGCTAATCTTTGTGAGGTTTTTCAGTTAGTTGTTTTTCTAGACTCTTTTGTGTAGTCTTCCAAAGGCGCTATTTGCCTTGGCGAGTCTGTTGTCTATCTCGTTGTCGATCCTTGCATCCGATGAAATGGTGCAGCTGAGATAGGTAAACTGGTTGACCGTTTTGAGTTTTGTGTGCCCGATGGAGATGTGGGGGGGCTGGTAGTCATGGTGGGGAGCTGGCTGATGGAGGACCTCAGTTTTCTTCTGGCTGACTTCCAGGCCAAACATTTTGGGTCCGCAAAACAAGACATCAAGCGCTGAAGAGCTGGCTCTGAATGGGCAACTAAAGCGGCATCGTCTGCAAAGTGTAGCTCACGGACAAATTGCTCTTGTGTCTTGGTGTGAGCTTGCAGGCGCCTCAGATTGAAGAGACTGCCATCCGTGCGGTACTGGATGTAAACAGCGTCTTCTTTCATGAAAGAAAAAAGATCAGTTATTATACCTGTGAATCAAACAGTACAAGATAGCACATTAGAAAAGACCAATGGAAAGGTCTCTAAAGGATATGCATATTTTGTACCATTACTCATGAAAAACCTGTATGCATAAATGAAGAACATGAAGAACGGTAGTGAAGAAGATAGAGCAGTTGCCTCGCAACTCTTGTGAAATGGTTTGATTTTGACCTCCACTGCTGCGGTGGTGAAGTTTGCACACTTTGATGGGAGTTGATTTTGCCAGATGAGGCAGTTTCCTGCCACATTCCAAAGGTGTGCTGCTTGTTAGGTTAATTAGTTACAGTGAAATTACCTCTCATGCAGGTAGCTAGTAGGGTATCTGGGGGATGGTGGAACGGATTGATCTAAAGTTGGTCGAGATTCATTGGGCCAAATATTTTCCTTACAAGTCATAAGGAAATACAAGAAATTAGAATATTCCTGTTGCATAAGCAAGCATTTAAATATTTTTTAGACATACACCACGGTAAGAAGCCATTCTGACACACAAATCCATGCCACCCAATTGACCTTCAACCAGTGGGAGGAAAATCCACGCAGACATGGGGAGATATGTACAAATGCACAGAATAAAATGATGGAAGTATTATATACTGGCAGCAAATTCTGGTAGAAAAGCAAAACGTTCAGAATATGCTTGAAATTCTGGAGTGGCTTTTTGGGTTCAGATGTGAGCACCTTAAAAAAAGAAGAAACAATGCAAAAGCAGGAGAGAGCTTGGAAGACAGCTAACTCATTAGCTTGAGCAATTAACCAGAAAAATAATGGTCACTAAAGTTGTCTGGGAAATATGTATGATATTTCCAAACCTGGTTCCTACTTGTTGGTTTATCAAGAACTTGCATTAAAATTCTAAACAAAAACCCATAGTAATACTAAACCTCATGAACAATATCAAAATGCTGACAACAGGAGACTCCAATTCTATTATAGATTGCAAGTACATAACTCAATCAAATTCATAAAATAAACACCACAGCTGAAGGCTCATAGTTTCAAAATTTACCCAGTTCATAATGATTGCTGTAATTTTGAGGTTGGAATAAACTTTGATTTCTGTAGGATTAGCACCTTGGCTGTATCAACTGGTTGTAGCGGCCCACGCACGGAGTCACGGACTGGCCCACAAAATGACCAACGGATGTGGCGATCACGCAGACCTGGGGGTAATAGCCATCATCCCAGATGACCTCCGCATGGCGGGAAGATGGGGAACTCTGGTAGGAACACTGGTCAATCCAAGGTTGGCGCTCTGATGACACACCACCAGGGGCCCATATAAGCGTGACAGCCAGAGCAATAAATCAGTCTCGTTTTCGAAGGCTTTGGTGTGTGTGTCATTCTTCTCCACGTTCATTTAGTGCGAATGCTACATTGGTGACCCTGATAAGTCCAACTGGCAGTTGGTCCCAAAGATGATGGATCAAGTGGAGCCAGTGACCATCCATGTGATCTCTCTCAGGCTCCCACCGTTTTGGGTATCACAGCCACACATGTGGTTTGGGCAAGCCAAGGATCAGTTCCAGCTTCGCCACATCGCCACCAACGACACCCACTACTTCTATGTCGTAAGTGCCCTCGATCAAGACACAGCGGCAAAGGTTGTAGATTTCCTACAGCAGCTTCTGGAGCAAAGAGCTGCTAACTTGCACCTTCGGGCTCTCCTGGTGTGAGCGTGCCACCTGATTGCTGCATGTGGATGGATTGGGGAATAGGGCCCTGTCCACCCTAATGAGCGAAATGCTCGCTCGAACCGAGGGCCACAAGCCTTGCCTGCTCTTTGAGCAGATCTTTCTGGAACAGCTGCTCAAAAATATACGACTCTTGGTCACAGATGAGGATTTCATCCACTCTCAGAGGGTCGCAGCCTGTGTGGACATGCTCTAGAGAGCAAAGAAGAACACCAGCACCATTGTAGACCACATCAGCAAGGCTTGTGAACCACCCCCGGTGAGATCAAGGCCAGCGGAGAGGCACATTAACACCCCAGGACAGCTATGCTACTACCACTACTGATGGGTGCGGAGGCCCATCGATCCCACCCACTCTGCGGGTTTTCGGGAAACGCCCTGGTCAAGTGTCATTGATGGCTGTGGCCGATGGCCCACCTAATACCCTCCTGTATGTCTGGAACTCACTGTCAGGCAGGCATTTCCTGGTCAGCACTGGCACTGAGATAAACATCCTACCCCCTGCAGGCCTTGACACCCACAGCGGCAAGCAGGGCCCAACACTAAGTACAGCCAACAGCTCCTCCATTCGGACTTTTGGGACCCTCACCGTTCCCCTCCATTTCAGCAGCAGCAGCTTTACATGGACCGTCACCCTTGAGGCAGTGGCACAACCACTCCTGGGGGCCGACTTCCTTCGGGCCCATTGCTTGCTTGTCCCCCCCCCCCCAACAGGGACTCCATGACACTCTCGGACAATGAATTCTCCCACATCCTGGAGGAGTTCCCCGAGCCAAAGCATGGGGTAAGGCACCACATTTTGACAGGGGGGATCCCCCACTCCACACCAGGGCACATCAACTCCTTCCCGAAGAGCTCAGCCTGGCAAAGGAGGAGTTTAAGAAAATGGAGGAGCTGGGGATTGTGTGGCGTCTGACAGTCCCTGGGCCTCCCCCCACTACGTTGTCCAAATCAGCAGGGGGGTTGGAGACCATGCGGCGACAACAGCCGCCTCAAGGAGGCCACCACCCCCCACCACATGCCCTGCATCCAAGACTTTGGCACCAATCTGCACGGGGCACGGGACTCATCCCAGGGTACCATCAAATCCCAATTCACCCCCAAGACGTCCCAAAGACCGCAATCATAACCCCCTTTGGCATGTTTGAATTTCTCCACATGTCTAAAGAACGCAGCACAAACTTTTCAGCGGATGATGGACACAGTGGGCCAGAACCTCCCATTTGCGTTCATCTATTTGGACGATATCCTCATTGCCAGCCACAGCCGCCCACCTGAGACAATTGTGCACCCACCTGACTGAGTTCGGGCTGATGATCAATCCTGCTAAATGCCAGTTATGTCTGGACACCATCAATTTCCTAGGGCACAGGATTAACAGGCACGGGGCACACACCTCCCTGAGAAGGTGAGGCAGTCCGGCATTTCGCTAAGCCACGCACGATAAAAGGGCTACAGGAATTCACCGGTATGATAAAATTTTACCACAGGTTCATGCCAGCAGAGGCACACATCATGTGCCCCTTCTTTGCACTGATGACCAGCAAGGCAAAAGTCATTGCTTGTGCTGAGGAGTCTTCCAGAATGCCAAAGATACACCAGCCAACACCACCCTCCTGAACCACCCTAGACTGGAGGCACCTACCTCCCTAACTGTTGACACCTCCAGCACAGCGGTAGGAGTTGTGCTAGAGCAACTTATTGAGGGCCAGTGGCAACCTCTGGCCATTTTCTCAACAGGCACTCCCCCCCACCCCCCCCCCCCCCCCGCATAGAACTCAAATACAGTGTTTTCGTCAAAGAGTTGTTAGTGCTGTACCTGGAAGTAAGACATTTGCATTACTTTTTGGAAGGCCAGCAATTCAGGGTGTTCACTGATCACAAGCCGCATAATTTTGCCTTTCATAAGGTGTCAGACCCGTGGTCAGCCCAACAACAGAGGTATCTGTTCTTACCACAGACATTCAACATATCGTGGGGAAAAACAATGTGGTAGCTGATGCTCTCTCACACCCCGCAATTGAAGCGATACATGCCCTGTCCCAAGGCGTTGCTTATGTGGCCCTCACCAAAGCACAGCAGCAGGACCCAAGACCCCGCATATAGGATAGCTGTCTCCGGTCTCAGGGTGGAGGATGACTCGGTCAGCCAAGGTAGCCTGTTGCTGCTGTCTCATGTTTCTACCAGCAACCCCCGCCCATCATTCCAGCTGCCTGAAGGTGCCAGGTTTTCGATGCCATCCACAACTTGGCACACCCTGCCATTCGCGCCATGGTCAAAATGGTGGCCAACAGGTTTGTCTGGCATGGACTCTGTAAACAGGTCAGTAAGTGGGCCAAAACCTGCGTGAACTGTCAGTCCTCCAAAGTGCAGGTTCACACAAGAGCGCCCACACAAACTCTTCCGCCGGCATGGTGCAGATTCAGCCATGTACACAATGATGTGGTTGGTCCGTTGCCAGTTTCCCATGGGACGAGATACCTCTTGACCACGGTGGACTGCTCCACGAGGTGACTGGAGGTGGTCACGCTGGCTGATATCACCAAAAAAACCTGTGCCAAGGTACTCATTAACACGTGGGTGTCTCGATTCTGGGTCCCAAAGCACCTCACCTCGTACATGGTTGGGGGGGGTGCCACAATTCACCTCTGGGTTCTAGGCAATGATGGTTAACTTTCTGGGTGGTCAGCTCCACCACACCACGGCATATCACCCTCAGGTCAATGGGTTGGTGAAGCACTTTCACTGGCACCTCAAGGCAGCCTTGATGGCCCAACTGGGTGGACGAACTGCCTTGGGTCCTGTTGGGAATTCGTACCGCGCCGAAGGACTTCAAAGCCTCAGCAATGGAGATGGTCTAAGGCATGCCTTTAATCATCCACGGGGAGTTCCTGGCCCCCGATAAATATCTGGAAGACCCCACGGTGACTTTTGAGAATCTGCAGCAAAAACTGGGGTCCTTGGTCCCACAGCAACCCCTACTGTAAGGCCAGCCCAAGCATCGCATCCCAAAGGACCTGAAGACTTGTCAGTACGTGCTCATGAGGAGGGGTGCACACAGACCACCCTTACAATGACCCTATGAGGGGCCCTACAAGGTCGTTAGAGACAATAGTTCCACCTTTGTCCTCAACATCGGCGGTAAGGAGGAGACTTAATAGTCGACCGCCTGAAACCGGCATATCTGTCTCCACTCCTCCCCCGTGATGCAGGGGGAGGCCACCTAAGGCTATGGATAATGGCCTGGTCGCCGGTTCTGGATGGGGGGGAGGGTTTGTGTAGTGGCCTGCGCACAGAGACCCAGACTTGCCCACAAAATGGCCAATGAACACGATGACTGCATGGACCTAGGGGGTGATACCGACTGTCATCCCAGGTAACCTCTACATGACGGATAGATGAGGAACTCTGGCAGGAATGCCGGTCAATCCCAGGCTGGCGCTCCAATGACATGGAGCCCTGACATCAGCACCAGGGGCCCATATAAGAGCAATAAATCAGTCTCATTTTCCAAGGCTTTGGTGTGTGTGTCGTTCTTCTCCATGCTTGGATAGCGTGAATGCTACAAACTCATCATTATTAAGTTGTTGGCATACTTTGTCTCATAGTCTTGGCTCATTCATTGATGTAGTTAGAAGGATGTGGGGCTACTGCAGGAAGTTAAGACTGATGTGAGTGAAATGTTTTGCTTGGCGTGGGCAAGTTGGGCTGAAGGACTTATTTGCGCATTGCATGACTTCATGACTTAATGGGAGCCGCTGGTCACAGCCAGATCAATGTACCTCAGTACGCACCTCAGTGCTTGGTCAATACAACATTACAGGCAGTTCATTATCATCAGACTATACATATACAACTCAACAAAACTGTTTCTCTGGACCACATATGATTTAATAGAGAATACAAGATTCTGAGAGGCATAGATAAGATGGACAGCCAGCACCCTTTTCCTGGGGTAAAAGAAGCAAATATCAGAGGACATCTGTACAAAGTGAAGGAACGAAGGTTTAGGGGAGACGTCAGAAGTAAGTTTTTTACACAGAGAGTCGTGGGTACCTGGAATGCCTTGCCAAGGATGATGGTGGAGGCTGGAACATTGGGGCCATTAAAGGAACTCTTAGACAGAAATCAAAATAGAGGGTTGCGAGGTTGGGGTTTAGTTTTTTTTGTCGAAATATATAGGTCAGCAAAATCTCATTGGCTGTAATGTTCTATGTTCACAGTGCTCACACAGTACATAATAATCTCATGTATACATAAAGATATAATTTAAAATAGATGTATGTAAATATTTTGGGATGATTTATTCAGTTACAGGATATTGTTCATCAACATTTACTATTTAAAAAGGTTAATCACAGTGCATTACAATAACTACTGAAATCCTCAGCTATGAAGTGATTTAAGGTGTCCTAAGATAGCGAAAGGAATTTATAAATGTTTCTGAATTATAAGGGTGGAGTCCCAGAACAAACACAAAATGCTTGATTCATTCAGGTGGTCGGGAACCATTTGAGGAAATGGAAATGGCCAGCATGGTTAATGTAAAAATGTTTTAAATTCAGACATACAGCACGGTAACAGGCCCTTCCGTCCCACGAGGCCGTGCCATCCAATTATACCTAATTCACCTACATGCCCTGAACGTTTCAAATAGTGGGAAAAAACTGGAGCGCCCGGGGAAAACTCACGCAGACACGGGGAGAACATGCAAACTCCTTGAAAACAGCCGGGATTCAAACCCTGGTCCCAATCACTGGCATTGTAACAGCAATGGTCAGCACAGCACTATTTAAAGCACCGGCGACCCAGTTCGAATCCCACGCTGTCTGTAAGGAGTTTGTATATTCTCCTGTGTCTGCATGGATTTCCTCTGGGTGCTCCATTTTCCTCCCACCCTCCAAAACGTACCGGGGCTGCAGGTTAATTAGGATATTTGGTCGGCACGGGCTTGTGAACCGGAAGGGCCTGTTACCATCCTGAATATCTAAATTTAAAAAAATTTTTAAAAAGTATATATGAAAGGTCAACCTGAAGATTCAGGTCTTTGATCAGAAGTGTTAACTTTGCTACTCTCTCCACAGATGCGACCTGATCTGAGTGTTTCAGGATTTTCTATTTTATTTCAGATTTCCAGCATCTGCAGATTTTTTGATTTTCAATATTGGAGTCCTATTTATGGTTAGTAATTAAATTATGCCACCGAACTAGCAGGAAACATAGCAGGTCCACGGTGTCAGTACAGAGACCATAGGTCCAATTGGGCATAGACAAAGAGAATTGCTGAAGCATTCTTGTTGCACAGTATGTATTTTTTCTTTAAATTATAGCACAGTAACAGACCCTTTCGGGTCAAGAACCCAATTGCGCCCAAATGACCTCCACCCAGTATGTTTTGAAGGGTAGGAGGAAACCAGAGTAATGAAGGGTAGGAGGAAACCAGAGTACCCGGAGGAAACCCACGCAGACACAGGGAGAACGGACAGCGCGGGATTTGAACCCTGGTCACCAGCGTTGTAACGACATTGCGCTAACCATGCTGCCGCAGAGTTGTAAAGATACAAAGTGTTCAGGGAACAACATTTCAAATGTGTCATCATGGGTTATTGGCTGGGTTGTGACTCATCATTAAATAAGCCCACAACCGATATAGAGACTGAATTTCAACATCCGCAGTAAACCAATTTGACATCCTGCCACTTAATCCTTGGAAAACCCCTTTTGAGAGCTTAGGCTTGAAGGTGATTTATTCACATGATAAATGATGGTGTATCTGTGCAATCAAAAGTAGAAAGAAGCTTAAAATAATTAAACTAAGCCTTCATGATTATTACTGCAGACTTGTGTGCCTGCTGTTAATTAAGATAAAAAATGGCTTATTCCAGATGTTCTAAGACTGATTAATTGCAGTCATTTGTCGAGCAGTTTTGCATTAGCACGTTGCTAAAATCAGGTATGCCATCTATGTTTAAAAGGTTTCGAAACCACGAGTGAGTGTAGTAGAGGTGATGATGAGTGCAAGGAGGGAGTGTAGTTAGTGATGGGTGGGTTTGCAGTTTCACTGAGATGATGAGTGAAGCCAAAAATGAGATTGAATTCAGCAGTATTTCTTAATAGTAAAAAAATCCTTTTTATCCCATGTAAATTGAAATAAATTTATGACATGATAAGTTGTTTCTCTTGAGATCTGCAGCAGCCCTTTCATGATATCGTGTGGCTATCGCTGTGTCTTTATATATCATGTTGGCTCCCTCTGTTCTGAAGACCAAAGATTTGTCAGGGTATGTTTAACTGCTGTCCATTTGTTTAATATACTTGTAATGGATTTATCACAAAATTCTACCCTGAGGGAAATCTTAAATGACTGAAAATTTGTGGTTTTAGGGTACAACGGTAAGAAGCTTATGAACTTTATAAAGAAATTGCATTCAACTTCTTTAAAAAAAAGATACATTCCTTTTGCCCCAAATTTTGCTTAATTTTTCTCTAACATTCCAAACAATGAGTCATTGTCATTAGGTGTCACGTTTGTTGGGTGTGACCTGAATCTTGCACATGTTTTTAAAAACACACTGTATTCTCGCTGAGGTATTACTCTCTGAGGTACTCTGTGGTTACACAAAAGCTATGTATTATTGAAACAAGAGCGAATAACTTTTCTTCTCAATTCCTCTTACAATAAAGGCTGCGAGCACCCTAACTTTCTATGATTCGTGGGGAACTTTCTGCACAACAGCTGTTGCTCTCAATTAAAGAAAGATGTCCTATACTTGTCTTCATCACAACTCACTTTTTGGAACTTGTAACTTGGATAAGTATCATTGGTCCCTTCAGCTGAGGCATTTAAATAGTTTCAACCTCTTGATACAACTGACTGGATGGACCTTGCCAATTTTAAATTACACATTTAGTTTAATTTTAAATTTAGACACAGAGCATAGTAAATAGACCCTTCCAGCCCATGAGCCTGTGCTGCCCATTTATACACTTTACTCTTTGGCTTGGCTTCGCGGATGAAGATTTATGGAGGGGTATGTCCGCGTCTGCTGCAGGCTCGTTGGTGACTGACAAGTCCGATGCGGGACAGGCAGGCACGGTTGCAAGGGAAAATTGGTTGGTTGGGGTTGGGTTTTGGGTTTTTCCTCCTTTGTCTTTTGTCAGTGAGGTGGGCTCTGTGGTCTTCTTCAAAGGAGCTTGCTGCCCGCCGAACTATGAGGCGCCAAGATGCACGGTTGGAGGTGAGATCAGCCCAGTGGCGGTGGTCAATGTGGCAGGCACCAAGAGATTTCTTTAAGCAGTCCTTGTACCTCTTCTTTGGTGCACCTCTGACTCGGTGGCCAGTGGAGAGCTCGCCATATAACACGATCTTGGGAAGACGATGGTCCTCCATTCTGGAGACGTGACCCACCCAGTGCAGTTGGGTCTCCAGTGCATGATGTCCTGTTTTGCAGAAACTGCCAAAATGTTTGGCCTGGAAGTCAGCCTGAAGAAAACTGAGGTCCTCCATCAGCCAGCTCCCCACCATGACTACCAGCCCTCCCACATCTCCATCGGGCACACAGAACTCAAAACGGTCAACCAGTTTACCTACCTCGGCTGCACCGTTTCATCTGATGCAAGGATCGACAAAGAGATAGACAACAGACTCGCCAAGGCAAATAGCGCCTTTGGAAGACTACACAAAAGAGTCTGGAAAAACAACCACCTGAAGAAACACACAAAGATCAGCGTGTACAGAGCCGTTGTCATACCCACGCTCCTGTTCGGCTCCGAATCATGGGTCCTCTACCGGCATCACCTATGGCTCCTAGAATGCTTCCATCAGCGCTGTCTCCGCTCCATCCTCAACATTCATTGGAATGACTTCATCACCAACATCGAAGAATTCGAGCTGGCAGAGTCCGCAAGCATCGAATCCATGCTGCTGAAGACCTATTTATACTAATTAACCTACAAACCCTGTACATTTTTGAAGGTCGGGAGGAAACTGGAGAACCCAAAGGAAAACCACTGTTACAAGCTCAGAGGAGCCCAAAACCCAGCAGCAACAGATATTCATCTAGACAAATGGTTACTTAAACAAAAGTTGCTTTTAATTGTCTTTAAACATGAAAACAGGATCAAACTCTAACTTATTACTATTAACTTATTTAACCCCCTTCTAATTCTAAGTGCATGTGTGTGTGTGTTTAGAAAAGTTCAATCTCACTTCTCATTCCACCAAGTTCACTGGTTCCGGGCAATTCTGAAACTGTGCACAGAATTTAACATTTATGAAGTTCACCAGGAAGGTTCTTGTTGGTTTTCAGAGAGAGATTTTTTGTTCCTGGGCACAAACTGATCCCTTTTAATCAGCCACGTCAGTGACTTGCCGGATACTTGCCCCATCAGAGTTCTCCAGATGATCATCTCTTTCTTTCAGGTCACCACAGAGTTCCTTTTTGTTTCTCTTATTTCCTCTCCTCTTGCATGAACCACAAGGGCTTTGACCAGGCTGAACCAAAGCACTCACAACTTGTCTTCAAAATGGGGTTTTGCACAAGCTTGCTAGCTTGTCCTGTTCCAGTCCCAGCTGCTGCTGCTGAACTGTAGAACTGAATTCTCTCTCTCTCTCTCCCCCTCTCTGCTTGCAAAACCACACGACCCTCCTAGAGCAGCAACCACCACTCAGACAGCCTGTGGCTCCAAACTACTCTTCTGAGTTCTTTCATCTTTTGCTTTTCAAAACAACAATCCATTAGTGAAGTTCCAAGGGGACTCACCAAAGCTTTTGCAAAGACATTCAGAGCCGGCCTGTTGAGCTTGATCAGAGCTCTAGTATTTTAAATGAGATCTGTTTTCAACTGTTTGTATGTTTCACTAAGAAACCTTCCGCACTTTATCTTCCAAAATCATATAACCATTTACGGAGTGGAAACAGGCCATGCCGGCCTTTCGAGTCTGCACCAGTTCACTAGAAAAACTCCACTAGCTCAAACCTCCCGCTCAATGCCAATAACCCTCCAACTCCCTCAGCTCCATGTACACATCCAACCTTCTCTTAAATGACAGAAGGGACCCTGCCGCAACTATCTTATTCAGAAGTTCATTCCATTCTGCCACCACTTGCTGATTGAAAAAGCCACCTCTAATATTTCTCCTAAAGTGTTGCCCCCTTACCCTTAACTCATGGCCTCTTGTTCCAACCTACCCTCAGGAGAAAGTCTGTTTATGTCTAGTCTATCTATTTCTTTCATAATTTTAAATACCTCTATTAAGTCCCCTCTCAGTTGTCTACATTCCAATGAATAAATTCCCAGTCTCCTTAATCTCTCCCTGTAATCCAGATGCTGTAAGCCAGGAAACATCCTTGTAAACCTTCTCTGCACCCTCTCCACCTTATCTATATCCTTTCTATAATTTGGAGACCAGAACTGAGCACAGTACTCCAAACCTGGCCTCAACAGCTGCAGCATCACCTCCCAGCTCCTATACTCTATACTATGATTTATGAAGGCCAACATACCATATGCCTTCTTAACCACCCTGTCTACATGGGAATTCACCTTCAGTGAACTCTGTACCATAACCCCTCAATGCCCTCCCCTTAACTGTATATGTCCTATTCTGGTTATTTTTACTGAAATGCAACACCTCACACTTGTCTACATTGAATTCCATCTGCCATCTTTCAGCCCATTCTTCCAAATAAACCAAATCCTGCTGTAATCCAAGAAAATCTACCTCACTATCCACCACTCCCCCTATTTTCGTATCATCTGCATATTTGCTTACCCAGTTAACCACAACCTCCTCTAAATCATTAATATAAATGATAAACAACAATGGACCCAGCACCGATCCCTGAGGCACCCCGCTTGTCACAGGCTTCCAACCTGACATACAGTTGTCCACCATGACTCTCTGCTGTCTATCTCCTAGCCACCTCTGAACCCATGTCACAATCACTCTACTAATTCCTAGTGACTGAACCTTCCTTATTAACCTTCCATGCAGAACCTTATCAAGAGCCTAACTAAAATCCAAATAGATCACATCCACTTTTTTTGTCACTTCTTCAAAAAACTCAACAAGGTTCATCAAACATGACTTTCCTTTTACAAACCCATGCTGGGTGCCCCTAATCAATCCCTGCCTATCCAGATATGCATATATACTATCTCGAAGAATATCCTCCATAACCTTCCCTACCACCGAAGTCAAACTTACTGGTCGATAATTGCTTGGCCTACACCTACTGCCTTTTTTGAACAATGGAACAACATTTGCAATCCTCCAATCCTGTGATACCACCCCCTCCTCCAGTGATCTTTGAAAAATCACTGTCAGTGCCCCTGCTATTTGTTCCCTGACCTCCCTTAAAGTCCTGGGAAAAATCCCATCAGGACTAGGAGACATATCCATCTTAATTGACCCTAGAAGCTCCAAAACTCTCACTTTACTAATCCCTATCCTTTCCATAACTAAGCCCTTTGCCTCTCTTATCTCGTATAACCCACCATGACTACCAGCCCCCCCACATCTCCATCGGGCACACAAAACTCAAAACAGTCAACCAGTTTACCTATCTCAGCCGCACCATTTCATCAGATGCAAGGATCGACAACGAGATAGACAACAGACTCGCCAAGGCAAATAGCGCCTTTGGAAGACTACACAAAAGAGTCTGGAAAATCAACCAACTGAAAAACCTCACAAAGATAAGCGTATACAGAGCCGTTGTCATACCCACACTCCTGTTCGGCTCCGTATCATGGGTCCTCTACCGGCATCACCTACGGCTCCTAGAACGCTTCCACCAGGGAACATTCATTGGAGCGCTTTCATCCCTAACGTCGAAGTACTCGAGATGGCAGAGGTCGACAGCATCGAGTCCACGCTGCTGAAGATCCAGCTGCGCTGGGTGGGTCACGTCTCCAGAATGGAGGACCATCGCCTTCCCAAGATCGTGTTATATGGCGAGCTCTCCACTGGCCACTGTGACAGAGGTGCACCAAATAAAAGGTACAAGGACTGCCTAAAGAAATCTCTTGGTGCCTGCCACATTGACCACCGCCAGTGGGCTGATATCGCCTCAAACCGTGCATCTTGGCGCCTCACAGTTCGGCGGGCAGCAACCTCCTTTGAAGAAGACCGCAGAGCACACCTCACTGACAAAAGGCAAAGGAGGAAAAACCCAACACCCAACCCCAACCAACCAATTTTCCCCTGCAACCGCTGCAACCGTGTCTGCCTGTCCCGCATCGGACTTGTCAGCCACAAACGAGCCTGCAGCTGACGTGGACATTTACCCCCTCCATAAATCTTCGTCCGCGAAGCCAAGCCAAAGAAGAAGGAAGGCCTCCCTCTTGTCCTAAACCAACTTCTTAATTTCACCAGAAAACCACGGCTCCCTCAAACCTTTAGTCTTCCCCTTCGGCCTGACTGGAACATAAAGATCCTGTACTCTCAAAATCTAACCCCTAAATGCCTCCCAAATTTCCTCTACATCCTTTCCGGCATAAATATCAGCCCACACAACTCTCTGCAAATCCCTTCTCATTTCTCCAAATCTGGCCTTCCCCCCACCGAAGACCTTCAACCTCGGACCTGACCTATCCCTTTCCATCATTAAGCTAAAGCTAATGGACCCATGATCACTGGATCTGAAGTTCTCTCCAACACTTACCTTTGTCACCTGCCCCATTGCATTCCCAACAACAGATCTAAAACCACTCCCCTTCCAGTTGGCATCTCAACATATTGCTGCAAAAAGCAATCCATAACACAATGCATAAATACTAAGCCATTCTGCCCTTTTACTGACTGCGTTTCCCAATCTATGTTTGGAAAATTGAAATCCGCAACCAACACCTCCCTATTTCTCCTGCACATCTCACCTATTTCCTTGCACATTTGCTCTTCCCCATTTGGAGGCCTAATAATATACCTCCATAATAGTAACCTAACCCTTCTTATTTTAAAGCTCTACTCACACTGCCTCCCTCGACGAGCCCTCCAGTCTACCTTGCCTCAGCACTGCTGTAATATCCTCCCTGAGTAATGCCACACCTCCCCCTCTTAATCCACCAACTCTGTCACATCTAAAGCAGCGAAATCCTGGAACATTCAACTGCCAGTCACAACCTTCCTTCAACCACGTCTCGCTAATGGCCACAACATCATAATGCCACATGTCAATCCAACCTTTAGCTCATCCAGCTTCCTTACTACGCTCCTCGCATTAAAATAAATACATCTCAGGGATCTCCTACGTCCTACCTTCTGCATATCCTCCTCTCTTCCATTCTCACAATTTTCACTCCAACATCATTTTACTACTTGCTGCTTTTCCTCCCTCAAATTATTCAAACTTTTCTCTTTCCTTAGCCTACTGACCCTCACCCTGCTCTCCTACCTAACTTGAAACTCTGTCCCCAACCATACTAGTTTAAACCCCCCCACCCCCCGACAGCCCTAGCAAATGCCCCCGCCAGGAGACTGGTCCCTCTGGGATTAAGATGTAACCCATCATTACGGTATTGGTCCCATCTTCCGCATAAAAGGTCCCAGTGGTCCCACTGGTCCAAGAACTTGAAACCCTGTCTCTTACTCCACCCCTTTAGCCATGTGTTTAACCTCCACCTAATTCTATTTCTGCCTTCTCTATCAAGTGGCACAGGAAGCAATCCAGAGATTACCCCTATTGCCCTTTTCTTTTTATCCCTACCTTTCTGGGTCCCAGAGGTTGACACCACACCTCTACCCACCATAGTCTGACTATCCCCCTCCTCAGTACTCAAGGTGGAGTACTGATTTCTGAAGATTACAGATTCAGGTGCTTGCACATGAACCTGACCTCTCCCTTTCCTCCTCCTAAAAGTAACCCACTGCCCCTCCTCTCATGGCCCCTGTGCGACCACCTGCCTGTAGCTCTTGTCTACGATAGCCTCATTCTCCCTAACCAGAGTGAGGTCATCGAACTGCAGCTCAAGTTCCGTGGCCCGGTCCTTCAAGCCACACTCCTTGTCCGTGATGGCCTCACTCCCCCTAACCGGAGCGAGGTCATCGAGCTGCAGCTCAAGTTCCTTGACCCGGTTTCAGGCCACATTCCTTGTCCGTGATGGCCTCACTCTCCCTAACCGGAGCGAGGTCATCGAGCTGCAGCTCAAGTTCCCTGACTCAGTCCCTTAGACGTTGCAGCTCAGCCCACTTTGTGCACACGTGGATGTCCGGGAGACGTGAAGACTGCATGACTTCCCACATGTGACATTGAGAGCAGAAAACTGCCCTCACACTCATCCTGCCTCCTTCTCCTCACACCTTACAAAGTAAAAAATAAACAGATATATATTAAATTAACTGTAAATGTCTTACCTTTCGTCCAGCACGCTCGTCCTCAGCCTCTCAAGCCAAAGCCTCAAAGACCCACTCCTTCACTGTGCCACTCACTCACTGGGCCGCTTCTCGCTGGCCACCCCCTTATACTTACCCTCCTTTTATTGGCCCCTTGGCCAATTAACCCCCTCACTCTCTCCAAGCTCCTCCTCCTCCATAGATTCGCTTGAACTCCAGTCACCACCTCCTCCGACTCACAGCCCGAACCAAATAGTCCCAAACCCCGGTAAGCTCTGGAATTTAACGGCATATCTATATACAATATAAAACATATTCTGTCACACCACGAAGACAGCTGTCCATGTTACTATGTACCTAGCCACGCCTGAGACCTTATTTTATGCAGTCATTCTTCGTGTGGTACTATTTTTTTAATTTATAAAAAAAACAAATCTCGATGTATTGCAGTCATAACTTGGCCGTTCTGCAAATTACTTTTCAACAAATCACTCAAATTTGTCGAACAGTTTTCCAAACAGGAAATCTTGTTGACTTTGGCCCATGTTATGAATTTTTCAACACTCCAGTGATAATTGCAGTATTTTGCTGACATCAGATGTCTAATTTAGTGATCAGTGAACAACACAATTTAATATCTTTTTTAATTTCAAATTTGTTGGAATGGTTCCTAAATCTTAAATTTTAGAAAATCCTCAATGCAGCATCTCTCTTACTGTTTTACTCCCATGTCTTTTTACTGCTACTGCTTAAAATTCTCTCATTCCTGAGACCTGCAACGAAACGATAATGTCAGCACAGTCATTCAACCACAATCTACTGGAGGAACTCAATGGATTAAGCAGCAGCATTAGTGGGAGGAAAGAATGCCCAACACATCAACCAATAGACAATAGACAAAAGACAATAGGAGCTGGAGTAGGCCCTTCGGCCTGCCATGTTTCTCCAGCAAATTGTGGTTGGCTTCGGATTGCAGCTTTGTGGTCTGTTGTGTGTCTCAAGAAACATCACTTGTAGAACCTTTTACATTTCACTGGGATTTTCACTGGTTTGTTGTGAATTTAATTATTTCTTTAAACACTTGCCATTCTTCTGTTCAATTTTTTAACATAATTTCCTCAACAATCCTGCATACCCAAGTGATTGTCAGCTTTCCCCTCCTGCCTTCAAAATGTCTTTATTGAAACAGAGACTGCAGTTTCTAACTGCATATAAAATTATGTCCTGCATGATTACTTTTACACAAAGGATGCCTTGCTTAAGATTGGAATACAATTTAACCTTGAAATATTGCACAAGATGGCCCAATTCCAGGACATTATTTTCCAAATAAATTTTCTGAATGAACTTGATTTATTTGTTTAAAGCTTCCTGTGGTAAACTATTAGTTGTTCCAGCAACCTTCAGTTTGTTCAAACGTAACCTCAGTTAATACTTGTGAAACAATTATTTACAGAACACTATTAAATGCCCTTTGAAAACCAAAATCCATCACATTCATTGGTTCAGCTTGATCATTACCTTAAGAAAGGATATCAACTGTGTCCAACAACTGATGTCAGACTAAGTTACAAAGTAATGCATGCTGTATTTAACTGTTGGCATATATAGTTCAAACGTAATTATCTCCTCTTTTATTCTAATTAAGGATGACACCCCATATGCCTTGTTGTCTACCTTATTGTCATAAGGTCATTGAGGTGGAAAGGGTATAGAAAAGATTCACAGAATGTTGCCATTGATGGCTTGAGTTAGGAGATGGTGGGACTCTTCACTGGAGCAATGGGTGCTGAGGGATGACCTTGATAGAGGTATACAAAATCACATTTGGCATGGATAAAGTAAATGGTCACATTCTTTTCCCGAGGGCAGGAGAGTCCAAAGTGGGGACACAGCTTTAAAATGGACAAGGGGAAATTTCTTTCACAGAATATGGTGGATATATAAAATAAGTATCAACGATTATCGAGAGAAGGCAGGGGAGTGAGATAATGGATCATGCTGGAATAGCAGGGCAGACTCAATGGGCTGAATGGCCTACTTCTGCTCCTATGGTCATGTTTCCAAAGGAGGCTATTGTGGAGGATGCAATTTAAAAGACAGGTTCATTTGGTAGGAAGGGCTAGGGGATATGGGCCAAACACAGAGAAATTGAATAAGAACAATGGACAAGCTGAAGGACCTGTTTCCATGCTCTGGCTTCGTTGACCTGTCTTCATACCTTTTATCTGTGCATGTACACACCAAGATCCGTCTGTTCAAAGTACATACATGACATGACATACAACCCTGAGATTCACTTTCCTGCAGGCCAGGTGAAATTTCTACTTCATGCAAAAAACTGGATCAAAAAAAGAGAGAAATATAATTTTGTAGCTCTGTCAGGGCTCAGATAGAATTGTTCTTTGTGATGAATTGCCCCTTTGCTGAGAATAACTTCTTAATATGGGGCATTTATTTAAGGAGCCAAACCATTGGATATACCAAAACCATTAAAACAGGGAACAAGAATGAAATACTCAACTGGAAAAGAGCAGGTACAGAAGAAAAATACAGAAATTTGGTGAATAACAAGCTCAAATATAATATTTTACAAACATATAAAACAGAAAAGCTGATTTTAAGATCTAGACAGCAGTATTATGAGCTGGGGGAGAAGGTCCACAAAATCTTGTCCTGGTAGGAGAGGACAAGAGGCCTCAAGAACAATTAAAGCAATTTGAACAGGGAAAGGCAAGATCTCATATAAACCAAAATAAATAAATGATACATTTGGAAGGTTTTACAAGGAATTGTATTAAAGGATGATCCCAACAAAATAGTCCATTTCTTGCCTCTTTCTCTAAAGAGGAAATCACAAGGACCCTGACCTCTTTGCAAGCTGACAATTCACAGGGAGAGGATGGTTTTCCCATTGAAATTTATAAAGAGTTTTTAGATATGCTAGGGTCCTTCCTTACGAAGGTAGTGGATCAGGCGGCAGAGACGCATACCCTCCTGGAGTCTTTTCCAAAAGAGGCAGGGACCTGTTGAACCCTGCCTCGTATAGACCCATCTCATTATTAAACACAAATTATAAAATCTTTGCAAAAACATTGGCTACCAAGTTGGCCGAACATTTGCTAAAATTAGCAAATCCAGATCAAGCTGGATTTGTAGAAATAAGGCAGTCTGCAAACAATATAGTTAGATTGCTTAATATAGTACATCTCACACATTCGGGGGTGCATCTAAGAGTGGCCATAGCTCGAGATGCAAAGAAGGCCTTTGACAGACTGGAGTGGGACTTTTTGTTCAAGGTACTGGAGAAGTTTGGATTGGGTCAAAGATTTATTAACTGGGTGAAGACACTATGTCATAAACGCCAAGCAAAAATTGTTACAAATGGGCAGATATCTCCAGTGTTTCCATTGAGTAGGTTCATTAGGCAGGGCTGTCCATTGTCTCCAACACTGTTCGTATTGGCAATTGGGCCGCTGGTGGAAGTTATTTCAGGAGGATCCAGATATAAAGGGGTTCACAGGGAGCCAGGTGGAGCACAAAATCAACCTTTTTGCTAATGATGTGTGAATGTATTTGACAAACCCTGGGGAGGTGTTGGCCAGTCTGAAACCACACTGGAGGATTATGGGAAGATCTCGGAGTATAAGGTAAATCTGGACAAAAGTGAAATTATGCCTTTGACAAATAAAGATTATAGTATCAACAGGGAAGTCAATTTAAATGGCCACAGGAAGGCATTAAATATCTGGGGATAAAAGTGGACAAGGATTTATGCAATTTGTACAAAATTAATTATCTCAGTTTGTTCTGGAAGATTAAGGAGGACATAGCTAGATGGAGGACTCTGCCCATAACACAGGTGGGCAGAGTTAACTGTGTCAGAATGAAGGTGATGCCAAGACTCCAGTATATATTTCATTGCCATGCGGTTTCTTTAAGACACCCAGTGAATGTGTCAGAAGGTTCCTGTAGAATGGTAAGGTGGCTGGAATCTCCATGGAAAAGTTGACGTGGGATCACAATTTGGGGGGTTTTAAATGATCAGATTTCAAAAAAAATATTGGGCAGCCCAGGCAAGGTTCATTGCCTCACTCTTTGAGCCCCCTCCCCCCCCCCCCCCCCATCCTGGGCTCAAATTGGACTACACCCAGTAGATGAAAAGATGGTAAGAGAATTTATATATAAATTGAACCCTAAATTAATTTCAAAGAAAACAGGTAACCCCATACCAAAGCAGATTGGATGAAAGGTGGGGATATCTCCTAAAACAACTTTGACCCAGAACAAGTTAATACTCTTGATTTTGGGTAATAAGATTCTGGATACCTGGTACCAAAAGGGGATCAGGTGTATTGAGGACTGTTACAAATAAAGGCAGCTCATGTCATTCGAGCTGTTGAGGAACAATTCTTCTTTGGCTTGGCTTCGCGGACGAAGATTTATGGAGGGGATAAAAAGTCCACGTCAGCTGCAGGCTCGTTTGTGGCTGACAAGTCCGATGCGGGTCAGGCAGACACGATTGCAGCGGTTGCAGGGGAAAATTGGTTGGTTGGGGTTGGGTGTTGGGTTTTTCCTCCTTTGCCTTTTGTCAGTGAGGTAGGCTCTGCGGTCTTCTTCAAAGGAGGTTGCTGCCCGCCAAACTGTGAGGTGCCAAGATGCACGGTTTGAGGCGTTATCAGCCCACTGGCGGTGGTCAATGTGGCAGGCACCAAGAGATTTCTTTAGGCAGTCCTTGTACCTCTTCTTTGGTGCACCTCTGTCACGGTGGCCAGTGGAGAGCTCGCCATATAACACGATCTTGGGAAGGCGATGGTCCTCCATTCTGGAGACGTGACCCAACAATGAGGAACAATTATGGTCTTTCTAATAGACCATTCTTCTACTATCTCCAAATAAGAACTTTTTTAAAGGAAAAGTTAGGACTGTCTATGACCCTCCCTAGATGTAGTAATGTGGAGATTCTAATTTGACAGGAGAATGTGTGTAAATTTATTTTTCAAATGTATTACATATTCCAAAATAAGGCCCCGAAGCCGGGTTTGCACAGGTCGAGGGAGAGGTGGGAGTCGGACTTGGGCACAACGATGAATGAAGAGTGGTGGCAAGACCTGTGTCTGGACAGTGTGACTGGGGTCATCGATGCCAGATACAGGTTGGTATAATTTAACTTCTTGCACCAGCTGTACCTCACACCACAAAAATTATATAAATCAAAGCCTGAAATTTCAGAAACGTTCTTTAGGTGTGGTGTGGAGATTGGAACCTTTTTCCACTCCACCTGGCTGGGCACAAAGATGAGATCCTTCTGGGTGTATCTGGGGGACATTCTGAAAAAAAATTGCAAAGGTGGATTTTCCACAAGATTCGGAGTTGTACCTTCTAGGAGATATTGGGGAAGTGAGTTTTAAATTGTACAAATACCAAATTCAGTTCATGAAGGTTGCCTTGTCGGTAGCCATGAAGTTTATTGCGGTTACGTGGAAGTCCGACTCCCAATTAAATACCACACGATGGAATGTGGAAATGCAGAATTGGATTCCCCTGGAGAAATCACATAATCTGAGGAGGAATATGACACATTCATTGAAGTGTGGCAACCCTATTTGAAAAATATGGGTACACAGATTGGCTATTTTCCCCTCCCTTCGAAATATGGACACGATAAAAATCTGTCCCAGCAGGGAAAGGAGTGGAGTTAAGGAAGTGGGACATGGCGCAGGCAACGTGCATTTTTTTAGTTTTTTTATTGGCTTTTCTTTTTATTCTTACTTGTGTTATTTAGTTAGCTAGGTTGCTTTTTCTTAGGGCTGTGAACCCCACATGTATTTGTATTTGTATAACCTGTATGATTATACACTTGGGGGCAAGGAAGGGAGGTGGGGATAAATTCAGACATCTGTATGTTACATGAATGTTGGAAAAGATTGTTATTGGCTGTTTAAATTGGTTTCAGATCTAAAAACCAAAATAAAATAGTCAAAAAAGAAAAGGGAGAAATGTAAACAAGAAGGAAGTGCAAACAATCTGTGTAATACAGAAAATAAATATTTGCTATAAAAAAAATGTGCAAAGAGATTTTAAATGAAAAGAAAATCAATAAAGTGCACAAGTAAGTCCTTAAATGAGTCCCTGATTGAGTTTGTTGTTGAAGAGTCTAATGGTGGAGGGGTAGCAGCTGTTCCTGAATCTGGTGAATCTATACCTCTTTCCTGATGTCAGCAATGAGAATAGAGCATGTGCTAGGTGGTGTGGATCGTTGATTGCAGCTCCTCTCCGACAGCAACGTTCCCCATTGATGTTCTCGATGGTGGGGAGGGTTTTGCCTGTGATACCCTGTGGGCTGTGTCCACTACCTTTTGCATCTTTCCACTTAGAGGTATTAGTAATCCTATACCAGACTATGATGTGCCAGTCAGCACACTTTCCACTGGACATCCTTAGAAATTTGCCAAGGTTTTTGATGTTATACCAAACCTCCGCAACTCCTGATGAAGTAGAGGTGCTGATGTGCTTTCTTCACGATGACATTCATGTGTTGGGTCCAGGAATGGTGACTCCCAGGAATTTAGATTTGCTCACCCTCTCCAATTCTGATTCCCCAATCATCACTGGATCGTACACCTCTGGTTTTCCCCTTCTGAAGTCCATAATCAGATCCTTGGATCTGGTGACATAGAGGGCAAGGTTGCTGTTGGTGCTCCATTCAGACAAGTTTTCAATCTCCTTCTGTGTGCTGACTCATCACCCCTTTTTATGCAACCCACTATTGTGGTATTATCAGCAAATTTGTAGATGGTGTTATTGTTGTTCTCACAGTCGTGAGTGGAGGACAGGGCTAAGTATGCAGCCCTGTGATGCTCTGGTACTGCTAGAGATTGTGGATGAGGGGTTCTTGCCAATCCACACTTACTGCAGTCTTGAGGTGAGGAATTACACAGTGGGGTAGTGAGTCCCAGGTCTTGGAATTTGCTGATCAGTTTTGAGAGGATGATGGTAGTCGATAAAGAACATCTTGATGAATGCATCTTTGCTGTGCGGGTGTTCCAGGGCTTTGTGCAGAGCCAGTGAGATGGCATCTGCCAGAGACCTGTTGTTGCGGTCGGCAAATTGGAACGGGTCCATGTCCCCACTCAGACAGGAATGGATTAGCTTCAGTACCAGCCTCTCAAAAAACATTGTCACTCTGGATGTGAGTGCCACTGGTCAGTAGTCATTATCGAGGTAGCCGTTCTCTTCTTGTCTTTCCTGAAGGCAGCCCACACGTCACCCTCAGGTACTGATGGTACAGGATGATCGGAGACATGCGGATGTGCAGTGGCTCCTCTAGTGGTCAAATCGGGCATAGAAGGCATTGGCTTCATCTGGGAGTGGAGCTTTACTGTCCCCTACTGCACCTGATTTGGTTTTTCCACACACCTCACTGGATATTCTCTTTGTTACATTTTCCCGAATGCACTTCCTCACACTTGTCTGGATTAAACTCATTCCTCTCCCCATCTAATCAGACCATCTCCATCTTCCTACTGTCCAATGTTTCACTTACTGTCGACCGCACAGACTCGTTTAGTCACACTGCAGACTTGTTTAGTCACACTTCACCCCACCCTCTTATGGCTAAATGATAAACATCGACGATGAAAGTCAGCTACTGAGTACTGAGCCCTGTAAAACAATTTGTATCTGCTGTCCAATCAAAGAAACACTGTCAAAATATACCTGTGGCTCCCTGCCACTGAGCCAGTTTGGGATTGAATTGGCCAATTCTGTTGAATCCCAGTGGCTTTTCCTATTTAAACATCCCGCCGTAAACGTAAAGGCACAAGAAAAAGAAGCAGGAGCAAGTTGCATGATCTAACAAACCTGTCCTGACATCATGAGCGATCTTTTTCCCACCCCCCCCCCCTACTCCCTGATTATCGTCTTTTGTGCCCATTCCCCATAAGCCTGCATTCCCCTTTAAATGAATCCAATGATTTGGCCTCCTTAACTCTCTTGGTTTGTGAATTCTAGTTCAACACACTTTTCAAGAGTGGTCAATTAACACAGAATTGTCTCAGCTTTTCTATCAGTGTTGACCCTGGAAAGAACATTTTATTAGTTTTCAGCAAGGATAATGATCAATACTCTCACCCGTGTGGCAGCGAGCAACCCTTTTCTGTACACGTGTCATTTTAAGAGCCTTAGTGTGGGCTGTGGACCAAGTGGGCTGAATCTGGTCCATTTTTTGTTCATCAGCATGGATTTGATCTTGCAAATATTTCTATGATCATGAACTGCAGCAGGTCATAAAGCACTATCAGACTTTTACTGACTAAAACTGCTGGTACCTTAAAGACCACTCTGATCTGCAAAGATGATCCCAACTTTACTCTAAGTAGCTCCTTATTTTTCCCCTCATAATGTCCAACGATCACCTGGATCACTGTTACCACAAAGGAGACAAACCACGCAGACCAGCTTCCCTTTGCCCAAGCATGTACCTATCTCCTCTCATTCCCTTTCACAAACTCCTGATCCCTCAACTCTGTTACCAAGATGCTGATCGTTCAGCTTCCCCTTTTGGCCCGATGTTCACTCTCATTCAATATTTCCTCCTATACAGTTGTACTGGTCTCTCCTTATAAAACAACATCTCTTTTGTCTTAGCTGTCAATTATTTAAACCATCTCTTCCTGAAGAGCCAATTAAATGTGCTGCAATCTTCCCCCTTGACCTGGGCATCTTCCCTTGAATCTCTTCAATTAGGTTTCAACTCAAAGCTACTAATGGTGTCCTTTGCAACTGCAATGGAGATGCCTCTCATTCCTTGAACTGCTTGCATTTGACATGATTGACCTTATCAGCATCTTCTAGTGCCTCACACTGTTGTCTAATTTTGGCACATCAGGAAACAAATTTGTATATTTCAAAATTAATTCGTTCAACTGCCTCTGTTATTGTAACTTAAGATGGCCTAACTTTTCCTCCAAATTTTCCAAAATTCCTGAGTTAGACAGGCACAGAGGAACCATGGTTTCTTTAAGGTTACCCTCACAAGATCCCGTTTCCATATTCTTATGATCCATAACTTACTCAATCCTGTAAACAACTAACACCTCTGAAACAGATTGTTCTCCACTACCTTTTTCCTCTAAATAAGGTTTCATTAACAATTCACCCTTCAAGTCATATCCACAAGCTATTTTTTTTAAATCTCCTGTTCACTTACTGCTTTGTCCCTTGTCAATAAGATCTGTATCTACTCTCTGTTTCTGAATTAACTCTTTCCTTGACAAAGTGAAATCCTTACTCTCACAATTACTCTTCTTTCAAAACTATTTCAGAAGCACTGGGCAAGCCTCTAGCTACTCTGCTCTCATCATTTTCTTAGACAAAGACCTTGTAACAGCACATACAGGATACATCTCACAGTCATCTTCAACCTCATTCTTACTATGCCGATTTGTTAATTTCAAAACTGACCCAACTCTATCCTCTGCCAAATCATTCCCTAATAAAAATGAGACTCCCTGCATGGTAACTTTGAAATGACTCCTACCATAACAGGTCCTTTAACTAATTCTGAATTTAGCCCTTTTGTGAAGAGATATTGACTCTACCTCACCTCCAACTCCTTTAATCAAAGTTTTCTCCCCTGTGTCAGTCTTTGATCAAGAGTTAATACATTTTCTAGCAACAATGACTGAGCAGCCCTAGTACCTCTAAGAATTTTAAATGGAACCTGTGATTCTCCATCTTTTACTGAAACTAAGCCCTCTGACACAAAAGGTTTTAAAACATCCATGACACCCCTACCAGGTTTGGAACATCTGCTCTCCTTAAATTCAGCTGTCTGAATACATGCTTCTGGTAAAACCTCCTTTTCTCGTCTCTTTTTCAACATTCTTTGGCTTGGCTTCGCGGACGAAGATTTATGGAGGGGGTAAAAAGTCCACGTCAGCTGCAGGCTCGTTTGTGGCTGACAAGTCCGATGCGGGACAGGCAGACACGATTGCAGCGGTTGCAGGGGAAAATTGGTGGGTTGGGGTTGGGTGTTGGGTTTTTCCTCCTTTGCCTTTTGTCAGTGAGGTGGGCTCTGCGGTCTTCTTCAAAGGAGGTTGCTGCCCGCCAAACTGTGAGGCGCCAAGATGCACGGTTTGAGGCGTTATCAGCCCACTGGTGGTGGTCAATGTGGCAGGCACCAAGAGATTTCTTTAGGCAGTCCTTGTACCTCTTCTTTGGTGCACCTCTGTCACGGTGGCCAGTGGAGAGCTCGCCATATAACACGATCTTGGGAAGGCGATGGTCCTCCATTCTGGAGACGTGACCCATCCAGCACATTAGACAATTTGCAATAACATGACCAGGTTTCTTACAAAAATGGCACATGAATCCAGAAGTTCTATCCTTTCCCAGCTTACCTTCATCTTTTCCCTTAACATTCTTCCTAGACTTAATTGAAGGTTTTACTATTCTGCTACACGTTAACTCTCTGAACAGGCTTACTATTCTGTATTTTTGTCAATCAGGGCAAATTCATCCACTAATCTAGCCATTAGCGGCCATGTTCCCAAGTCTCTCTCATCCAGGTATAATTTAATCTCATTTGGAACACATCTTTTAATTTCCTCATTAATATCAATTCTCTCAATCTGTCAAAATTATCATTTATTCCTTTTGAGGCACACCAAAAGTCAAAACATACAGATTTTCTCAGAGCAAAATCCATATAAGATTAATTCCATGTTTTCACCAAACTCCTAAATTTTGGTCTATATGCTTCTGGAACCAACTCATAAGCTTTCAATATTGTTTGTTTAACAGTATCATAATTTGCCACTTGCTCTGCAGTCAAGCTACAGGATGCAATTTGTGCTTTTCCTTTCAATATACTTTGGAGCATAAGAGGCATTTTTCTTTTGGCCACTTTGAGCTCCCAGCAAAAAGCTGAAAATATGTATTTATATCTCCCTCATCAAAAGGAGGAACTAGATTTACCTCTCTACTAGCCAAAAACCTCTCCCCAGGAGTTACAGCCTCAATTCTCTTACCTCCCTCCATCTCAATTTTTAACTTCTCTAATTGAAACTGTCGGTCCCTTTCAATCTTTTCCAAATCATATTATCTTTGTTTTTCAATTTCTTCTGCCTCATATATCCTACGTTTTTCAGCTTGGTCTGCCTCATATTGACTCTGTTTCTCAGCCTCCAACACCCTCTGTTTCTCTCTTTCATCTTCCACCTTCTGTTTTCCTCTTTCTTCTTCCACCCTCCATTTCTCAAATTCCAATTGCTATTCAAAAGATCTATCCTCTGGAAAATTATCTAAGTCTTTCTCAACAAATTTTCCCTTACCTATATAATATTTCATTATAATCCTCTGTATTTTTTCTTTCCTCATCCAATGCTTAACTTTTAATTCAGTGTTTTCACCAAACTCCTAATTTTTTGTCTATATGCTTCTGGAACCAACTCATAAGCTTTTAATACTGCTTACTTAACAGTTTTAATGCCTTAGAAATAACATCAGTTCCTCTTTTCTATTGTTCTGCAGCTCTGCAAATGGTGGTGTGATAAAAATGTATCAATATCCATTGCTGCTGTTTTTCCAGGCACCAGCTTTAAATTAGCTTGGAAAAAAACCATTTAACTAATAAATCAAAAAAACTTCAATTTTCAATCCGAAAGGACGAGTCACCATAAAATATTACGAGCCCAAAGGACCCCAAAACCCAGCAGCAATAGATATTAACTAAAATAAATGGTTACTTAAACAATAGTTGCTTTTAATTATCTTTAAACATGAAAACAGAATCACGCTTTAACTTATCACTGTTGACTTATTTAACCTAAATCAGGGGTGTTAAACTCAAATTCACGGAGGGCCAAAATTAAAAACTTGAACTAAGTTGAGGGCCGAACTAAATATTTATTGAAAATTTTCAACAACATCTGCATGTTTTCTCATCTTTCAACATATGTAATGTTAAACTTTTTCTTATTAAAATAAATGTTTAATAATAGTCTTGGATAAACTCTCCAGAAGCATTAACAAATGAGAAATAAAATATTCAATAAATAATATTTCTCTATAGAGGATTTGTCAAATGTTGCTAGTGTGCTGTCGAATAGTAAAATCTGAGGGCTATTGAGAATGTGCGAGAATAACATGATTCCCAAGATCGTGTTATATGGCGAGCTCTCCACTGGCCACCGTGACAGAGGTGCACCAAAGAAAAGGTACAAGGACTGCCTAAAGAAATCTCTTGGTGCCTGCCACATTGACCACCGCCAGTGGGCTGAAATCGCCTCAAACCGTGCATCTTGGCGCCTCACAGTTTGGCGGGCAGCAACCTCCTTTGAAGAAGACCGCAGAGCCCACCTCACTGACAAAAGGCAAAGGAGGAAAAACCCAACCCCAACCAACCAATTTTCCCCTGCAACCGCTGCAACCGTGTCTGCCTGTCCCGCATCGGACTTGTCAGCCACAAACGAGCCTGCAGCTGACGTGGACATTTACCCCCTCCATAAATCTTCGTCCGCGAAGCCAAGCCAAAGAAGAACATGATTCCTGAAACAATCAAATGGGTGACTGATTGTGGGCATGAACTCTAGCAGGGTTATTTGCCATGCCCTTTTTCCATTGGTACAGATATCCTTTGATTTACACACTTTTCAAGTTTTATGCCTAATGAGCTTGTATCCAGGTGCAGGACCATTTTTAACCAGGAATATATTTATCACTGTGACATGAAACTATTGGAAGATCGTTTTATCCTGAGATTAAAGTTCATAATACTTACTCAGGCCTGTGTGCGGGAGGGCGGGGTTTGCGGGCGATCGGGTTGGACAATGACAGTGCGGGGGCATCGGCTCTCGCTGCAGGGCGGCATCTCGGCGGATCAGCGACCCCGTCACCGTGAGTCGCGGGTCGGCCTGCAGCAGGGAGGGGGAGTGGGCAACGGTCCTGGCGAGGTCAGGGCCCCCCCTGAGTTTCTGCCGGACCCCCCTTGACCTGCTGAGTTTCTCCCGGACCTCCCTTGACCTGCTGAGTTTCTTCCGGACCCCCCTTGACCTTCTGAGTTTCTCCCGGACCCCTCCCCTTTGACCTGCTGAGTTTCTCTCGGACCCCCCTTTGACCTGCTGAGTTTCTCCCGGATCCCCCTTTGACCTGCTGAGTTTCTCACTTCTGGTGTTTTTACGAGAACCACAGACTTTCGCTCATACATTGATGAGGGGGATCAAGGGCCAAACATTGTCAGGTACCTCTCTGCTGGATAAAGGATACGGTTTAACCTGCTGAGTTTCTCCAGTGTTGGGTTTTCACGAGGTAGAGTCAAAGGGCCGAAGGGCCTGTTTCTGATCTGTAATGTTCTATGGACCCTGCTCTTCTTTCCTTGCCGGTGTCCCAGGACCTTTCCAGGGCAGTCTCCACGCTCAGGACCACGCTGGGATCCCGGTCAGCGGTGGAGGAGCAGGTGAGCGCGGCTAATTCCGATCCAGCCCACGCCACTCCCGAGATTGGCGGGGTGTTCCACCCTACCTGCCCGACCAGCCTCGCTCTCCACGTGTACTCCGGGCACCGTCCGGTGGGAAGGCGCAGGGTGGCCGGTGGCCGGCGCCCCCATCGCCCGGCGGGGAGCCCCAATCTTCCCTCCGGCATCCCGACTCCATCTGCATCTCCAAGAAACGCTGTTCCACTGGGGTTCCGGGCGCTGGGAAGCGGCCTTGGCTTCCCCTGACACCGGCCAGGCCGCGCTGCGGTGGGGGGGTGGGCGGGGGTACACGACAGCGTGTTTATAAAACCACCCACCACTACTTTTCAAGGACCAAGATTTTTCTCTCTCTCTCTCTCACCCTGGGACACAGCGGTTACTGTGCATGCGCTATACTGGCGCGGCGGCCAGCGGGCCACCTCTAATACATTTTTGATATGATCTTGCGGGCCAAATATAATTATATCGCGGGCCAAATTTGGCCCACAGGCCAGAGTTTGACATTTGTGACCTAAATTAACCCCCTTCTAATTCTAAGCGCATGTGTATGTAAAATGTGTGTAAGTTCAGAAAAGTTCTTTGGTTCACAGTCCAATCTCACTTCTCATTCCTCCGTTCATTGGCTGCAGGCAATTCTTATACTGTGCACAGAATTAAACATTTATAAAGTTCACCAAGCTTTGGTGCTTGAAAGGTAAATCATTACCACTCAGAAAGGTCGGTTTTCAGAGAGAGATTTGTTGTACGTTGACACCAACAACTGATTCCTTTTTAAATCAGCCACTGCAGTGTCTTGCTGAAGGAACTGGCCTCCTCAGGGTTCTCCAGATGATGACCTCTTTCTTTCAGGTCACTAAAGAGTGCCATTTTGTTTCTCTTATTCCAAGTGAAACATTAAACAGTCAGTATTCTCCTCTTGCATGAACCACAAGGGTTTTGACCAGGTTGAACTAAGCACTCACAACCTGTCTTTCAAAATGGGGTTTCCACCAAGTTTGCCAGCTTGTCCTGTTCCAGTTCCAGCTGCTGCTGCTGAATGCAAAACTGTAGAACTTATCCCTCTCTCTCTCACACACACACACACACACACACACACACACACACACACACACACACACACACACACACACACACACACACACACACACATGAGCAGAGCTCCAGTATTTTAAATAAGATTTGTTTTAAAGTGTTTGTATGTGGCCTAAACTAACAAACCTGCCCCAATTTATCTCCCCAAAACATTTCTATATTCTGTCACACTTAGCACAGCACTTTTTCCATTTGTTTCTCCCCTCTCATTGCCAGATTCATCTAAAATATTTTCTCTTTCCAAACCTACAAGGCCAATTTTGGGATCTCCAGAAAATCTGTTCTATTCCCCCTTCGCTTTCTCATTGCAAGGAGCCAACACAGCATCAGTTTCCACCTGCACATTTTTGTCCTGCTGTCACTCTTTACCCCTTCTATGATGAAATTTTCTGGTATTCAATTCTGGATGAGCAGGAATATTCTTCTTCTCAACATTCAGAAGGCCAACTACCACTGTCATCATCCTTGTCACTATCTCCATTCCCCTGTTCCAGTCAAGCAATGCCTTCACATTTCCCAGCAGTCTGGCTGCCTCTTCTCTGTAATTTTTATGGGATGTCTACACTTCTCCAAGCCTAACCTCTTGAACATCTGTGAATCAAATCATTTCTTTATGAACAATCTCTTCAGCTGCTGAAGATTCACCTCAGAAATACCTTTGCTAAACTTTCTGCTTCCCTCCCACTTTTTCCTCCAACATACTGCTTACCCTAGTTTCTGTGGATGCTGCCTGACCTGCTGGGTTTCTCCAGCTCTCTGTGTTGCTACTTATCAAGATTCAAACATTTCTTTTATTGTCAAGTAATAAAAACAGAAAATGTAATTCCACACAAAACAATCCCCCCATTGTGTAATTGGATCCTTCATTTTCTCACCGACAGACCATAATTAGTGAGGATTGGCAGGAACTTCTCCGCAATTTCCATCAGTACCAGAGCACCATAGGTCTAAGTTCTTAGCCGCCTGCTGTACTCTCTTTTCATCTATGACTGTGTGATTTGGTATGACATCTACAAATTCACTGAGGATACCACGGTGGTGGGTTGTATAAAAAATGGCGATGAGTCAGCACACAGGAGGGAGAATGAAAATTTGACTGAATGGTTTGCCAACAACAAGCTCATACTGTTACGAGTCCCAAGGACCCCAAAACCCAGCAGCAGTCGCCATTCACCAAGACAAGTGGTTTTTAAAACAAAAGTTATTTTTAATCAACTTTAAACATGAAAACAGAATCAAACTTTAACTTATCTGTATACTTAACTAACCCAATTTATCCCCCTTCTAATTCTAAGCACACGCGTATGTAATATGTATCTAAATTTAAGAAAAGTTCTTTGGTTCACAGTTCAATCTCACTTCTCCTTCTTCCAAGTTCTCTGGATGCAGGCAATTCTTATACTGTGCACAGAATTTAACATGTATAAAGTTCACCAGGCTCTGGTGCTCGAAAGGTAAACGTTTACTGCTCAAAAGGGTTCTTGTAAGGTTTGCAGAGAGAGGAGATTTGTTGTTCCAGGATTTCCACAACTGAGGTACCACCATTAGTCACCTCAATGTCTAACTGATGAAATTTGCCCCATCAGGGTTTTCCAGATGTTAACCTCTTTCTTTCAGGCCACCACCGATTTCCGTTCTGTTCCTCTTATTCCAAGAGAAACATCAGACAGAGAGCACTTCCAGCCATCCACTGCTTTGGAACTTTCTTTCCAACCAGCTCTTCCTGGCTTGCACTGTTCAGCTCCTTTAGAGCTTGTTAACTTGTCTCTCTCTCTCTCTCTCTCTCTCTCCAACTGAGACTGCCAGAAAACCCATGTAACTCTCTCACTTGCAAAAACCCCCACCTTCTTCAGCAAACAACAGGAGTTCTTCTCCTTAGTCAAGATGTTGTCTTAGATAAACAAAACCCAGAAGTGACCTTTCTGTGAGCACTTTGGAGAAAGGTACTTGTAGCCAGTTTGTCTCCTCCAAAACATGGTCTTTCATTTCATGACTTCAGTTCAATTAACACCTACTTGTGAAATGTGCATCACATTCCCCAGAGATCCTGCAATGTTATTGAATATGAATTATTCAATCTTTCAAATAAAATCTGTTTTAAAATGTGTCTATGTATGTAACCCACTAATCTTATCAAAATCCTCCCAATATTATAATCCATTACAATACTCAATTTCACCAAAACCAATGAGCTAATTGTTGCCTTTAGAAAGGGAAAAGCAAATGTGTACGAGCAAATGTAAATTCTTAAGAGTCACTATCTCGGAAGAAAGCACGTCAGTGCCTCTAATTCCTCAGGAGCTTGTGGAGCTTTGATATGACATCAGAAACTCTGGCAAATTTTAACAGATGTGTGGTGAAACATGTGCTAACCATCTGCATCACAGTCAGGTATGGGGATACTAATACTGCTGAGCATAAAGCCCTGGAAAAGGTAGTGCAAACAGCCCTGGACATCAGGCAAACCCCTCCCCACAATTGAGAACATATAACAGGGAAAGCTACTGTAATCATCAAGGATCCACACCACCCAGCACACACTCTGTTCTCACTGCTGCCATCAGGAAAGAGATATCGCTGCCACAAGACTCACACCACCAGGTTTAGGAACAGCTGCCACCCTTCCTACATCAGACTCCTTAACAACCAATTCAAAGATTCATTTACTGACTTACTTTTGTATTTTATTGTATGCTTTTTTTCCTCTGTGTTGCACAGTCAGTTCTTTACATTTCTTTATTTGTTTCCATGTGTAATTGTTTACAATATATTTTGAAGTGGTAATTCTGCCTGGCTGCAAGATAAAGAATCTCAGGGTTTTATGTGATGTCATGTACTCTGACAATAAGCCTGAAATATGAATTTTATTTTTAATTTTAGAAATACAGCAGATAACAGTCCCTTCTGGCCCATGAGCCTGTGCCACCTAATTACACCCAATTAACCTACAATTCCTATACATTTTGAAGGATGTGGGCCGAGCGACCACGGGGTTAGACGAGCCGAATCGCCGACAAGATGGCACGGACCCCCCCTTCCCTTCTCAGGAGAAGCTGGCGTTTGGTGACACATGTTACCCAGGAGAAGTCTCCACTTCCTGGTTGTGCGTTGCTAGACAGGCAGTGACTCCGATACGCGCTGATGTCACTCCCTTAGACCAGTGCACCCCAGACGGGAAGTGGATCATCCCCTTAAAGCAGCATGAGAGATTCAAATAAAGTTAAGTTACTGGTTTAGCCTCATGATGTGTGGACGTGCTTCATTTCAATAGCGCTGCCATGAGCAGCTGCTACAGTGGTGATCCTAATAGTTCCAATGTCTTTGAAACCCACCTTGAACATGACAAAATGCAGGATGCTGCTACCACTATAGTCTCTACGCCTGTGAGCTACCCTGTGGGCGTACATTTGCTTCCCTTCCATGTCAATCAGCCCAGGAACTGGATACAGCTGGCTTAGTCACAGTTCCAGGTCAGAGACATTGTCTCGGAGAACACCAAGTTCTGGGACATTGTCAGTGCCCTGGACGCCGCAACCACAGACAATAAGCTCCTACGTGGAAAATCCTCCTAAGGAGCATAAGTACGAACAATTCTGGTGTTTCCTCCCTGGAACTCAGTCTGCACGAGCGCAGAGATAAGCCTAATCCGACCAACATACTTTAAGCTCAAGCACAATTCCAAAGGCCTTCCCTTACATGCAGCCAACGGCTCTTCCATTCTAAGCTGGTCACAATCCAAGCCACGGGAACTGTTTACAATTGGAAGTTGTACAATTGCAACCATTGGGCAAGCCCTACTCAGAGCCATTTTTCCTCTGGGCACATGAGCTCCTGGTAGACATGAACAGATGCCGCTTGATCAATGCTTCTATGTTGCAGTCATTCCTTGTCATGCTACGGCAACATTCCTTTCTACCATTAGGAATCCACACACTGAAGCGTAATGAATATGCCCACCTACTGGCCAAGTATCCATCAATGTTGGCGCCCAACTTCCACGACGCCAAACCAGCACATGGCAAGGAGCACTACACTGAAACCACCGGACCCCAGTGTATGCACAGGCATGGCCCCTCCCATAGGACAAACTCCTCCAAGCCAAGACCGGGTTTACTGCCATGGAGGAGTTGGGTATCGTCCGCTGTTCAAACAGCCCCTGGGCATCACCGCTGTACATGGTTCAGAAGAATTTTGACAGTTGGCACCCGTGTGGCGACTACAGATGACTCAATGACACCATCATCCCAGATAGATACCCTATCCCACGCATCCAGGACTTTACTACAAGGTTCCAGGGTTGCTGAATTTTTTCGAAGGTGGACCTCGTCAAGGGATACCATCAGATTCCAGTGCATCCTAATGACGTCCCATAAACGGCCATTATTACACCTTTCAGCCTTTTCGAGTTCCTCCAGATGCATTTTAATTTAAAGAATGCAGCCCAGACGTTTCAGCATCAGGGACCTCAATTTCATCTTTGTCTAGCTGGATGACGTCCTTACAGCCAGCCCCAATGTCATCAGGCACAGGACACACCTGACTCGCCTTTTTGACAGGTTGCATTTCGGACACGGTGAATCCGGCTAAGTGCCAATTCGGCCTGGAAACAATCAATTTCCTTGGACACCATATCACCCATGTGGGGCCCACACAGCTGGTGGATAAGGTAGAAGCCATCCAGCTATTTCCCCAGGCTGAACACCATTGAAGGACTACAGGAATTCTTAGGGATGGTGAACTTTTATTATCATTTCCTCCCAGGGGCAGCTACCCTCATGCAACCTCTATCTGATCTCATCAAACTCGGCCACAAGGTACACCAGTGGATGCACAAAACCGTTGAAGCATTCCAGACAATTAAAGCAGCACTGGCAGAGGCCACTTCTTTGGCTCATTCTGACTCTTCCTCCCCCTTGGCTATTACAACACATGCGTCGGACAGAGCAGTTAGCACAATGCTTGAGCAGTGGGTCGCTGACCAGTGGCATCTCCTGGCCTTCTTCAGTAAACATCTCCGAACTCAAGTACAGCGCGTTTGACCACAAATTGTTGGCCCTGTACCTGGCATATTGACATTTCCGATACGTTAGAAGGAAGGGTTTTCGTCGCCTACACAGACCACAAGCCACTGACGCATGCACTCAGCAAGGTCTCAGACCCATGGTACGCACAGGCGAGGCAACAATGACACCTCTCCTACATTTCGGAGTGTACAACAGACATTCACCACGCTGCAGGCAAGTCCAACATTGTGGCCGATGCGCTGTCCAGACCGGCCATCTCCACTACCTCAGGAGGACTCGATGTTATTCAACTGGCCATACACCAAGCGGAGCATGAGGATGTCTAGGCCTACTGGACTGCCATCACCAGCCTGAAGGTTAGTGATTTCTGTCCTTCACTGGGGACCCTGACTCTACTGTGAGACACGTCCTCAGGCTTCCCCAGACCCATTCTATCTACAACCTGGTGATGGTGGGTGTTCAACCAAATTCACGGCCTGTCACATCCTTCCATAAGGTCCACGGTCTGCCTGCAGAAGGACATCATTGGCCCCCTCCCCATGAGCCAAGGAATGTGGTATTTATTCGCAATTTATTTACCCGTTGGCCGGAAGTAGTATCCCTGCCCACATGTGACACAGAGGCTTGCACCAGACTGAGGGGCCCAGTTCACGTCCTCGCTCTGGTCCAACCTAGCCAAGTTCTGCACCAGCTAGTTACACCACACCATAGCCTACCCTCCTCAGTCAAACAGACTTGTCAAACATTTTAATCGCTCTCTGAAAGCAGCCCTTAAAGTCTGACTACAAGGCCCGAGTTGGATGGATAATTCGATAGGACAATTGGATAAGATTTTGCACAGCACCAAAAGAAGACCTGACAGCGTCGTCCACTGAGATGGTGTATGGCTCCCCGTTTACCATGCCGGGGACGTGCACTTCAACCCTCCCAGCCCACAACCCTGTGCCTTAGACGTCCTCCAGCACTTGAGGGAACAAACGGGTAAGCCGAAACCTCTGCCACTTTCCCACCCTGCCACGTCCCTGCGGATCTACAGTTTTCACTCACAGAGGACAGCAAGGAACACCTCTGCAATGCCCCTACAAAGGCCCATTCAAGGTGTAGCAGTATGACGGGGTCATTTTCACCCTGGACATTGGCAGGCAGCAAGACATGCATACCATTGCAGCGCATTTAGACTCAGGCCAGCCTGTCCTGGCCGTCCGCCTAAAGACAGTACTGTGACTTGCTCATCGGGTGGCAGAAATTCTGGGGTGGGGGGGTGTAGCGGGCCGAGCGACTGCATGGTTAGATGGGCAGAATTGCCACCCCAGTCATTTGAGACAAGATGGCGTGGGTCCTGATATGCCATAGACATTGACCAGACAAGAGTTATACTAATACAGGGCTTTATGAACAGACTCTAACCACCACTAAACTGGCCAGTGGGAAAGCACCTCCATCTGTTATACCAGTAAAGTGGAGCATCTCTACAGCCAAAAGCAAGCAGTCAGTATAATACACCCCCCCATTACATCATCACAGGCCCTTCTTCCCTTCTCAGGAGAAGCCTGCATTTAGCGACAAGCATTGCCAGAGAGATGTTGCCATTTCCTGGTTGTGCGTCGCTGGGCAGGCAGTGACTTCGCAATGTGCTGACGTCATTCCCGTAGACCAGTGCGTCCCAGAGTGGAAGTCAGCCATCCCCCTAAAGCAGCATGAGAGATTCAAATGAAGTTCAGTTAATGGTTCACCCTTGTGCTGTGTGGACGTGCTTCATTTCAGTAGTGCTACCGTGAGCAGCCGCTACAATAGGAGGAAACTGGAACACCTGGAATAAACCCACACAGACACGGCAACAGCGTTATGCTAACTGGTACGTTAACTGTGCTGCTGTAAGGCAGATGAAGGTTCGTCATTAGTATTGCCTGGCACCCCTTACAGTAAGAGAAAAATATCAGTAAGGGTCTCTTCAAAATCACTGAGAGTCCATGGATTTACTCCTGTAGCCACACAATCTCCTGTTCGAGCTCTCGGCAACCTGAGCTCAAGATCCAAACCTCCGATGCAGTCAGAAAGGCTTCAATGTTCGAGCGTACTTGATACCTACCTTTTTGACTTGACTTTTGGTTACTTTTCCTCTTACCTTCCAGGATTCCATTATTTTAGGCATGATAGAATAGGGGAGATGAAAAGTGGAGGAGTTGCATTGTTTATTAGAGAGAACTTTGCAGCAGTGCTGTGACAGGATAGTTTGGTGGGATCACCCAGCAATACTATTTGGGTAGAATTGAGGAATGGCAGAACATTAATGAGAGTGTATTATAGACCACCAAATGGGCTGAGGGAATTGGAAGAGCAAATATGTAAGGAGATTGCATATATGTGTAATAAACATAAGGTGGTAGTTTTGGGAGATTTCAACTTTCCGAACATTAACCAGGACACCCATACAGTAAGAGGGCTGGATGGGGTAGAGATTGTTAAGTGTGTTCAGGAAAACTTTCTTCATCGATACATAGAAGAACCAACTCGAGAAGGGGCCGTATTGGATCTCCTTGTAGGGAATGAGATAGGTCAGGTGACAGTGTTGTGGAACACTTTGGGACTATTGATCACAATAATATTAGTTTTAGGCTAGTAAAGGAAAAGAATAGAGATGGGCCAAAGGTTGAGATTCTTAATAGGAAGAAAGCAAATTACGAGGGGAGGAAAAAAAATTTGGAGGGTGTGGATTAGGATAAGCTATTTTCATGGAAGAATGTAGCAGATAAATGGAGGATGTTCAAAGGAGAAGTTCTGAGAGTGCAGAGTTGGTATGACCCCATGAAGGTTAGAAACTGTTGGGAGCCTTGGTTTTCAAAAGATATTGAGAACTTGGTTCAGATGAAGAGGGATGTGTACAACAGGTATAAACAGCAGGGAATGGATGAACTGCTTGAGGAATATAGGGAGTTTTTAAAAAAATTTAATAAAGAAATTAGAAAGGCTAAAAGGAAATATTGGCTTTGGCAGGCAACGTAAAAATAAATCCAAAGGGTTTCTATATGTACATGAAAAGTTAAAAAATAGTGAGGCATAAAATTGGACCCCTTGAAGATGAGGGGTGGGGGGTGGGGTAGGTCCGTGGGAAGCAAGAGGAGATGGGTGAAATTTTAAATGATTTTTTTTTCTTCTGTATTCACCAAGGAAAAGAATATTGAGCCAGATGAAGTGAAGAAATATGGTAGGGAGCTCATGGATAATATAAGAATTAATTAGGAGGTAATGTTGGCTATATTGAAAGAGATCAAGGTGGATATATCTCCAGGACCTGACAAAATGTACCCTGATACCCTGAGGGAGGTTAGTGAACAAATAGTGGGGGCATTGACAGAAATATTTAAAATGTCATTGGCCATGGGGGAAGTGCCGGAGGTCTGGAGGGTGGCTCATATTGTTCCACTGTTCAAAGGATCCAAAAGTAAACCTGGTAAGTCTGACATCTCACTGGTGAGTAAATTAATGGAAAGTGTTCTTAGAGATACAACTATTTGGGAAGACTAGGGATTGATTCGGAGTAGTCAGCATGGTTTTGTACGTGGTAGATCACATCTTACAAATCTCATAGAGTTTTTCAAGGAGGTTACTAAAAAGGTTGATATGGGGAAGTTGTCTATTTGGACTTTAGTAAGGCTTTTGACAAGGTTCCCCATAAGAGGTTAGTAAGGAAGGTGGAAACATTAGGGATTAATTATGAAGTAGTGAAATGGATTCAGCAATGGTTGGATGGGAGATGCCAGAGAGTGGAAAATTGTTTGTCGAATTGGAGGCCGGTGATGAGTGGAGTGCCTCAGGGATTGGTACTGGGTCTGCTGCTGTTTGTCAAATATATTAATGATCTAGATGATAGAGTGGCAAATTGGATTAGTAAATTTGCAGATGATACAAAGTTTGACAGTGTTGTGGACAGTGAGGAAGATTATCAAAGCTTACAGGTTAGAAGAGGGGGCTGAAAGATGGCAGATGGAGTTTAATACTGATAAATGTGAGGTACTACATTTTGGTAGGACTAAATGATAGACAAATTGTTAAATGGTAGACAATTGAGAGCAGTGGAATTAGGAGTCATGGTACATAATTCTCTGAAAGTTGACTCACATGTGGATAGGGTGGTGAAGAAGGCATTTAGTATGTTGGCTTTTATTGTGTGCAGTTTTGATCGGCAAATTACAGGAAGGATCAGTATAGACTGCAGAGGAGGTTTATGAGAATGTTGCCAGGGTTTCAGGGTTTGAGTTACAGGGAACGGTTGAGCAGGTTGGGACTTTATTCCCTGGAGCGTAGAAGGTTGAGGGGTGATTTGATAGAGGTTTTCAAAATTATAAGAGGGTCAGATAGAGTCAATATTGACAGGCTTTTTCTATTGAGAGTGGGGGGGGGGGGGGGAATTCAAACAAGAGGACATGGATTGAGAGTAAAAGGGGAAAAGTTTAGGGGAAACGAGGGGGAATTTCTTCACGCAGAGTGTGGTGGTTGTAGAGGTGAGATCGATGTTATTATTCAAGGAAAGGTTGGATAGGTATATGGACGGGAGAGGTGTGGAGGGTTATGGGCCGAATGCAGGTCAGTGGGACTAGGTGGGAGATGATGTTCATCACAGACAAGTAAGGCCAAATTGGCCTGTTTCTGTGATGTTGATGATTATATGATTATATGGTGTTGGTTCTGTATCATCCGGTGAAGAACCCTGAATGTCCCTGCTGAACTACAGCTATTGTCATTGTTGCTCAGAGGAAGTTCTAATGACCAAGAGAGATACCGAAGATTTTGTGGCATACGTGAGCATTTTAAACTCTCTACGCTGACTGAAGACCAGTTCAAGTGTCTAGTCTTTGTAGCGGAATGTAGTCACGCCAAGATGCAGACCTCAGAACGTGGTTGCTGGTGAAGATTGAGCAGGAGTCTGAAATGACCCTTCAAAGATTAACCGCCGAATGCCAACGCTTAATTAATTTAAAACACGATAGCAAAATGGTGGAAGCAGCGCACCCATCTGCAAGCGGTGTCCAGACAGTCGAGTCAGCAGACCCCGCTAGACCAAATAAAAGTATGACCTGCACAGCCGAACCGCCCAGTGCCTCTTGGAACTGCAATGAGTAGAACTATGCTCATGATACCCGTACAGACAGCAGCGCTGCAGTAAATGCAAGTGTCGGGGACATAAAGCAGAATGCTATAGAACTGGCAGATGGAAAACACCTGTTAAGTTAGCTTCACACACAAAAGTGAAAGCAATCAAAGCGACTTTCAAGGAAATATGTGAAAGTGCACATTAACAGCATCCCAGCGAGGCTTCAAATTGATACAGTGTCTGACATTACCCTAATATCAAAAGAAAATGTGGAAACAGTTTGGTCAGCCAGAGGTGACTCCAAACGAAAACACGGCATGGAACACTTCTGAGGGGGGGAATCCCTGAGTTGCTAGGCAACTCAGCTTAAATGGCACAGAAGGAATAATGTGTTACCATCGTACAGGGTGGCCAAAAAATAGTCCAAGAATGGAAATTCAGCCATTTTTTTTAAAGACGAGAATCATTAACAATCTCTAATGGCTGTCTTTTGTTTGCAGAAAGGATTATGATACCAAAAATTCTTCAATCAGCAATCCTAAAACAGTTTCACAGGGGACATCCTGGAACAAATCGAGGAAAAACACTTGCACGAACCTATGTTTATTGGCCTCTGATGGATGACCAGATTGAACAACTAACATGGTCATGATCTGATGTGCCTCGATGCAAAATTCCCTGTCAAGACAAATTTACATTTCACGCCACAACATGCAGGACTAATTAATGGGGAATACTAGCTAATCGTAGTGGATGCATACTCCAACTGGCCGGAGATCGTCAAGGTAACCCGACCAACTGCATCGGCTACAATTATGGACTTCAAGTCCATGTTTAATCGTTTTGGTGCTCCTGCAACATTAGTTTTGGACAATGGGACACAATTCACGGCAGCCAACTTCAATTTATTCTGCCATCACTCACATTTGCTCGCCTCCATATCATCCGCAGTCCAATGGTCAGGCAGAACGGTTTGTGGATATATTCAAATGGACTCTACCCAAAACCAAAGGGGAGGGTCCAACGGAGGAGATCCTGCAGACATTCTTGTTAAATTACAGGATCATTGCAAACTCACAAATTCCTGGTGGGACTTTGCCTGCTGAAAACATCTTCAGTTGAAAAATTAGAGCACCATCTGATATTATTTTCCCACAAAAGTCAGAACCTAGACGCAGCGATTTGGATATGGAAAGACAGCTCAGCATGGATCAAAACAAAGAACATTTTGGGCTGGACAACATGTGCTGGTGCAAGACTACAGGGTTAAGTTAGGTGAGTGGCAGCTGGGGAGAATCCTGTGGAAGATCAGGGAGGTTCTCCATCATGTGCAGGTTGGACCGGACAGGTGGACTAGATATGCCAACCAGTTACCATCAGGTGAATGTAACCTCGCTGAGACACCTGAGAAACTCAGCTTGGATGCTCTGTTGGAGACTTTTGAATTGTAGAAACCAGTGACCAACCAAGCATAACCATCACAGGAAAATGAGATTTTACCTGCTGCACCACGGGATCCTGTATGAACCACAAAGACTTCACAAACAAGTAAAGCCCTTCCAAGTGGACTCAAGTCTCCCAACAGCTCAAAAGGGGGAGATGCTAGGACACCCTAATCAGAGCGACCCACAGGAGTTGATGTTAACACTGGAGCATTTAATCAACTGAATGGCTCATGAGACTGTCTTGTGACTTGAAGTCAAGCTTGTATGAAATTCTATAAATAGCTCACTCCATTTTTTGGAAAAACAGAAGTAAATAGAGTTGGGGTGTAGTTTGGTGAATTATCTGAGTAAACTCAAAGTGAGAGTTAGATTCCTCAGCTACATGTACAGCCCAAACAATGGTTACATTCAAATACTTGTGTTTATATAAAAAAAGTTCTGTTTAGCCCAGTGGTTCTCAACCTTTATCAGTCCAAGGCCCACCTGGCTTCTGGCCTAATGTGCCATGGCCTACTTGTGGCATTGACTGAGCAATATTTTCAAGATAAAGAAACACATCTTTATCTAATTTAAAGGATTTTATTTATTGTTAAAGAAGAAAAAAACACTGCAAGCACACACCAAACATAAAAGCTCCCAATCAAAATCAAAGCTTAAGCCCAATTCACAATGTTTCTTCACCAGTTTCTGCATCCTTGGTCCTGTTGCAGATAATGCCTCCACTTCAATGTGGTTTCATGCCTTTGTCTTCAATGCTAAAAAGTCAGATAGGAACTGCGACTGAGTGCTGAGGCCAGATGGCCTCACTAACTTCAGTGACAGATTGTTCACCACCCCACCCAGAGTCACCTGAGAGGACTGACACATGACCTCAGACCCACCCTGACCTCAGTGGGTTGGGAAGTCTCTGTGGACTACATGGAAGCACGTTGTGGCCCACCAGTTGGGAACCTCTGGTTTGACAATGTAATGGCAACATTTTGTGCTCTAAGTGATTGGGTTTCTCCATTTGGCACAAAGATGGTAAAATGTCATACTTTGCCCAGGGATTAAATTCCTGGGAGGGGCACTCAAATATTGCTTGGCATGCTGTGCTCTCTGAAGTTCCCCCTGTAATTACACTGTTTCTCTGATGAACCGGCAGCTTGGGCCACTCACAGGGAGGAGCAGGCCAGGCAACAGATAGCAGTGTTTCAGGGTGAAGCCTTGACTGTCTCCGGCTTTCCACGGATGCTGCCTGACCTGTTGCGTTCCTCCAGCACTTCGCGTTGCTCCACTTTTCCAGTGTCTGCCGCCTTTCTGCTTTCCCAGTTTTACACAGCAGCCCGTGCCCGGCTTCCGTGTGGTGGAACAGGGTCGTCAATCGACACGAACGTACTTGTGAAACTTGACAGGTCACGCCATATCCGTAGGAAGCAAAGGATTACCAATGTGTCAGGTCTGAGCCCTTCGTCAAACTGATTGAAAAGGTGGGTGAGAGGAGAGGAGGGAGGAAGGGGCAGGTGGAGGAGCACAGGCCAACAGATGGATTCAGGTGGGAGGTTAGAAAAGAAATAAAATGATGAGAGGTGATGGGGGGGAGATGGTAGCTCTGAATGGAGAGGGAAGGGGTTGGTAAGCTGGAGGAAAGAAAACAGAGAGAAAAGCAAAGTTAGGGATTTAGTGGAAATTGGAGGTCAATGTTAAGACAGTCTTGTTAGTGTCCAGATGGGTCATTCGGTGTTGTTCCTGCAATATGTAGGCAACCAGAGTTCAGCAGTGCATGAGACCATGGACATACACTTTTATGTGGGAATGGTGTGTGGAATTAATGTGGTTAGCCTCTGGAAGATCCCTGCTAATACACAGAGTGAAGGGGCTCAATGAAGCTATCTCCCAGTCTGCGACTAGTCTCAACCACTTAACCTGAGTTTAAAGGCTTGAATTATCCTGTCATACTGATAATACAGCACAAGTGAGCTTCAGGAGAGAGCAGGTGGAAAATATAGAGTCCAAGGGAGAACTGGAAGAAATGCTCACAAACGCATCCCCTAGCCCATAAACGTACACAGGAAATGGGATACGTGTGAGAAGAAGGCTATTTGGCCCCTCTGTCTCATCCAAATAATTAACATATAGATGATTTTTATGAAGGACCTAGATGAAAAGATGGAAGGATGAGCCAGCATGTTTATGGATGATACGAAGGTTGGAGTTGTGGAAAGATGAGTCATCATGTTTGTGGATACAAAGATTTGAGGAGTTGTGGAAGGATGAATCCATGTTTGTGGATGATGCGAAGGTTGGAGGTGTTGTGGAAGGATGACTCAGCATGTTTGTGGATGATACGAAGGTTGGAGGTGTTGTGGAAGGATGACTCAGCATGTTTGTGGATGATACGAAGGTTGGAGAAGTTGAGATTGTGTTGAAAGTTGTCCAATGTGGCAAAAGGATACAGATTTGGGCAAAAAAGTGGCAGATGAAGTTCAGTATGAAGTGATGCTTTTTTGGAATGTCAAACGTAAAGGCTGAGTACAGGGTTAAATGGTCAGTTACTCAACAGTGTGGAGGATCAGAGAGACCTCGGGGTCGCAATCCATACATCTCTCAGTGTGGCCGCCCAGGTTGATAGGCTAGTTAAGAAGGTCGATGGGATGCTCGGCTTCATTAATCAGAGGATTAAGTTCCAGAGACAAGAGGTCATGTTACAACTCTACATATCTCTGGTGAGACCACACTAAAAGTATTGTGCTCAGTTCTGGTCACCTCATTGTAGGAAGAATGTGGACACTCTGGAGTGGTGCAGAGGAGATTTTCCAGGCTGTTGCCTGGATTGGAAAATAGGTCTTACGAGGCAAGGCTAGCAGAGCTAGGACTTTTTTGGAGCGAAGAAGGATGAGAGGTAATTTCATAGAAGTCTACACCAGTGGTTCTCAACCTTTTTCTTTCCACTTGCATACCACTTTAATAATCCTTATGCTATTAGTGCTCTGTGGAGGGAAGGTTGAGAATCACTGCTCTAGGCCCAATTGTTAGTGAAATATTTTACTTGAGAAAAATTGTCATTGGCCCATTTCCTTTGGAGTAATGAAACCATGCACGTAACGAGTCAATTAGTTATGATTAAAACAGTAGTTTTCAAAATTTTTCTTTCCATCCACAAACCACCTTAAGCAATCCCTTGCTAATCACAGAGCACCTATGGCATAGGGAATACTTAAAGTGGTATATGAGTGAAAGAAAAAGGTTGAGGACCAATGGTCTACCCGATTCTAAGAGGCATAGATAATGTTGACAGCCAGCACCTTTTCTCCCTGGACAGGAATAGTAAATAGCAGAAGGCATCTGTACAAAGTGAAGGGAGGAAAGTTTAGGGGAGACATCAGGAGTAAGATTTTTTACACATGGAGTTGTGGGTGCCTGGAATGCCTTGCCAGGGTGGTGGTGGAGGAGGATGGAACCATAGGGGCATTTAAGGGTCTCTTAGACACATGGATGAAAGAAAAATAGAGGTTAGAAGGATTTAGTGTGTTTTTTTGGTAGGAATTTGTTGGTTGGCACAACATCAATGACCAAAGAGCCTGTATGTGCTGTAGTGTTTTATGACAAACAATAGTGGACTCATCACTGTTCCCTCCACAGGCCTCTAATCTGAAAAACCTCCGCCTTGTGCCAATTTCGTATCCAATTGGCCTGATCACCCTGGATCCCATGTCTTCTAACCTTCTGGACCAGCCTACCTATCATCTACTGCAATCTTATGTGTGAGCTTTACCCAGAGTTAAAGTGCTCATGAAAGATGAGGAGAAGAGATGAGAGGAACACTTTGTGGGTGCCACGCTTAGTGTAGCAGTTAGCACAATGCTCGTACAGCACCAGCGACCGGGGTTGAAATCCATTGCTGTCTGTAAGCAATTTGTACATTCTCGCCATGTCTGCTTGGGTTTCCTCTGGGTGCTCCAGTTTCTTTCCACCCTCCAAATTGTACCGCGGTTGGAGGTCTATTGGTTGTACTTGGGTGGCACGGGCTTGAGGACTGAAAGCGCCTGTGACCGTGCTGAATGTCTAAATTTTATGAAAATTAACATGGGTACTTTTGAGTGGTCCTCACCAGCCAGACAAAGACTGATGTTTAAGGCCCCGTTCCACTCCTCTACCTTTGCACATAGGCAGAGATCTCAATAACATGTGTTGGGACATCATGTAGAAGTTGTATAAGATGTTGATAAGACCATACTTGGAATATTGTGCCCAGGTTTGGTTGTCCAGCAATAGAAAGATATTAGAGAGGGTACAGAAGAGGTTTGTGAAATTGGGTTACAATGAGAGACTAGGAGATCTAGGCCTGGTTTACTTTGAGGTCGAGGAGATCTTATTGAGGGCTATAAAATTATGAGGAGCCTAGAGAAGGTGAACAGTGATGGTCTATTTTCTAAGACGATGGAATTTCAAAGGGACAGGTCTTCACTCTGAGGCTGTGGGCATGTGGATAAAGTGGTGGAAACAGCTATGTTAGCTAAAAAAGAAATGCTTGGATAACTGGAAGGTCTAAAACGGGAAGGCACATTTTTCAGCATGGACAAGCTAGGCCAGTGGGGCAGTTTACCATATAACCAGATAATTACAGCACAGAAACAGGCCAGTTTGATCCTTCTAGTCCATGCCAAACACCTTCTCCCACCTAGTCCCATTGACCTGCACACAGCCCATAACCTTCCATACTTCTCTTGTCCATATACCTATCCAACTTTTCCTTAAAAATTAAAATCAAGCCCACATCTACGACTTTGGCCTGAAGTTCATTCCACACTCCCACCACCTTCTGAGTGAAGAAATTTCCTGTCATGTTTCCCTAAACTTTTCCTCCTCAATCTCAATCCATGTCCTCTTGTTTGAATCTCCCCCACGCTCAATGGAAAAAGCCTGTCCACATTGACTCTTTCTGTTCCCTCTCATAATTTTAAATACAGTACCTCTATCAATTCCCTCCTCAATCTTCTATGCCCCAGGGAATAAAGTCCTTGCCCAGTGGTTCCCAACCTTTTTATTTCCACTCACATAACACTTTATAACCATAACCATATAACAATTACAGCATGGAAACAGGCCAATTTGGCTCTTCTAGTCCGCAATGATCCAAGTACCCTCCTCTAATCCTACTTACCGGCACTCTGCCCATATCCCTCCATCCCCCTCCCATCCATACACTTATCCAACTCTTTCTTAAGTTACAAAATTGACCCTGCCTCTACCACCTTCCCAGAAGCCCATTCCACACAGTAACCACTCTCTGAGTAAAGTTTCCCCTCATGTCAAACCTTTGCCTGTCAACTCTCAACCCATGACCTCTTGTATCCATCTCTCCTACTCTCGATGGGAAACGCCTTTCCACATCAACTCTATCTATCCCTCTCATTATCTTAAACACCTCTATCAAATCCCCTCTCAGCCTTCTACACTCCAAGAAATAAAGACCTAATTTGCTCAATCTTTCCTTGTATTCCAGATGCTGAAACCCAGGCAACATTTTTGTAAATCTTCTTTGCACTCTCTCTATCTTGTTAATATCCTTCCTATAAATCGGTAACCAGAAATGCACTGCAGTACCTAAATTTGGCCTCACCAATGCCTTGTACAGTTTCATCATTATTTCCCAAATCTTATATTCTATGCACTGATTTATATAGGCAAGTATACTAAAGGCCTTCTTCACCACCCTATCCACATGCGCTCCTACCTTCAGGGAACAATGCACCGTTATTCCTAGATCTTTCTGCTCCACTGCATTGTTCAATGCCCTCCCATTTACCACATATGTCTTGCTTTAATTAAGTATTCCCTATGTCATCGGTGCTCTGTGATTAGAAAGGGATTGCTTAACGTGGGATGTGAGTGGGAAGGGAAGGTTGAGAATCACTGCTCTAGACCCAATTACTGAAATATTTTGCTTGAGAAAAATTGTCATTGGCCCATTTCCTCTGGCGTTATGAAACTGTATATAATGAGTCAATGAAGTATGATTAAAACAGTGGTTTTCAACCTTTTTCTTTCCCCTCACAAACCACCTTAAGCAATCCTGACAGAACACCTATGGCATAGGAAATACTTTAAGTGGTATGTGAGGGGAAAGAAAAAGGTTGAGAACCGCTGTCCAAGCCTGTTTAACCTTTCCCTGTAGCTCAAACCCTGAAACCCAGGCCACATTCTTGTAAATCTTCCATTCTCTCTATTTTGTTGATATCTTCCTATAATTCGGTGACCAAAACTGCACACAATATTCCAAATTTGACCTCACCAATGCCTTATACAACTTCAACATGACATTCCAATTCCTGTACTCAATACTCTGATTTATGAAGGCCAACATACCAAAAGCTTTCTTCACCACCCTATCTACATGCGACTCCACTTTCAGGGAATTATGTACCAGAATTCCTAAATCCCTTGTCAAAGGCTTCCATATAGACAACATCCACAGCCTTTTTGTGTTCCAAGACTCTATGACTGTATGTCCATAACATTTGCACACTTATTAAAGGAATGAACAAGCACAGGAGTTTTGTGACCATGAGTTCAATATCCACTAGGAACATGGCTCCTATTTTTCTGCAGCTGTGATTGGATTTGAGTGATGGCATCGCGTTCTAACCTCAGCAATGCCTTTCTATTGAGTAGACACCCTGGTAGCGATGAACGAAACAAGCTGAGGTGAAACACCTGCTTGCACAAATGTTATTCTCAGCATTTACACAAAAGAATGTCGCAAGAACACCTGGCAAAAGATTAATATCTAAACAGATGCTGCCTGACCTTTACAACATTTTCTATTGCTGCAGAACTGAAGAATTTTACGTTTCGATAAAGTTTGTCGTCCAAGGTTTAAAAGTACTGATTATTCCCCTGTATCTGTTGAAGATGGTGACCATGTGGGTGATTCCATGTATAAATCTGGGAGAGGAACTTGTCAGTGATGGGAGTCCCATATACCTTCTACCCTTGCTCTTGCTTCAGGGACCAGCAGGTTTAAGGATGTGTAGTTCCTTTGTGCTTCCAAGTAATGAGATACTTGCCCTTTTTCTATTGACATTAAATTTAAATTTTGACATGAATTCGGGCCCACGAGCCCCTACCACCTAATTACACCCAACCCCCGGTACGTTTGGAAGGGTGGGAGGAAGCCCATGCAGACACAGGGAGAACTTAAAAACTCCTTAAAGATGGCACCGGATTTGAACCAGGGTTGCTGGTCCTGCACTAACCATGCCGCCCTTGAACAGCTTCCATTTCTCATCACATCTCTTATTGGCAGTGTCTGTTTGTCATGCTGCTCGTCTGATGTTCAGTGTTACACGTGCAGTGATTTCCAGAAGCTGTGTGTACATGCGGGGAGCTTTTGGTCCTTCTCCTGAACACTAACTCCATCACACTTTTTATAACTTCCTTGTGTGCCAGACCTTTGTGATGATGTTGACCTATTTAGCCCCTGTAAGAGCTTTTATCTGCATCTGTAAGACTCTCTACATGGTCTACAGCTTTCATCTTTGGCATTGTTTCAACTGACCCTTGCATGTGACCATTGCATCAGTCAAATCTTTGCTACCTTAAAGGTGTGGCGTGAGGGACCACAGTGAAATCTGTGCTATCTTCAGAGGGTTTGGGTTCAAATAGGCCAGAGATCTTCAAGTTCAAGTTTATTATCATCCGATTGTGCAAGTACAACCCAGCATTCTCCAGTCCTCGGTGCAAAACCATGCCATTACACATGCAGACAAACAATCCGTACGCAGTACATAAATACAAATATAAAAATAAATAAAATTGTTTAATAAATAGTCGAGTCTTGGAGGGTTTATATGAGCAGTTCATGAGTCATTTAGCAGTCGTCCTGTCAGTGGGAAGAAGCTGTTTCTCCAGCATTGTGTTTTTACTTCAATCATGGTGTCTTCAGACTTCCACGTTTTGCACCCCTCAGCCTGGTGGTGCTGGCTCTGATATCGATGAGGCTAATGATTGTTGTGTCATTTGCAAACTTGGTGACACTGTTAGAGCTGAATCTGGTGATACAGTTGTGGGCCAAAACGGGCTGAGCACAAAGCCCTGAGGTGTGACAATGCACCACGTTCTGCTGCTGGCTCGACAGACTGTGGTATTTTCGTTAGAAAGTCCAGAATCCAGTTACAGAGAAGAGTAAGTCCCAGTGAGGACAGCTACTCCACCAGCCTCTGGAGAATGATTGTATTAAATGTGGGGCCGAAGTTGACCAACAGCAGACTGGTGTTCTCCCTTTGGGTCAGGACAGAGTGGAGGGACAAACCTCATTGCAATGGTTTCATCTGTAGGCGAATTGAAATAGGTCAAATGTCTCTGGCAGTAAAACATGAAAGTCTGCAGATGCTGTGACTGAAGTAAAAACACAACACTGGAGAAACTCAGCAGGTCAAACAGTCTACAGTAAAGATAAGGATACATAGCCAACATTTTGGGATTGAGCCCTTCATCAAGATATGAGCAAATTGTAGGCAGGCATCTGACAAAATGGTGGGGGGGGGGGGGAGGGAGGAGTACAGACCCAGAAGCAGGCGGTAATAGGTGGATAAAGGATGGTACAGCAACTGAGGTAAGGGGGTGGAGAGCAGGAAGAAAGAAGACAGAGCGATGGGGAAGAGAGGGAGTGTGAGTATTGGGCCAACAGAAACTGGAGGTTGATGTGAATGCCATCGGGTTGGATAGTGCCCAGGTGGAATATCAAGTGTTGCTCCTCCAATTTACGGTGGCCTTGGTTTGACAGTGCAGGAGGCCATGGACAGACATGTCAGTGTGGGACTGGGGCACAGATTTGAAATGGTCAGTGACTGGGAGATCTCTTCCTCTGACGTGGACAGAGCAAAGGTGCTCAATGAAACAATCTCCCAGATTTATCTCCAATATAGAGAGGGTCAAAGTGGATGCACCGGATGCACGTGAAGTGTTGCTTCACTTTGAAGGACTATTTAGGGCTCCGAATGGTGGTGAGGTAGTAGGTGTGGCACGTGTGGCACTCTTCGCAGCCATATTGGAAGTTAGTAAGAAGAGGTTAGTGGACAAGGGAGTCGTGGAAGGAGCAGTCCCTATGGAAGGAAGAGAGGGGGAGATGTGTTTGGTGTTCAGATCATGTTGTAGGTGATGAATTTTAGAAAAAAAAGCAGTATTTGGAAATAAAGAGTCTCTGGGAGATGCTCTTTGATGTATTCCATCACCAGATGCTCCAACCATGGTGGAGGCCAGTACCATCAGGCGGTAGTCATTGAGACCTATCACTGATGCCCTTTTTGGTACTGGGATGAGGGTGACTGCTTTGAAACCAGTGGAGACGATGGATAGTTGGAGTGAGATATGAAGATGTCTGTTAGTTAGTTTGAGCAGTCCTTCAGTACCTGACCAGGTATGTTGTCTGATCCTGCTTTCTTGCGTAGGTTCGCATTGGATAGGGTTCTGCTCAATTCCGTTGCAGCTATGTAGGGGGCCCATTCATCAGGGGGACAAGGAGCTTTCTTTGATGTAAGCCTGTTCTTCTTATTGAACCGTGCATAGAAGATGTTCAGTTTGTTCAGAAGGGAGGTGTTGTTTTTAAGTTACAAGATTGTCTTGTGATCTGTTATGGTCTTTTCCCTTGCCACATGTCGCCGGTGTTGCACAGCTGTCTATGAATTTTCTCTGAATATCCACACTTTGCCCTCCAGATTACACAAGAGTTGAGCCCTGAATGATCTTGTCTCCTGTCCTGAAGGCATCAGTACGAGCTCTGAGGAGTACCCGGACCTCTGCATCCAATCATGGTTTCTGGTTACCCCTGGTTGTGAAGCATTTGATCTTGGTGACATCCTCAATGCACATGCTGATGTAGCCAGTCACTGATCTGTGTAATCCTCGATGTTTACATGACCATTGTGGGTAGTTGAACTAGCTTGTATGAATCGAACTCTGAGTCTTGTCTTGATACAATACAAAAGCTGCAGGTGTGGCCCACCCACCGCACCTCCACCCTGGTGGTCACCCGACCAATTTCCGGTTCATATGTCCAACATGTTGCCAGTCAAGGGGGCACAAAGGCACACCAAACGTGGCCTCATCCAGGCTGTGCGTGGATCCAAAGTACAAGGACACCATGCCGCTATCTGTCCCGAAGGATAGACCTGGCCCCATTGCCATGCAACGTCCCAGTCAGCTGGATTTGGCCTGGCTGGCAGTGAGTGTCATGATAATGAATATGTATGAGATATACCGGAAGTCACGTGGTATGAGGGAGAGATAAGAACACAAGCAGGAGAACAAAGGAAACGGGAAAATAAAGCCACTGGGAAGTTTACCTGATAAAACTTGTGTTTAATGTTTTATTAACTTCACATTTCGGGCCACAAATGTGACATTGGCGATGAGGATGAAAGAAGCTTGAAGAAAATTAAAGACTAAACAAGATTACAGAGGATTACAGACAACTTCAAGGTGATAAGAATTTTCTCTGTGTCTCAGTACTTTTGGGGCTGGAATATTTCCTCATGGCTGGTGCAGACAGTGACTTTCTAACACATAGTGGAATTGCTCATTTTGACCCAACGGGTGATGCAAGCACTGTAAGTGTGAAGTGGAAGGCATGGCTGGAAGAATTTGAATCCTATGCCGACAGTCGTGGCCTATTTCTAGATACCGGTACAGTTGAACAAAAAGCGCAGAGGAGGGCGTTACTTCTTTTCACTGCGGGACCTGCAGTTCGGGAAACATTTAAAAGACTTTTGAATACTGGAAGAAAGGATGAGTACCAGAAAGCGGTAGATGCATTAAATGCACACTATGTTGTGACACTGAATGCTACATTTCAACGCCATTTGTTTCGGAGAACGAGACAAGAAGATGGCCAGACAATTGCTCAGTATGTGACGAGACTACGCCAGCTAGCTGTTGGATGCAATTACATGCCAGCTGATTTGGACAACCAATTATTGGATCAAGTTGTACAGCACTGCAGATCAGATAAACTCAGAAGACGTCTACTGGAAAGAGGGAGTGAGTTGGAACTCACCGATGCTTTAACCATTGCTGCTGCATTAGAAGCTGTTGAAGGGCAATTTCATACCATGACCCTGAAAGACAACTCAAGCCAGCAAATTAAGAGGCTCTCACATCGCCATAATCAGCCAAGATATACGCCGACACAGGACGTGGAGTGTTATCGATGTGGAAACCGAAGTCACTTTGGAAAAGACCCATATTGCCCGGCCAAAGGCAAAGTTTGCAGAAAATGTGGAGTTAAGGACCACTTTGCAAAGAAGTGCAAAAGCAAGTCCAATGCAGACCAGAAGAGGAAGAGTACAACTTCCAAAGGCAAAGCCTGGGGGAAAGGAAAGTATCCTGGAAAGAAAGATACCATTCTCCAGATAGACGGTGACGATGATGATACCCAGGAGGAACAGAGTTGTTACCAATTTACGTTGAATGAAGTACATCATGAAAAGGTCCCAGTGATCATTGGTGGAGTGACAGTTCAGGTCATTGTAGACTCAGGCAATGACAGTAATGTGATTGATCGACATTTATGGAAGAAGTTGAAAAGGAAAAAGATCATCTGTACCTCAAAGAAGTGTTCCAAGAAACTGTATCCATACACAGCAACCAAGCCATTGCAGACCATTGGATGTTTTACTGCAACTGTTGAAGCTGGAGATAAGTACACCGAAGCAGAGTTTATGGTCATAGAAGAGAAGGGAGAACCATTGCTGAGTAGAAGCACAGCACAAGACCTGGCAATACTTCATATTGGAGCTTGTGTCAATTCAATTCAGTCATACGAGGATATGAAGCAAGAATTCCCCGCAGTCTTCCAAGGAGTAGGAAAGCTGAAAGGTCGACAATTGAAGCTAGCGGTAGATGAAACGGTAGATGACGACATCATAGTCCATGCACCAACGAAGGAAGAGCATGACAAACGGTTGAGGCGTGTACTATCTAGACTACAGGAGGCAGGCCTTACCGTGAATGGAAACAAGTGCCAGTTCGGTGTGTCAGAAATGGACTTCATGGGACACAGACTAACACGGGAAGGACTAAACCCTGCAGAGGCCAAGGTGAAAGCTATTGCAGAGGCACGTGCACCTCAGAACGCAACAGAGGTGAGGAGTTTCCTGGGATTGGTCAATTTTTTTGCAAAGTTCATTCCTAATTTCGCTACAGTGGCAGAACCACTAAGGAAACTAACCAGGAAAGGTGTACCATTTCATTTTGGATCTGAGCAGAAGAAAGCGTTCACAGCGCTGAAGCAAAGCCTGACAGATGCAAAAACTCTTGGATATTACGATCCGGCGGCATCAACCAAAGTCATAGCGGATGCCAGCCAGGTTGGTTTAGGAGCCGTGTTGGTCCAGATGCATGATGGAGGACCAAGAATCATTGCCTATGCCAGCAGATCGTTATCAGATGTGGAAAGAAGATACTCTCAGACAGAGAAAGAAGCACTCGGGCCTGTGAGAGGTTCCATGCATATTTATACGGCATTGAATTTGAACTCATCACAGATCATAAGCCATTAGAGGTGATCTATGCACCTAGATCCAAACCATGTGCCAGAATAGAGAGATGGGTACTCAGACTACAACCCTACAAATATAAAGTAATCCACATTGCAGGGAAAACAAACATTGCTGATCCGCTGTCCAGATTGGTGAAGGATGGTGGTCCACAATCCAAGTCAGAATTGGGAACAGAAACAGAGAGCTTTGTACGCTTCGTAGCTATTCAGTCGACACCGAAAGCTGTGACTACGAAGGAAGTCGAGAGAGAATCCGAACGTGATCCAGAACTCATGGAAGTAAGAGAATGCATACAGAGTGGACAATGGGACAAGTGTACTCACAAGGCTTACATTCCCATTAGAGACGAACTTTGTTGCATCGGACAGTGTGTATTAAGAGGTTGCAGATTGGTGATACCGCAAAGATTGAGACCGAAGATCGTATCCTTAGCGCATGAAGGACACCTAGGTATTGTTGGTACCAAGCAAAACCTCAGGACCAAGGTATGGTGGCCAGGTTGTGATAAAGACGCAGAGAAATTTGTTAAAACTTGTCATGGATGTCAAATCACAAGTAGGAGTAATCCGCCAGAACCGATCCGGAGTACGCTACTTCCGACAGGACCATGGATCGACGTAGCTGTTGATTTTCTTGGACCTTTACCGACGGGTGAATCAATTATGGCAGTGATAGATTACTACAGGAGATACTATGAGTACGTGGTGTTGAAGTCCACAACCACTGAAAAAACAATACAAGCGTTAGCAGAGATATTCGCAAGATATGGATTACCTGTTACATTATACTCTGACAATGGTCCACAATTCATTTCAGAGACATTTACAGAATACATGAGGACCACGGGTATCCACCATCATAAAGTAACTCCGAAATGGCCGCAAGCCAACGGAGAAGTAGAGAGACAAAATCAGTCCATTGAAAAACGATTGAGGATTGCACACGCAGAAGGACAAAATTGGCGAGAAGCATTGCTATCTTATGTGGCTGTCTATCGAGCAACGCTTCATGCAACCACTGGAAAAAGTCCTGCAGAAGCATTTTTTGGGAGAAAATTCCGCACAAAAATGCCAGAAATAAAGGAAATCCGAGACGACCAGGAGATGAGGGACCACGATGCTGAAAAGAAAGGTGCAGCAAAGCTGTACACAGATTCGAAACGTGGAGCCAAGTACTCAGACATCATGCCAGGAAATATTGTTCTAGTGAGGCATGAAACTGGTGGTAAGCTAGACACACCTTATTACCATCAACCCTATACTGTCGTATCCAGAAGTGGCAGTATGGTGACAGTCAACTCTCCGACTGGAGTCCTGTATAAGAGAAATGTATCAGGTGTAAAAATGTACCAGTCCAGAGATACATCGAGCGAAGAGGTTGAAAGGCCAATACGAGATGCTGAAACTGAGAGACCTGATGATGTTCCAGAGGCAGTTACCAGCACTCCTGATGAAGTGACTAGAGCACCAGAAACACCCGAAGCCGTGGCGAGCAGTATGTCCGACGCCGAGAGTGAACAACCGAGAAGCGACGACAATATCGCAGGCAGGCCGAAACGAAACCAGAAAGTGCCCAAACGATACAAAGACTTTGTGCCATAGTTTTAATAAGAACTTTGGGACAGTATTTTAATCTTATATCATAAAGTGCATGTATGAGTGCTGTAGGAAGTAAATTTTATGTAGTTGAGTTATAGTATTACCATTAGTTACGATGTTTGTAAGTTTCCGAGGGATATTGGTAAGTGAAGGTAAAGTTTATTTCTGATTAAAGGAGGGATGTCATGATAATGAATATGTATGAGATATACCGGAAGTCATGTGGTATGAGGGAGAGATAAGAACACAAGCAGGAGAACAAAGGAAACGGGAAAATAAAGCCACTGGGAAGTTTACCTGATAAAACTTGTGTTTAATGTTTTATTAACTTCACATTTCGGGCCACAAATGTGACAGTGAGAGGAGCTCTTCTAATCAGATCCTTCCTGTAGAACCAGAACAGCACCCACAACACATGTCATCCCTAAGATGACAGCAGTGGAGTGGAGACAGTACCCCACCTCTTTGTAGAATGCAGATTCGCTATGTGAGCCAGGGTCCTTGTCACAGTTCATCCCCAGGAGCTGCATGACAGAGGATTCTGATTAACAGGCTATTCCTGGGGATGCACACAGAAGCAGACATCCAGAACGACTGGAAGACCATCAACTCAGTGTAAGATATACTTTGGTCTGTCTGAATCCTGTTGGTCTTTCAGCACATGGAGTTATCAGTGTAGGAATGTTGCCAACTGGCACATAGCAGGCTCAGGAGTACATTCTGAGGGAGGCACTGAGGCTTGGCTCAGCCAACGCGAGGGTGCTGTGGGGAAGGAGCACAGTCCTCTGTCACTGGGCATTGAGGGGCTGAGACCAAGAGGAAGCCTCTTAAACAGCAAAGAGGGAGTAACAACAAGATGCCACAGTAGAGGTAATGGTGTTTACGGAAAGGAATCGAACAATGTACAGTGATGGAAATATGTGAGGAAACTAAGTGTGGTAAGATACTTGGAACTGTCTTTTTGTAAATAATTTATTGTGAACAAAGTACACAAAGGTGTTGGAGAAAAGTCAAATGCCTTTTTACTTTCTATAGATGGCCTGCTGAGTTTTAATTCCCTTCAATGACCCAACCTGTGCGATCTACTGAGTTTCTCCACTTTAATGTATTGCACTCAACCCTAGCATCCGCAGATTTTCTTGCTTAATTCATCTTGCTTTCATAATTAAGATGCACATTTTCAATAAGATCTTTATGTATAAATGTGATTCAGTGCTGTGTATTGTGTGTGCATGTGTGTAGATTGTGGTCTGGAGAATCGTTAGCCCCTTTCACACTGGCACCTAGTCCTAGTAATTGACAGCCAATCTACTGGTTAGGCGCGCAGGCGTCAAATCACGTCAGGGATGCTACAGCCCAGTATCAAAGGGACGTGGGCTATCCATGGACAAAGTAGTGGCAAATTGATAAGTTTGAACTTGACAATTACTGGGCTACACGGACCCAGTGACTTCAGAAACTCTCTCACCAAATTCTGTAAGCCCGCTGATAACTGTGCTATCTAGAATGGTGACGTCTGTTGAGTCACACTTTTGGGTATGGTCTATTGGGAACATCTGTATACAAAAGATTTTGGGGGAAAATAATTATTTGCAATTTAATGAAAAGCAATTCACATTCCTGGAACCATCTTGGACATGAGTTAAATCATTGTACAAATTTTCTGTGGTGTTAAGCAAGAATAGTATCTTGTACATTACCAACACTCCCTTTCATTGGGAAATTGTGCTGTGTCTCTCCTCCATTGTAACAGCACTGAACATACAGATTGTACGGGAATTACTTCAGGAAAGGTGTGCTGGCACAAAGCAGCAGTCTCTAGAGTTTTTTTTTCCAATATGACCAGAAATTAATGTAACCTTTTGTTGTTCCACAGAGGCTCCGAACTGAAAATCGCCTACTAAAGCAACGGATTGAAACTCTTGAAAAGGTATGAAGTGTAATCACCACTTTTTATTGCTAATTATGCAGTAGGGTAAGAACCATTGATGATAATTGTCCTGTCTAATGATTCCAACTGAAAATAGGTTGCAAATTGCACATGTTCACAATTCACTTGATGTGATCCAGTCTCTCAGGACCTATTCCTGTTCGCTGTTGCTAATGTCATCTGAAGTTCTAATATCAGGCTGCACATAACCCATCTCCAACTCCCCACCACTTCCCTCTTAGCTCCATCTCTGTTTGTGTGTGTACAAGTACTCTGCTGACTGAGATTTCCTCATTCATGGAGGCATTCCTCATCAATAATTGATCATTAGATGTCGTGCAGTTCAGTCTTTAATCTATCACTTCCATGAATTCTAGAATGAATTCTGCAGAGCAGAAGGTAAGTTTTACAGAATTTTTCTGTTCATTTTCAAATGCTTCAGTTGAAATCATATTTCTGAATTTGCTTTGAAAGAAATCTGATTTGTAAATGACATTGAGAATGAGAATGAACTGAGGATTTCAAATATATCAAATCTGAAAAGTGTGCCAGTATTGCAGTAAAGCTAAAAAGCTCCTGAAATTTGAACTTTTTAATTAGGAAATAGATTGTCAGAAAAATAAATGAACATAAAAATTGTATAAAATGTTCAAGTTGTGTTTGCAGTTTTGGAAGGGAAGGGGTAGAACTGGAAAGAGGGAGAGGAAAAAAGGGAAGCAGGTGAGCAGAAAGCAGAAAAGTCCTTTTTTCTAGTTTTCCCCACCTCCCTTCACCCTCCACCCACCCAGCCATCCCCCCTGCCCCCACCCAGCCATCCCCCCTGCCCCCACCCAGCCATCCCCCCTGCCCCCACCCAGCCATCCCCCCTGCCCCCACCCAGCCATCCCCCCTGCCCCCACCCAGCCATCCCCCTGCCCCCACCCAGCCATCCCCCCTGCCCCCACCCAGCCATCCCCCCTGCCCCCACCCAGCCATCCCCCCTGCCCCCACCCAGCCATCCCCCCTGCCCCCACCCAGCCATCCCCCCTGCCCCCACCCAGCCATCCCCCCTGCCCCCACCCAGCCATCCCCCCTGCCCCCACCCAGCCATCCCCCCTGCTCCCACCCAGCCATCCCCCCTGCCCCCACCCAGCCATCCCCCCTGCCCCCACCCAGCCAACCCCCCTGCCCCCACCCAGCCATCCCCCCTGCCCCCACCCAGCCATCCCTCCTGCCCCTGATCACTTCTGTCCCCTTCTTCTCTTCTCCACCTTTGCCCCCCTCCCCCTATCCTTTTGTTTGAACGCCTGCCACACCTTGATGAAGGGCCCAAGACCGAAACGTCGGTTATGTATTTTTACTTTTGCTACACAGTGTTTGACCTGATGAGTTTCTCCAGCATTTTGTGCTTTTACTTCAAGCATGGTGTACAGATTTTCATGATTTACTTGGATAGCTCCTAGTTTATCGTAGAGATATAGTACCAAAGCAATTAGTGCCATGACATACAACTCCAGCCATTCATGTTTGCATGTTCTCTCTATAACTAAATGGGTTCGTTTAATTTCCTGCATATCATTTATTCCCTTAATTAAAATAAATAATCAGTTTCTATTTGGAAATGCTGTCTGAGCTACCATCGTTCTCTGGGAAAGACTCAATGCCATATGAAGAAATTCTTTCCTAATTTCAGTCCTAAATAACACCCCCTTACTTTGAGACTGTGGCCCCTGCTTCCACACAGCTTAGCCTACTAAACATCTCTAAAAATGTCAAAAATCTCTTATGTTTAGAGATGGGAAACAAAATTATAATTAAAAGATTTAAAAATAAATTGTATTTTAAAGACCTTACTAAATAAATAATTAAACATGAACAGTATAGCACAGTACAGGCCTCAGAACCATAGAATATTACAGCACAGAAAACAGGCCCTTTAGCCCACCCCTTCAAGTCTGCGCTGAACTATTTATGCTGCCGTCCCACTGTCCTGCACCAGTCCATAGCCCTCCCATCCATGTGGCCGTCCAAATTTTTCTTTAATGTTATAATTGAGCCCCCATTCACCACTTCAGGTGGCAGCTCATTCCACACTCCCACTTCCCTCTGTCTTACAACCCATGATGTTGGCCGAGCTACTCCACAACAATCTGAACCTTCCCTACCTCACACTCATACCCTCTATATTTCTTACATCCATGAGTCTATCTAAGGGTCTTTTGAATGTCTCTATTGTACCAGCGTGTACAGAGGCATTGTCATACCCACGCTCCTGTTCGGCTCCTAGAACGCTTCCATCAGCGCTGTCTCCACTCCATCCTCAACATTATTGGAATGACTTCATCACCAACATCGAAGTACTCGAGCTGGCAGAGTCCGCAAGCATCGAATCCATGCTGCTGAAGACCCAACTGCGCTGGGTGGGTCACGTCTCTAGAATGGAGGACCATCGCCTTCCCAAGATCGTGTTCTATGGCGAGCTCTCCACTGGCCACCGTGACAGAGGTGCACCAAAGAAGAGGTACAAGGACTACTTAAAGAAATCTCTTGATGCCTGCCACATTGACCACTGCCAGTGGGCTGATAGCGCCTCAAACCGTGCATCTTGGCACCTCACAGTTCGGCGGGCAGCAACCTCCTTTGAAGAAGACCGCAGAGCCCACCTCACTGACAAAAGACAAAGGAGGAAAAACCCAACACCCAACCAACCAATTTTCCCTTGCAACTGCTGCAACCGTGCCTGCCTGTCCTGCATCGAACTTGTCAGTCACCAACGAGCCTGCAGCAGACGTGGACGTACCCCTCCATAAATCTTCGTCCGCAAAGCTAAGCCAAAGAAAGAAAGAAAGAAGATTGTACCAGCCTCCACCATCATCTCTGGTTATGAGAATAAAAAAAATCCCTCTCCTAAACTGTCCTCTACTTTACCTCCAAACACCTTTCCTGTTTGGTATTGTTGCCCCAAGAAAAGATCTGGCTTCCACCACATCTAAACCCCTCAGAATCTTCTCATTTAAAGATGTACATTAGAAAATCCATTAAGGAAACCTCATTCTATATTGGAAGATTATGGGAAGATTTCAGGCTATAAGATAAATTGGGAAAATGATACCACTTATGGGAGGGGATTATAATCGATTAAAATAGCCAATTTAGGTGGCTGCTAAATGGGATAAAATATTTGGGAGTTAGGATTGATAACAATTTGGAAAATTTATATAAATTAGATTATATCCCCTTGCCGAAAAAAATAGAAGAAGGTTTAAACAGATGGAAAAACCTGCCAATAACTTTGTAATTGTAACCCTAACCCTAATAAAATGAATGTGTTACAAAATGTCAATTTTTTTTCAAACATTACCCACATCATTACCACAAAGTTTTTTTCAAGATTTAAATAAATATATTCGTAAATTCCTTTGGAATGAGTTTCTATGGAAAAATTAACATGGGGTTAAGATATGGGAGGACTTCGACTCCCAGATTTTAGAAAATATTACTGGGCAGCACAGTAATCACCTCTCTCTTTGAGTGGGGGAGGGGGAGATAGGCCTTCCTGTGCACAAATTAACCTGCATAATGTTGGTGAAAAGATAGCAGAGGACTTTATTCATAAATGGAATATAAAATCAATATCTGAAAGTAGAGCTACCCCACTATTAAAACATATTAATGGTATAAAACAAACAAGCAAATTGGAATTAACGTGGGGTTGTTACTAAAACTCCTCTATTCAATAACAAATTAAGACCATTGACATTCAATAATAGGATCCTGAACACCTGGTCACAATCAGGTGATTTGAGGACTGTTTTGATCAGGGGAAATTTATGATGTTTGATCAGCTTAACTATTAATATGATTTATTGAATAATGCGTTCCTCTGCTATCTTCAATTAAGATCCTTTTTTAAGGGGCAGATAAGGAGAACAAATAAATTTTTATCAGCTCTGTATCTTCTGCATCAAATGGCAGCCCCTAAACGGGGGCTACACAGGTCAAGACAAAGATGGGACTTATACTTAAGTATAATAATTGGAGAACAATGCTTGTCTGATTTGTGTCAAGACAACATAATAAATACTATGAAATGTAAGATACAGATTGGTGCAATATAATTTCTTGCATCAGCTGTATCTCACACCATAAAAGTTGAACAAGCTTAAACCAGAAATTTCAGATCAACATTTTAGATGTGGCAGTGAGGTAGGAACCTTTCTACATTCAACCTGGTTATGTCCCAAAGTGAAAACTTTCTGGGTAGATCTGGGTGATCTTCTAGAACAAATTACTGGGAAACAATTTCCACAATCCCAGAATTGTTCTTGATAGGAAATGTTAAAGATGTAAGACTTACAATGAAGCTGTAAAAACATCAATTACAATTACAAATAGCATTGGCAGTGGCCAGCAAATGAGTAGCAGTTACCTGGAAATCTGATACCCATTTACAATTGGGCAGAAATGCAAAACTCTGTCCCTCTGGAGAAAATCACATAATCTGAGGAATAAGTACAATGCTTATATAGAGATTAATCTTTAACTGTTTTCCCCCTCGCCTGCCCCCCCCCCCCCACCCCACCTTAACCGCACCCACCCCCCAATCCAGAAAAGTCAGTGAACCTTTAGACCTGACAGACTGGTGAAGGACCCTGGCAGATCTTTCTCTCCTTATTATTTCTATCCTACTCTTACCTATTCTTTCTTTTTTTCTCTCTTTTTCCAAGGGTTAGAGGGAGGGGAATTATTTACAATTATAGTCAACGGAAAGGATTCATGTTAAATATATGGGTTAATTGTATCACTGGCTTTATATGACTTGTAAATTCTATAAATAAAATACTTTTTTAAATGCACATTTAGATATAAACAGGCATACAGCGTGGTAACAGGCCCTTTCAGCTCACGAGCACGTGCCGCCCTATTACACCCAATTATCATATAACCAGTGGTATGTTTTGAACAGTGGAAGGAAACCAGAGCATCTGGATGAAATCCACGCAGACACTGGGAGATTGCACAAACTCCTGACAGACAGCACTAGATTCGAACCCCATTCCAATCGCTGGCACTGTAAAAGTTTCAACCCAAAACATCAACAGTTCCTTCCAACCTCACCTGCCCCCCCCCCCACCCCCACCCCCATCCCAGCCACACAGATGCTGTTCGACACATTGAGTTCATCAGACAGTGTTTCTGAACACGGAATGACAGTTCCTCAGGATGTTTGGGATCCAGTGACCATGTGACTGATCCCCAGAGACCGTTCCGATACTGCTGACATAAATCACTCATAAAACATGTCAAATATAATTTTTATTACCATTTAGGTTTTAAAAAAATCAGACTAGTTTCTTTCAATTTGAAGATGCAGCAAAGGCCATTCTGAATGACTGGAGTAAAGTCCACAGTGGTTCTTGTCTTCAGCCGACAGTTTTTGTTTGTTGAGGCTAGGTTAAGAATGTTTGCAAAGCAATTGCTTCCAATTTTTATCTTCCATAAAGCTGTAGTATTTATTTTGAATTTTTAAAAATCTCTTTCCTCTTCCAACATGCATCTGCTAGGGTTAAATATTGAGGCAACAATGAATCTCTGAAGGTGCTTACAAGCTTATCTACCTGAAGGATGAGAAGCACTGTGTGAATGCCATCATGTGATCTGTGGCCAGCAGTTATTTTCTAGGCATTGTTGTGGGTATGGGGATGCACTGTGCTGAAGGGGGGGACTGTGATACTACCCCTTACAAGTTGAAATATTGGCCTCAAGATTCCACAACCTCCTAGGGGTCCTTACGTATTGCTTTCTGGCAAAACGTTCACCAATTCTTCCTTGTGACCAGTTTGCAATATGATTCAAAGGTAATAAATCATTTAGTCTGGAGAAAGGGGTCCTAATTTACCACCCCCTCCCAATTCTGGAATAAAGCATCACTAGAATAATATTGTGCAGGTGTAAGAGATCTTTTAGGATTGGCATGAAGTTTACTAATGTTATTTTAATAGTATTTGTCCTTCCCCAAATAAATTATTGCAGATTTTTTTTTGTGTGGAAATAATCTCTGTATGATTGGCTCAGTAAATCATGTCAACAAATGTAAATAACTAAAGATTCTTTCTTTGTCCACCACAGGGTCATGTTGTAATTGATCTTTTTGTTGTATTGAGACTTCGATTTTCTGTGAAAGTGGAGTTGTATGTGGATTGTCCTGTAAACCAAGAGTATCAGCACCAAGCCAATACCTCCTTAACCCAGATATTCTGGTAGACTTAAAGACTCTTATCAAATGACCCACAAAACTTTCATTGAACTGGCTTAAGTTTCTCAATTGACTAGAGGATGAGGAGCAGAATGGTTAATTTTATCTCCTGAAGCTCCAATTCTTTTTGTTGTAATTATTTAAAACCTCAAGTTAGAACATAAGAAACAGGGGAAGGAGTTGCCCTTCTGCCCTGTTGAGCCTGCTCCCCCATTCAATGATCTGATGATAGGCTCATCCCCACCAACCTGCCATTTCCCCATATCCCCTACTATGTAAAAAATCTATCTTGTCTTAAATATATTGTTGTTGAGGCTTTCTGTGTGTTGTTGTGACCTGTTTAATGAGTAGGTGCCACTGGACAAAACTTACTGAACAGATGTTTGAGTTCCCTTCTTTCTTCCATATCACAGTGCCTGTTTTTCCGAAATAGGAACAGCATTTTTAAAAAATCTGCAGCAAGTATGCTTCTTATCGATAAAGTCGGGTTGTGCAATATGTAACGTGAGCTTTTTGTTACTGTGCTAGTGGTGCCTATCTGTGAAATTCTCTTTCTTCCTTTCATTTCTGTGGATTCCTCCCTGTAGGAAAGTGCAGCCCTGGCAGATAGATTGATCCAGGTATGATTTCCCACTTTCCTCCATGCCAATTAAAACATACGTGCTAACTCTACCAAACCAATGCATTGTCCATGTCTCATCCGGCGAGGTAACCTCCCGTGAAACTCTCCCTTGCATGTTGCATGTTATCCCTCTGGATGCACTCTCAGTAACCCAAACCTCAGGCCTTGCTCACGTGGGCATGTGAGGGAAGCAAATGTGACGATGAGTGATGCACAGGAACTGCTGCCTGGACTCAGGTTTGGCCACCCTTTTCATTAGCACCGTGGCGGTAGTACATCCAACATTTGCAACAGCCTTTGATCATTTCCTTTTGCATTGTACTGTTTCATTCTGCTGGCTGATCAGTGTGTTTGATTAGACCACTAACTTGTATTTATAAACTATATTGCCAGCACAAAAAGGAAAGCTGGAAAAAAATCCTACATGTCTGAAAGCAATGGTTCATGTAGATAGATCCACATACATGTAACAGAAACAACTTTATACTATAGAATGAGTAATAAAGCAGTTCACGTTTTCTTAAAAACAAAACAAGTCTTGTGTATCACAAATCAGAACATTTAATCCAGCCCATCCAGATTGGGTGGCTGATGTGACACTGGTGTATTCGGTAATTTCCGTGGATGCATGCCATGAGCTCCACCATAACTCTCAGCTTATTCTAACTAATTTTGTGCTTCACAAAAGCATGCAGAGCACTCGAGTGTATTTATTGTAAATACATGGGAACGAAATGTATTAGGCCTGGCAATGCTTGGTTTCACAGACTCCTGACCTGTTTGTTTTACTACTTTTGAACATGGTTATTACAGTATAATCTGGTATTTCTAAACTGTGGGATCTGTGTGCCATTGAGTAGTGCAGTCAGGTACGCATTATTCCACTGAATTGCCTAAACTTTGATGTAAGGCATCTTGGTGAAGCATGTTGAATTTTATAAAATCTATTTTTCTCAGCATATTTCTTTCTATCTGGCCACTGAGAAGAGAACTGATGAGTTGTGGTGCCATAGTTGTGGTGCAGTAGTGTGCTCCTTCATACTGCTCTCTCAGTTACAGGAAAGGCTGAGAAGGTGATAAGTTATTTTCTATTCTGAGTTTTAGCTGAATGTCATAAGCTATTGAGATCATCACTCCAGTTCCTCCTTCAGCAATGTTATTTCTGGGAACCAGTTTGCTGAGGGAGTACCAACTTTGTTTTACCTAATTTGGTGGAGAGCAGAGGATGTGAGCTCACAGAAAACTGTATTAAACCAAGATTTAGACAGTGACTAGGCTATGTGAACATTGCATTTTATTGAGTGATATTGGGCATATGCCTCCATTTGTCAGAATTTTCATGTGTCACTTATACAACTTATTTACCATTGGGTAATGGAATATATGTTATTTGTTTCTTAATGTGCTCTAATGTAAAGCTGATAGGTGCCTGCCATTCTTGTGTTCCAGAACATTGACACTGAGAAGATTGTTAAATGTAAGCTTATGCTTGGAAGTGTACATTCTGATTGAAGAAATGCTACTTTTTTGATGCATTGAAATGCCTCTTAGAAAAGGATTTGGGAAGGATTCATAATGACAACCTTTCCACTCAATTCCCTGTCTGAAAAATAAAAGGGTCATGGTCAGGGGAAAATAGCTACATAGGTTTGGCCCTGTTTTCTAATCAGGTCCACCCTCGTGTGCTGGATTAATTACACCTTGTACTGTGATGTTCATAATTTTACATTTTTTTTAGACACACAGCACTATAACAGGCTCTTTCGGCCTATGAGCACGTGCCAACAACGCCGGTAGGTTTTGAACAGCAGGAGGAAACCAGGATCCCTGGGGAAAGCCCATATAGACACAGGGAGAATGTACAAACTCTTTACAGACATTGCAGGATTCGAACCCAAGTCCCAGCCACTGGCACTATAATATCGTTACACTAACCATGCCGCTCTATCATAGCTTATCATCCCAAAGCATTTCAAGAGGCTTTATTGTACAAATCTTTACACCAAGTGGCACTGCGTTAGTTAACGATGTTGCTCTTATTTTGAAGCCCTTCTCTTCTGGCAGTTGTGCATCTTTGAGTTGGGTATATCAGTGTGACCAGAATTCTGCCAAGAATATTTTTTAGTAGGTTGTTGAAGAAGTTGGTGCATTGGAAAAATGCTCATGCTGTAATTCAGTCAGGTATTTGCTAACCCATGGACAGTGGTTATTTTCTTATCTGTGGTCTTCTGTTGTTCAGCCAATCAGTTCTGTTCCTAATTTAATCTAAAATTCGCTGTTTATTCCATGCATTTTATTGAAAGATTAAACTTCAATTTTACTTTGAATTGGCAGGATGATGGATCACAGACTGCAAGCTAGTCCCCTTATCCCAGGAGCAAGATGTGCCAAGATAGTTGCTGTTAGGCCGGGTCAAGGATTGCAGGGGTTATTTGCTGAAGGATGTTGCCATTTTGAGGAATCCCAAGTTTGTAGTAACTTTGATATCAAGCAGCTAACAGCTGTAGTTGGTACATTTGGATATGTATTCCAAAACTGAATTGGACAACTAGGCCAATTAGAATCAGAATTTCAAAATCAGAATCAGAATTTATTGCCATGAACATGTGTCATGAAATTTGTTGTTTTGCAATTAATGCTGCTCTGTAATCTTCTGATTTTGAGACTTCTTCACTGATGTTAAGGATACATCTGATGGTCCAGACTCATGGGGATTCCTTTGAACCCACATCATCTCCTGTCTTTCACGACCCTACTTTGCCCAACCCCTTATCCCCACTGCAGAACCACTGACGGTCAAGCAGAGAGACCTGTTAAGCATAGAATCCTGCAAGGTATTTCTACTCAGTAGGTAACTATTGGGAAATTTCTATATGTTAAATTGTGAAAGATTTTATTTAAAGGAATAGAGAATGAAGTCTGGATTTTTGCTTACATTTTAATGTAGATTAGGTGATCATTGTTTCCCTTTTATCCCCTTTCTGTGTTTGAATGCCATTGGTTATCTTGTTTTTCAAATTGACTTACAATGTTGAATGTGAGTGTTAGCGTGTGTGCGAGTTGGTGCGCGTGCATTTGTTAAATGCAGCATTATGGTTTGATTTCTTCTCTTAATCAAAGACAGGCAACACGTAACTGGTGATGGAAGTTGTGTCAGATATATTTTGTTATTAATTGGACCTGATCTTCTTGGCCACTTCACTTGGGCCTTCCTGCTGCCTTAAAGGAGAGAAGAATTTGGAGTGTAATGGATTAAATTATTTATTGTTCATAGTTGATGAACGAAGGCCTAGAGTTCTGTAGGATTATGTGAGAATGCCTCTTAGAAAAGGATTTGGGAAGGATTCATAATGACAACCTTTCTACTCAATTCACTGTCTGAAAAATAAAAGGAGGCCTCATGACGGGTCATGGTCAGGGGAAAATAGCTACATAGGTTTGGCCCTGTTCTCTAATCAGGTCCACCCTCGTGTGCTGGTTTAATTACACCTTGTACTGTGATGTTCATAATTTTACATTTTTTTTAGACATACAGCACGATAACAGGCTCTTTCGGCCTATGAGCATGTGCCAACAACGCCGGTAGGTTTTGAACAGCAGGAGGAAACCAGGATCCCCGGGGAAAGCCCATATGGACACAGGGAGAATGTACAAACTCTTTACAGACAGTGCAGGATTCGAACCCAAGTCCCAGCCACTGGCACTATAATATCGTTACACTAACCATGCCGCTCTAACATAGCTTATCATCCCAAAGCATTTCAAGAGGCTTTATTGTACAAATATTTACACCAAGTGGCACTGCGTTAGTTAACCAAAAGCTTGCTCAAAGAGGAGTGTGCCACAGGATGCAGGCTGTTAAAAAGAAATGTCAGACCTACTGACTTTGGCAACAGAAACCAGAGCTAGTTGTCCTTGGAGATTATTCAGAAAGAACAGTTACCTTTAACTTGATGAACAAGAGAACATTAGAGACAGGGGGCAGTGTGATTTGGAAAACAAGTTAACATCGAGCTGTGCCTGCCCTGGGGCAAATGTAGTCCTGCAAAGTTTGGGAATGATAAATGGATAGGTCGGTGTAAGTTGGAAGAACTTTGGATGATGTTTATGTAGAAATAGAAATATAGAAGATAAGAGCAGGAGTAGGTAATTCGACCATTCGAGCCTGCTCCGCCATTCAACGAGATCATGGCTGATCTTAAAGTTCAGTACCCCGTCCCCGCCTTCTCTCCGTAACCTTTAATACCCTTATACTGAAGAAATAGATCGAATTCCCTCTTAAATCCAGATCATGTTGCTGTTTATTTGTCAGTTTTCCTTGCATGAAATAAAGGAACAACAACTTTCCAGTTCTTTTCAAATTCAGATTCAGATTTATTGTCAGAGCACATACAACCCTGAGATTTATTATCCTGCGAGGCAGAATTACCACTAATTAATAGTGCAATAAAAAAGTACTCAACGTACACATGTAAACAAATAAAGAAATGTAAACAATGTGCAATGAAGAAAGGCAAAAATATAAATAAAGTGCAAGCTAAAATGAGTCTCTGAGTTTGTTGTTGAGGGATCTGATGGTGGAGGGGTAGTAGCTGTTCTTGAACTTGGTGGTGTGAGCCTTGTGGCATTTACACCTCTTTCCTAATAGTTGCAGTGAGAACAGAGCGTGTGCAGGGTGGTGTGGATCCTTGATGATTGCTGCTGCTCTCCGACGGCAGCGTTCCCTGTAGACGTTCTCGATGGTGGGGAGGGTTTTGCGTTTTCTATTCCACTGAACATTTAACTGAGTGCCTCCCAGTGTGGGTCATTCCTCACAGTATTTCTGTGTGAGGGATGATGCCACTTAATTAACAATACTCTTCAGAGTATTCAAGAAAAGGCAGACAGTATTACCCTCAGGGTCTCACCTGGGCAATGTGGTTCTCCTTGTGCACTTTGCTTCATTCTGGACATACTCCTGCTCTCAACCATCATGCTTTACTGCACTGAGCCACCCCCACAAATTGCTGGCGTCCCACCTCCCAATTTACCAACCCCTGTAAAATGTAGAGAATCGCAAGAACAAATCGGGATTATAATAGTATGCCATCCAAATACTGCTCCACTTTACTCTGTTATGCATCACTTCACACAGTCAGTTTTTCACTTTATTCTTATATTCCTTTGTCCTCTAAATCTGTTAAAAAAAAATCAATCAAATCTTCGTATTCTCCAATAACTCCAGCCTTGAGTGGCAGAGAATTCCAAAGATACAACCACTTTTATATTGAAAAATGTCCTTATTCATCTGGTCCCAAATACCCTTTATATAAATCCTGTGTCCTAAATTTATCCTTTATTCCCCAGGGAGTGGAAGGATTTCATCCACCTTGCTAGATCCTCTGAGTCCATATTGGGATGACACCACTTTTTTCTCAATTCCAGTAGAAAAATTCCAACAGGTAGACTTTCCTCATGCCAAGAGTCACGTGCAAAGCAAATGCATCTATCAGAGGCAGGGAGTAAGATGGGCACACTGTGCCACAAACTCTTCCAGTTGCAGAAAAACATCTTTACACTGGGTATGGAATCCTATATATTATTAGCATTCCTAACTGATTATTGTACCAGGAGGGTAATTGTCTTTTGTGTACGAAAACTCCTGATCCTCCTCCCATATCACTAGTTACCATTTTATCCCCATTTAAAATGCACTCTGCATTTCTAATCTTACCAAACCAAATAAACCACATGATAATGCTCCACTTGATTGTCCCATTGCAACCTCCTCATAACTTTCCCACTTAATTCTGTACCGTTAACAAACTTGGATATATGACGATTATTTATCTGTCCTGGATATAGATTGCAGATGGATGAGAGGTCATCAATGATCTCTTCATTCACTCCAAACAGCCAGGAAATACTGATTATTAACCCTAAGTCTTTTAGGTTTTTCTTAACTGGACACTTTTGCAAATGCCTTTTGAAAATCAAGATATCCTTCATTCATTATTTCTTAGCATCTTTGAGAATCAATTTGTCCAGTATAAATGTTCTTTTCATCAAACCTAATTAATCAGTTTTAAAATGTCATTAACTTTGCTTCCAATTTTCATTTTCACATAATTCATATATGTCTCTTAGATTCAGAGTTATATTGCATTGAAACAGTTCCTGTGGCATAACTTGTCAGTGTTGCCCAAGGTGCCGATGTAAACGAATCCCATTGACCCATATCTCTCTACAACTTTCCTTTCATGTATCTGTCTCCCTTTCCCTTTCTCGGTATTTCTAGCTGCTAGTTGATGCTAACACCTCTTTCGCAAAGTTCATCTTTGTTTTCATTCATGATAGCTCTAGCACAACTATCTCAGCCAAACCCCCTCCTGATGAGGTTTCTATTTTGTTTTCCTGTTTCATTAAATCCATATCTGCTGTAATGATAATACATTAAAACCCCTGGTATCCGTTACCCATGGGACAGATGCTGGATAAATGTATGTGCCGGTTGCTTGAGACTTACTTTTACAATTCCTAACTAAAACTTATTCATTGTTTCAAGACCCATTGATTTCTGTATCTAATATACAGATTTTTTTACCAGTCGCTTGAGGCTGCCGGTTGCTTGAATTCGGGTTGCCAGGGGATTTACTGTACTCTCAATACATGTGCCTTTTATTATGCCGGGGTTGGAGAAAAAGATCTCTCTCCTTGAGCGCAATATTTCCTCTATTTTCCACACCTGCTCTCAGAACAGGAATAGGTTTTACTCTGTCTTTACTTTCCACTTTGCCAGCCTCCACATTCAACAGATTATCCTTCATGATTGTTGCAACTTTCAACAGGATTCCAGTGCCAGGCAGTCCTTTCACTTTCAGCATTCTGAAGAGATCATTCAATCCATGACCTTCTGGCCCACCTCTGCCAACTGCTCCCCTCCTAGCCAAACACATGTAACACCTCCCCTTTAGCCTATTCCCATCATCCAGGGACCCTTCCAGGTGATGTATAAACTCACTTGCAGCTCTGGTGTATGCTCGGACTCCTCTGCAATGGAGAAACCAAATGTTTAGGTGACTGCTTTGCAGAACACCTCTATTCAGTCCACAAGAGCTTCTAGTCACTGGTCGCTTTAATTCTTCATCTTAAAAATGGGACTGGTGAAACATAATAAAATCCTAAAAACTCTGAGCAAGTCCTCTCTTGTAAGACAACCTTTCTACTCTCTTCACACAGCTGGACAAGTGTTAGAGATAGCCTGTGAATCTGTCGGAGGAAGAACCCTTCTCACTATTGGGTATTTTATGACAAATTACACTGGACAATGAAGATTTTGGTTCCTCAACTCTTTGGGGTGCATTTTATGGATTTTGGGCTGCTGATCACAAAGATACCTGAAAAATTTCCTATTGCTTACTGTTTTATTTTAGATAGAACCTATTTTTCTGATTTCCTGTCATACTTTAAGTCCACTCCAAGCATACAAAACCATGAAGTGTCATTGAAAATTCATTTTTTGCATTCGCACTTGGACTTCTTCCCTGCTGATCTTGGTGCCGTTGGTGACGAACATGGTGAAAGGTTTCACCAGGACATTGCAACCTTGGAAAAGTAGTATCATGGCAACTGGAATCCATCAATACTGGCCAAACGCTGACACAAGAAGCATCAGATGTTGAATACAAATGAAATTCAGCAGGCAAAACATTTGTAGGTCAGTTGAATTGACGCAATTGCATCATTATGCAATTAAACCTGCTAAATTCAATAAAAGTTAATTTAATGTTTCTTCAACTTCCTACGTGACACAGCAAATCTGAAATTATCTTTGTGTTCATATTGAAGTTGTCTAAAATAATCTTCAATTTTTTTTTAAGGAAGCAAACCTTTTGAAAAAAAAATTGTTGTCCAGTGTAATCTTTTTCTCCAGGACTACAAGGCCTTAATTTCAGGGTGCTCTGTATGTTAGAGCCTAATATATATGTGACTGAATTTTTGGGTGAGTTTTAGACTCGACCTTCTTAGAGATGGATAGTTGATCTTGGGGCAACAGCCAAATTCTATGCCAGGAGCAATATTTTTTGGTGCAATCGCTGTTTGAATGTTTTGCCCTGTAGTTCTGAATCTCAGGTCTCGCTGAGTTTGGAATTGCCATGATTCCCAAACTACACCACATGAGGGAGTGCTGCTGGTACTTAGGCCCAAGTCTGAAGGGGCATTCTGTGCATTGCCCCAGTTTCCCAACATCTGTAGTGGTTCTTGTTTGCCTCAGTTTTACTGCCTCATTTCCTTCCCTAGTGGAATGAGATCCTATGACTGGAAACAGCCCAGCTGTTTAGCCATCTCTAGATGTTGGGTGTGGGGTCTAAATTCAATCAGGAAGACTCTGGGTCCTCAATTATCAAGATGGAGAGCAGTTCAATGGCTTTATGAAAGGAAAGCTCTCTGAGAACCAAGAGTATTGCAGCAAAGACAAGTCATAGAAATAATAAATATTACCAGAAAGGGGTCAGAACTGAAAGCAGTGTTCATATCCACGTATTTTGATTGTTAAAAGTTGAAAGTTTCTTCTGTTGTCCTAATTGAAATTGAAAAAGAACAACTAATAGCTCTGGGGTTATGAAGTACTGACTATGTATCAGATGTTGGGGACGAATGTTTAAGGGTTTTGCTCAGGATTGATGGTCATTTGTCAATCTGGTGAATTCTTTAGTGCAGGAAGCTCATTCAAATTGGGTTTATTTTCAGTTCATTTAGCATGTGATAAAACACGCCAGGTAATTTAACTGTAAAGGAGTAAGTTAGTCATACCTGATGAAGGGCTCAAGCCCAAAACATTGGTTATGTATCTTTATCTTTGCTGTTTGACCTGTTGAGTTACCCCAGCTTTTTGTTTTTAATTTAACTAATTTTATTTGACCCTGGGGTGTGAGATCCTACTGCAGGACACACTACTTGATTTCTTCATTACATCTGTGGGGCCTGGTTTCCCCATTTTATCCATTCATTTTCTTCCTTTCCTGCATCTACATTGCAGGGGCTTGACTAGAGTTTCAATTGAATCCCCTCCTTCCCTCTCTGAACCAAAGAATAATCAGTACATGGAGGAAAGCCCTTTGCCTTCCCATTTCATAATGACTTGACGTGAGAGTAACCTAAAGGCAATATGGAGATGGAAGATACTAAAAACTAAGGCCAAACATAATCTGCTGGAGGAACTCGGCAGGTCGAGCAGCAGCAGTGGGAGAATAAGAACGGTCCATGTTTTGAGCCAAAGCCTTTCATCTGGATTGAGGGTAGTTGGTACACAAGCAGTGTAGAGAGCACAGGGTAAGGCAGGGGATTGGTGAGCCAGGCAGAGGTGTAATATGATTGGCAGATGCCAGACAGAGGGAAAGAGTAGATGTGAATAGGTTCTTTCCCCTGAGAGTAGGAGATTGGTGCAAGGGGTCATAAGTTAAGGGTTAGGGGGCAAAACTTTAGGAGTAATGTAAGAGGATGCTTCTTCACTCAGAGAGTGGTGGCTGAGTGGAATGATCTACCAGAAGAAATAGTTGCAGCAGGGTTAATTCTGTCATTTAAGAGGAGGGTAGATGAGTACATGGATGTGAGGGGGTTGGAGGATTATGGCCATGGGAGCGGGTAGGTGGAACTAGTAGAGTTTCACGTAAATCAGTGCGGACTGTTTCCGTACTGTAAATTGTTATATGTTATATGGTTATAAAAATAGTGGGTCAGATGGAGAAAATAAGTTATGCAGGTGATTAGAAGACCCAGTGCTGGAATCTGTTCAGTAGAAAAGTGGGAATGGTGGTGTAAATAGTGACCAAATGGAACTGAATGGGGGGTGGAGTCAGGGGAGAGGAGTGGAATAATCCAGTGGGGAGATGAAAATGGGAGGGAGTGTTCAGGAAGGATGACAAAAAAAAGGGAAGGTAGGAGGGAAGAGAAGAAGGGGAGCAGGAGAGAGAGGGGGCTAATTTCCTGAAATTAGATGTGTTCATACCATTGGGCTGTACTCTGCCCATACAGGATAAGAGATGCTATTCCTCCACTTTACATGGGCCTCCCCTCTGGCCATGCAGAAGCCCAAATGCCACTCCTCTGCCTCTGTCCATCATATTTCACCTCTGCCTGATTAGCCAATCCCATGTAGTGACCCTGCCTTGCCCACCCACTCCTCTTCACACTGCTTCTATACTAACTTCCCTCAGTCCCAGTGAAGGATTTTGACTAACATTAACCATTCCTTTTCTCCCACTTCCGCCCGACTGAGTTCCTCCAGGAAGTTAAATTTAGACATACAGCCTGGTGACAGGCCCTTCCTACTCCCGAGCCTGTGCCACCCAATAACATCCAATTGACTTACAACCACTCGTATGTTTCGAACAGTGGGAGGTAACTGGAGTCCCCGAAGGAAACCCATGAAGGTACGGGGAGAACAAAAAAAAAGCCCCTTACAGAATTCTAACCCTGGTCCCGTTCGCTGGAGCTGTGAAGGTGTTGCCCTAATTGCTATGCTAGCCTTGCAGCCCAGGTTGTGTCTGGCTGAGTACTGCACCTCCTTCCTTCCACCTCCCTTTGAATGCTACTGCCCCTGACAGTGCATTCCAAGCTCTAATGAATTGCTGTTTTTTTAAAAAACTCTGTCTTTATTTGTTCATACTTAAGTGTGCACTTCATAATTTTAGCAATGCTCATCTGATCCCTTCACAATGTCCTCTGTTATAAGGAGAACAATTCCAGCTTTTCCATTTGATCCGTGTAACTGAAATCACTTCAGTAAATCTTTTCTGCAGCCTCTCCAAAGCCTTTTCCACGTGGGGCTCAGACCTAGATACAATACTCTGGTCCAAACAGAGGTGTCTTAAGTACTAGCTCCTGGACTCTCTTTCCCCAAGATCACAAAGTAAGAATGTATCCCTCCAGATTTCTTTTCTTTTACCCCTGCTCCCCCTTTTGGCAATTCTGCCTTTCAATTTAACCTGCCACCTCCTTCAGATCCATTATTATCCTCTTCACATTCTGAGTCTCCAAATTGAGCATCATCTACAAATTATAGCTGAACACAAGAATATTAAATATTCACCAACAGTCCAGAAAAATAACCCTTCACTCCTGTGACTTAGCTAATTTTTTATCCTTGTTTTTGATGGCAAGTCTACACATGACACTTGTTAAATGTTTAAATTTAAATTTCGGCATACATCACAGTAACAGGTCCTTCTGGCCCCGAGCCCAAGCCACCCAATTACACCCAATTGATCTACAACCCCTGGTATATTTTTTAAATGGTGGGACATAACTGCAGCACCTGAAGGATGCCCACGCAGACACAGGGATAGCATACAAACTCATTACAGACAGCGCCTGATTCGAACCCCAGTCGCTGATGCTATAACATTGTTGCATGAACTGTGATGCCCCTTTTATGCTAACCTTGCCACCCTTTTGAGGTTCATGTATACCATTGCACTTCCCACATCAGTGTTACTACTTCAAAGTATTCTGACAGCTTGGACAGTCATAATAAAATCATTGGTTTTTAGTAATGATTCCACATTATCCAAGTGACTGCCAGTTGTGAACCTGAGTATCATTTCTAAATCTTCCATGTTGCTGAGGTTAATAATGATTGGTCACTAGTTACTGGATGTAGCCTCTGTGCCCAATGTCTGCTGATTTCACTTCCTCTCTCACCATTCCTCCCTGCACTATTGTCCCTCCCCACCACCCGTATTTATCTCTCTCCAGATACCTCCTTTCCTCTTGCATCATCTTTCCTTGACTCCTCCAAACCTCATCTCCCTTCCTCTCCCCACATTTCCCAATTTCAGTCTCTTCACACCACCCCCCCCCCCCCCCCCCCCACCAACCACCTATTTGTTCTTCATTGTTCCTGCTTGCTAATTTTCTGGCATACTTCCATCTTAACTGATTTAGGTTTTACTTCAGTACAAAGCATTAAACTCTTGTAGTTGGTCAATCTCCTGGCTGTGTCAGTCCCTTACTCTTTCAGTGAATGATTGATGCATCATTAGTATTTTGGAGAGGATGTATTCATACAGTGATGGAATAGTTTAAAATGTTTGGCACAGAATCACCCTTGAGTGTCAGTAAAATATATGTCTTCCAGCACACAAAGTGTTTTGTATCTTTTGCCTTCCCTCCCCCCACCCCCCCCCCCCCCAAGTCTTTCCAGACCTTGAAGACATTGGTTTCTTGTTTGGGAATGATCCTGGAAGCTCCTCTGACGACTTCTTGTTTGCTATTTACAGATTTAATAGTGAGGTGATGTACGCTGTTAAACCAGGACTCATTCAAAACCTTGCCTAATTCTCGTGCATTCTTCCCTATGTATAACTGGCATGGTGGTATCTTTAGCTGAGATTGATTAACTTAAGCAAGGATTCAAGCTCTTCCTCCCTAAAAAAGTGGCCTCTGCTCAGTTTGTAAGATCTCTCTGTGAGTTCTTTATGTGCAATTTAGTTAAGGACTGGGTCTAGTTTACATTGCAGGCTATGAATGGCTTGAAAAGAGACAAAGTTTGTTTGTTTTCCAAACATTTTTAACGGTAAATTTAAAAGTGGAATTAGTTCTTCAGGGATTTGGAAGCCCAACTGTGTCGCTAATCTTTCTCTCCCTCATGGATTTGTCTTCAGGGACAAGTAACCAGGGCGCAGGAAGCCGAGGAGAACTACATCATCAAGCGCGAGCTGGCTGTAGCAAAGCAGCAGTTCATTGCAGCCAGTGAGAAACTAGAACAAGCACAGAGCACCATTCAGGAGCTGAAGGAGCTCAGGGTAAGGAAAGGCAGGCGGGAGACCTATGGCTTAAGGGCTTGTAAGGAAAACAATCCTGAGTTCTATTGCACCCTGGATGATCCTATGTGACACTGGCTCTCAAACCCTGTGAAACTAATCTGTTTGTGTTGTGTGTAGTACTTTGCATCTGTTTATTTGCCCAAAGCAAACAATGCCAAATACTGTTCAGTATCAACAGTCCAATTGAATAAATGTGGGTTATCAATTACTGAATCAGAATTTATTGTCATGAAAATGTCACAAAATCCATTGTTTTGTGGCAGCATCAGAATGCAAACATTTATATAAACCACGTTACAAAATAAATAAAAATAGTACAAGAAAAAAGTCCAAGTGAGGCGGTGTCTGTGCTTCATTGTTCATTCAGAAATCTGATGGCAGAGGGGAAGAAGCCATCCTGTGCCTCTAGTGCTCATCCTCAGTCACCTGTTTCTTTTTCTTGATGGTAGCAGAGTGAAGATGGCATACTCTGGGTGGTGGGTGTCCTTGAGGACAGAGGCTGCCTTCTTCAGACACTGCCTCTTGTCGATGTCCTCGATGGAGTGAAGACTGGTGCCCATGATGTCGCAGGCCGAATTTACATAGTGGCGTATCTAGGTCAGGTGGTGGCCTAGGGCTCCCATTGATATCGCTGCCCCCACCTTTAAAAAAACGCTCAAAAACTGCCAGCACACACACAAGTTGTGATTCTTCAAATTAACATATTTGGTTCAGTTTGTTGTTCCATTTAATAAAACATCACTGAGTATTTCTTACTTTTATGAGATGCAATGTCTAAATAAATTAATAACAATAACACCCATCAATTCACCGATTATTTATTTGGCGAGATATTAATTGGAAAATCTCCGTGGGCGGTCAGGGTGGGCTGTCAGAAGGGACCAGCGGGGCAGTCAACAGGCTGAGGGCAGCGGCGGGACCGTCAGGGGGAGGCCGGGGCGGGCTGTGACAGCCCCGCCGGCTGCCTGGCCTCTGACATCTCATTGGGCCACTTCGACCTTTGGGGCAGATCAATGGAAAAAAATGGCCGTCTTCCCTACCCATAATCCCCCATGCAGCTGGAACCACCCTGCCAGTGCCAGAGTCCGCCAGGGTATTGATCATGCATTGAGCCACTGCCAAGTGTTGCTTGCCTGCTGGAGCAGACCAATGAGATGCCAGCCGGAAGCCGTGAGACTCGGCAGCACAGCATTGCACCCCTGGGATGGAGATTCATTATTGGGCTAGGGACTCTGAGTAAGGCGAGGGCAGTGGCGTCCCCCGTAAGTAGCATCCCTGCTCTCTGCCCCACCTGCCATACCCTAGATATGCAAGTGAGTTTACAACCCTCTGGAATTTTTTTCCTGTCCTGAGCGTTGGCACCTCCATACCAGACAATGATGAACCAGTCAGAATGCTCTCCAAGGTATACCTGTAGAAGTTTTTGAAAATCTTTGGTGACAGACTGAATCTCCTCACAAAGTATAGCCACTGATGGACCTTCTTCGTGAGTGCATTGAGGTGGAGGCGCCAGGCCATGTCCTCAGTGATATTGACACCCAGGAATTTTGAAGTTCTTGACCATAGCCACTACTGACTCTTCAGTGAGGACTGGGTCGTATCCCTCCTGAAATCCACAAGCATGGGTAAAAGCAAGTCAGTTGCATTAATCTTGTGCGCTAGCAGTTTTATTTAGCTGGACAAATTCTAATTAGTTTATGGAGGTGCTTTCTACTTTTCCCGCATTTATGTTGTGGTATATCTCCAGGACAATGTGAGTTTTTACAGATCATCTCTATAAAGTCGGAGTTGAATTTGAAATCAGCATTTCAAAGAAACTAAAGCAAAGCTACAGACCTTCTTGAGGTAACTTCCAGCACTTGGAGCTGTTACTGTTTTCAGCTGAAATGCAGGCTTTCACATTTAGCCCAGTTTAGACGGAACTCGGTGTGTACATGCCTCATCCCACTTTGTTCCTCCAGTGTACGAGCAGAGGAAGAAATCGTAACTTGTGTTCTGCGTGAAATATGCACAAGATGTATGTTAACGGATAATACCTTTTGGGGCTAATGCACAGGTGCTCCCTGTCAGACAGTTTAACTGTGCTTCATTACGATCTTTATGAGGATGAACGACCACAGTTTAATTCAACAGGTGCCAGGGTTCTTCCAGCACTTGGTAGCATCTGCATTGTGATGTTTGTCAGTTCAGACACAGGGATAGGTTAAATGTACCAGCAGCAAGCTCTTCTTGTGGTCAGATAGCACTCTCTTCCGAATGTCTTGTTGAGTATGTAGCCACAGCCTTCAAAACACCCTGCAAGTTTGAGTTCTGCTCCATCTGCTTTGGGGGCAGAGATGCAGCCGTTCTCTCCTGGTAGAGTTTATTGTCCTTTGTGTGTGCTAGGAACATAACTTCAATACACTCCATTTGTTCAGTTTTCACTTCACTCATGCTGAGTAACTTGGATCTTTAGCCTGCAGTCTTTTTATTCAAAGAAAGTAGTTGTTTTGAAATCTTTGCTGCAGTTGAGATGACAAATCTGATTCATGCTGTCAGATGATACCTCTCCTCCTGGTATCATGGAAAGGAAAGAGTTTACCACGGTATACACTCATGTAAAAGTCAATACCATATAAATGTCCTTCCACCCATTTTTGGCTACAAAACCTAGTATTTTCCATACATCACATGTAAAAGTCAACCCCACTTATTTTTGGTCCAAAAATCTGGTATTTCAGTCTCTCACCTCAACCCTGATCATCCACAGGCCAGAGCTCCTGAAGCCTCGAATGCAGACTTCCCTCCTGGTCCCAGCTGTGCCGCCACCCATCGGAACTCCCAACACCTGGAACGATGCAGATAGTTACCACGGTCCAAAGTAGTATCCATGTAATAATCGAGCCCATAAATTTAACGGTTCAAAAGTGATCTACAGAACTCAACTTTTACCCAAGTATAAACGGTATACAGTAGAGCAAAACACATAAATTTATCTCTGTGGTTCTGTGCAGTTAAAACCAAGGGTTTACAAGTTTAATCTATGCTCAAATCTCTAGTAAACATTTTTATCTGACGTGGTGATTTATTTGAGCTCTTTTTGTACGTTGCTGCTTTGGGGATGATGGATCGGTGGGCTTAATAATTTACAGTAAGCATGATTTATTTTGAATAGTTTGATCTCAATTTTATTCGGAACTAAATCAATTCTCACCCAACATGTTTCATGTTCATTTTGTCCATAACCACATATCACATCATTAACCAAATGCGAGTCAGTTGAGAGTCGATGAACACCAGAGTCCTTTTCATCTGAAACTGGTAGAAGCACTCAGATGAGTAAATTATCTTTATGGTTGTCATGTGATTGTGCAATTACAACCTGACAAAACAGCATTCTCCAGTCCTCAGTGCAAAACACACAAACACGCAACCAGGCAAAACACACAAATTGTGACAAACAGTGCATATGCAGGACAAATGTTTCGTACATATAAATAAATAAATGAATATTGTTCCATGAATATGAGAGTCTCAGATGGTCAGCGTGAGCAGTTTGTTTGGTTGTTCAGCATTCTCACTGCCCGTGGAAAGAAGCTGTTTCTCAGCCTGGTGGTGCTGGCTCTGATCCTCCTGCATCCCTTCCCCGATGGGAGCAGCTGAAAGATGCGGGGTGGAAGGGGTCCTCAATGATTTTGCACGCCCTCTCAGACAATAATCCTGGTAGAGCATGTCGATGGGGGGAGCAGGAAGACTCCATTTATCCTCTCTGCCACTCTTATGGTCCTGTGGATTGACCTCTGATCCATTTCTCTGCAGCAACCATAGCACACTGTGATACAGCCGGCCAGTATGCTTTTGATAGAGCTCCTGTAGAAGGTTGACATGATGGTGATGGCTGGTAGCCTTGCCTGCTTGCTTCAGTCTTCTCCCGAAGTGCACTCACTGTGACAAGTGAGGAGATGTTGTGGGCCACGATACGTCACTAGTAAAAAATTGTTGGTTATGTATCATTGTCTTTGCTATATAAAAAACTATTGCTTGACTACTGAGTTTCTCCAGCAATAGGTTTTTACTAGAAACCCTGAACTAATCTGTGAAAGCAGAAGAAGAGTTCAAGTGTTGGGCTGAGTCTATTTGCACCATTTTAGAATGATTTCAGTGGCCAAAGTTTAAGAATAAGGGGTAGGCCATTTAGAACTGAGTTGAGGAAAAACTTTTTCACCCAGATCTGTGGAATGTTTTGCCTCAGAAGACCGTGGAGGCCAATTCTCTGGATGCTTTCAAGAAAGAGCTAGATTGAGCTCTTAACCGGATAAAAGGGATATGGGGAGAAGGCAATGAATGGTGGTGTTGGCTCGAAGGGCCGAATGGCCTACTTCTGTACCTATTGTCTATTGACTGCAACCCTTTATTAAATGATATTTTTCATTTTGATGGGAGAAGTATGCATATTATTTCCCTTCCATCACCAGTCTGGAGCTTGTAGATTCCATTTATGGACCATAACCTGAAGAATTCTGAAGCTCTGATACTGCGCTGACCATATCCAGGCGGTTGTCACTTGATTCCTTCGTGTCAGCTTTTAACCTTGCGTAGTGGTAGCGGTTCTGAATTAGAAGGGTTTGGATTTTTTTCTTCTTTTGAATTTTACAATACAATATATAGCTACTGTTCAATTGTGCATAATGTAAACATCAATAAAAATATTTTAAAAAGCAAATAAATATGACTGTTATTTAAATCCAAATGATTTAGTGAGCAATATCCTCTCTTAGCTGGAAACTGGAGTGGAGTAGCTATATGTGTGAGTGGGCGACAAGAACAGATCAGAAGCGAGGAATCCTGTGGCAAGTAACTCGCCTCTTGACTCCCCGAAACCCGTCTAACAAGGCTTAAATCAGAAGAATGATGGCATGCTCCCCACTTGGATGAATACAGCTTCAACAACACTCTAGAAGCACATATGCAAGGCAAAGCAGGGTGCTTGATGGACACCCCATCCACAACCATTCACTCCACTACCACTGCACAGTAGCATCACTTTGTCTCTTCCCTTTGAGACATAGAGCATGGTAATTTTTCTTCATGGCTGGTGTAGCAGTTAGTGCAATTCCTTTACAGCACCAGCGATCAGGTTCAGGGTTTGTAAGGAGTTGGAATATTCTAACCGTCTCTGCGTGAGCTTCCTCCCAGCTTTCAAACATATGGGGGGGTAAGTGGGTCGCAAGTTAATTGAAGTAATTAGGTAACACAGGCTTCCTCCCACTGTTTGAAATGTAAGTTAATTGGGTGTAAATTGGGCGGCATGGGCTCGGGCTGAAATGCCCTGTAACCATGTTGAATATCTAAATTCAATAAAATTAAACTCCTTACAGACGGTGCCGGATTCGAGCCCCAGTCACTGGCGCGATAATAGCGGCATGCTAATTGCTGTGTTAATCATGCCTCATTTGCAGGATGTGGCGCAAAAACTTACCAAGATTCCTTAGACAGCACCTTCCAAACCTGCCAACACCTCGCTGTTACAGTGCCAGTGACCCGGGTTTGAATCACATGCTGTCTGTAAGGAGTTTGTATGTTCTCCCCATGACCTCCATGGGTTTCTTCTGGGTGTTCCAGTTTCCTCCCACATGACAAAAACATGGGGTTTGTAGGTTAATTGATGTAATTGGACAGCACAGGGCTCATGGGTTGGAAGGGCCTGTTACTGTGCTTTATCTAAATTAAAAATTAAATTGAAGGCAGAGGGATACCACCAGCTGGAAGTTGCTGTCCCAAACTCTCACCATCCTAACTTGTAAATATATCACTGTTCATGGATCGAAATTCTGGAACTCCATTCCTACCAAATGACTTGCCACCATCTTCAATTAGGGATAGAAAATTCAATTTCTCTGCCTGAGAAACCCACATTCTTTGAATAAAAAAAAAGCAACTCATCTTCACAGCCATCTTAAATGTAACTCCGAGATCTTGTGACTTTGGTGAAGCAATGTTCAAAATGTCTATCCAAGCAAGCCAACTTTCAGAAAACGCTTTGAAATGCTGAACTGCACTATGCAGTTCTATGCTTCCCAAACTTCAAGCATCTAAAGGAGGAGAAGCTCAATTGTTCAAAGTCCATCTTAACTGGATATGGCAACTCCTATAAAAGGCACAAAAGGCTATAAAATGGAATCATTACAGAGTAGCGGTGAAGACTAATTCTGAATTGAAAGGGAGATCATTGAGCTTGTACTTTTCAGTCTGGAATAATGATGTCTTGGTAATGATCTTATAATTTTCAGGAATTGGCAAGCATATTTAGAGTTTTGCTTTAAATCGCAGGAAGAGATTTAATCCAGTAAATTTGCAACTGGTAATTGTCCAGAAGTGACAAGTATTTGAAATGCATCTTTTGGAGGAACAAAGGAAGGGGACTCTCTGGGATCAATGGAATTGATTGGATGGTGAAATTGGCATTCTGGAATTTTTCTGAATGGATACATTTATCAAGTGGTTTTCTTGAGTGATTTAAGTGTCTTATGAGATTCCTGAACCTGCTAACCTTTTAATTCCCACTCTAAACACATTGTTGCCCAATGGTTCGTTCCTCAAAGTTCACATAACTTTTATGTTTTACTTATTACTAAAATGCACATTAAAATCTATTTTATCATTTCTAATTTAGATCCTAAGGCGTAAGACATAGGAGCCAAATGAGACCATTCAGCCTATTGGGTCCACTGCCATTCAAACATGGCCAATCCTTTTCCACCCCATCCTCTCGCCTTCTCGCCTTTAGCTTTTTGTCTTTACATCAGCCTCTCTTTAGCTAAATTTACCATCTCTCTGCCTCTCTTGATTAGAGGCCCTAATCTCTAAATTTAAGAACATACCATAAGAAATGAGAACAAGAATATGTTATATTACTCCTCAGTCCTCTGCCATTCTGAAAAATCTTGTTCTTGCCTTTGGGTTCCATTTTCCTGCCTGTTCCCCTTGATATCCTCGATGGGAAAATATTAAACCTTAAATCGCAGTGACTGCCTCTACAATTCTGAGGTCCTTCCAAAATTCACAACTTCACAGGAGAAATTTCTCCTCCACCAGTGGAGATATTACTTCTGAGAAGTGAAATATTCTCTCTAACCATCTACATTGTCAGCCCTTTCAGAATCTTGCATTTCCATAGCATTTATTAAGAATGTCCATAGCCAGTGGCACCTGGAATTACTGGTCGATTGTAGTTGTAGTTGTGTGTAAGATCTAGAAGTTCATTTTTTATGGCATTGATAACAGAATACATTTCAGATGGAGATTTTTTTTGTGCTGAAGCAACTCTGGAAACTTAGTGAGTAAATGGTAAGATTGTGGCTGGCTGCGACAAGCTATGGCTCTGCGGAGCCTATAGTGCAGGTTTGCAGGTTAGCTCAGAAAGAACACACTGGTCCCAGAAAGAATGATGGGAACCCCAGTTGAGTGGAGTTAACACTGAGCTTTATTGGTGCTCACAGCCCTGCTTTTACTCTCAAGATGAGGGAGGTAGACAAAGCCTCCTCATCGCTGATTGGTACATTTGCGATCCGCTTTCCTCAATAGGCTAGTTAGGCTCCTTTAGTTGTGGCCAATTGGAGGGCAGCGCTGAGGGCCTCGTGCAGCCTGCTGGATCGTTGTGCTCATCTTTCATTTTGTGAGGCGCCCCAAGGGGACTGCGAGGGCGCCACAAGATCATTGATTTCCTCACTGCTTCATAATTGTTGATATGTTTATTTCTGAAATTTTAGAAATAAATTGTATTCATTAACTGCTATTCACATCCTTGCCAATGAGTTACTTTGGGGAGGAACAAATTCACATATAAGAAAAGGAATGGACAACTTGTTCACAGAGCAGTTACACTAATGCCAAGATGACACATGGTTGGCAGTCTGGTCTGTTGACATCACATGACCATGGCGTGACAAGGCCACTGCTTTTTGCAACAGAATTTACATCAGTTCTGTTCATTTGGTGTAGAAAAATAAAGCCTCATTTTGAATTTCTCATTTGGCAAATGGCAACTTTGACAAAGTGTGATTCCATCGATACTCTTCGGTGGCACTGACACCTTTCGAGTCATTACATTATTGTCAACTGAGTGCATTTGGTTTATCTGCTAAGAGTAGTGAGTGTGGCTTCCCAGAACTGTTGCCCATGCTGAGTGGTGTTCATTGGCCTTAGGGGTGTGCGAAATTTACTGCTGGTTTTCATTTCGACCACTTTTTCGCTTGTCTAATTAAACACACCTGAGCTGTTCCATTCCAGACTATTATGGGCAGTGAACTATTGTGGCCTGTTTACTGATTTTAAAGAAATATTGATGTCTGTGTGTTGGGAAATAATTTCAGCTCATATTTTTAACTGCATAAAGGAGTTTAAAAGTGAGAAAAGTTTAAAAATATGAGAAAAGCAGCAAACAAATGTTTCCAAGATCAGAATACCCTTGAAAGTACGATTCATGATTTGATTTTCACTGATTCTGAATCTGTCATTCATAGATCAGTCTTCACATTTCTTTCTTTTAAAAATATTTGTATTAATTTGATAGAGCTAAATATTACATGTATATATTGTTTAGATATTAATTAATTTTATAGCTGTTAAATAATGCCATTTAGAATATTCGTCCTATATAAGTTATTCATTGTCTTATATAATTCTTGAAAAAAATGAAAAATCCTGCTGAGAATTTCACCTCATCTTCAAATACTGAGATATACATTGAGATTATCTAAATAAACTGATCTCTTCTAGTTGTTGAAAAAAATAGGAACAAAAGAAAAAAGGAAGAAAATAAAACCCATTCTAATCTAGCCCCTCCCACTAAACACAGCCACCAGCAAATAAATTATAAAGAATCAAGTATTGGCTCTTGGACATTGGATAGAAAACCCCCAGAGCATCCCCACCTAAGTCATCAAAATATGACTGTTGTCCATGAATTGACTCCTTATCTTGTCACATTTAACCTTGATCTCAACTTTGAAATCCTCTCTTCTAGAGAGTAACCAAAGCAAGAAAAGGTCATGGTTCTAAATTAATCCTAAGAATCTGTGTTAGAGTTGTAAAGAATTGTTCCCAATATTCTTGTTGATCTGGACACTCCCAAAACATGAATCAGAGAGGCCTCAAAAATTGTACATTTGTCACATAATGGATCAACATCAGGATAAAAACAAGATCATCTAACTTTGGACATATGAATTCTAGTATCATTAATCAGATCAAGTGTGATATCCCAATTTTCCACTGAAATTGATGTATTCAAATCTCATTCCCATTCATCCTTGATTCCTGTCCCTGAACATATTCTTAGGTCCATTAAATTGCTATAAATAATTGCTAGAGATCCACCATCGAAAAACTTTAAATCAAAAATTAAATGCAAAACACTGCTATTGGGAATTTGTCTTCACATTTCTGTCTATGCCATCAAGTACCCTTGCATAAAACCTTAAGTTGCAATTGTCCATTTTATTGGGTTTTTTCTCACTTGTTTCCTGACTACCAGCATCTTTTATTTCTTTCATCGCACATTTAGTGCCTTTGTCATTGAAACCTTGTACAACCAGAGCACAGGTAGACTTCTGTATGCCTGCTATTTTATCCTTTTCAATCCAAGTTCAAAATGTTCAAACTTTTCCCCTTTCCAACCTGTTCTGTCTCTTCATTTGCTCTTGGTCCTCTCCTGCCATTTATTCTGCTTTGATATTGAATTCATCCAAACAGCTGAGCTCTTTCTTCTGTCTGTTTTTGCTATCTATTTCACACATTTTCAATCAAGACTGCATCTCTTTGGTTGATTTACCTCATCAGTCCCATCCCGCATGTAATTTTCTGTCACCTATGGGAGTGACACTCACACAAACAGCACCTAATGTCCAGTTTATTGTCACCTGATTGCACATGATGAAACAGCAGTCTCGGTTCTTGGTGCAAAGCAGACATAGCACACAACCAAACAGACAATACAGATGGAGGACAAGTATTCATAGATATAAATAAATAGAATTGTTTTGTACATACGAGAGTCTCAGAGGGTCAGTGTGGGCAGTTCCTTTGGGCGTTCAGCATTCTCACCACCCGTGAGAAGAACCTGTTCTTCAGCCTGGTGGTGCTGGCTCTGATCCTCCTGTATCTCTTCCCCGATGAAACAGCTGAGAGGTGCTGTGTGCGGGATGGAAGGAATCCTCAATGGTTTTGATCTTGATAGAACTCCTGTAGAAGGTTAACATGATGGTGGCCTGTAGTCTTGCCCACTTCACTCTTCTCAGGAAGTGCCATCCCTGTTGCACCTTCCTTACAAGTGAGAAGAAGTTGTGTGTCCATGACAGGTCACTAGTTAAGTGGACTATAAGATACTTGATGCTCTCCACTCTCTCCACTACAGATTCATTGATGTGTAGTGGACAGTGGTTGTTCCCAGTCTTCTTGAAGTCCACAATCATCTCCTTCATCTTGTCCATGTTTAGACTCAGATTACTCTTGCACCATCTTGACCTCTAACACTCTCAGATTTCAGACTTATTGTCAGAGAACATACATGACATCACATATAACCCTGAGATTCTTTTATCCTGTGGGTGCAGCAGAATTGCCACTAATTGGTAGAGCAAAAACTAACTGTATACCGCATGAACATGTAAGCAATCAAAAGAACTGAAAACAGATAATAAAAGCAAACAAACTGACTGTGCAATACAAGGAGAGCAAAGAAAATCAATAAAGTGCACAGTTTTAGAAATTAATCCCTGATTGAGTTTATTGTTGAGGAGTCTGATGGTGGAGGGGTAGCAACTTTTCCTGAATCTGGTGATGCGAGTCTGGTGGCACTTATAGCTCTTTCCTGATGGCAGCAGCGAGATCAGAGTGTGTGCTGGGTGGTGAGGGTCTTTGATGATTGTTGCTGCCCTCCGCCGGCAGCATTCCCTGTAGATGTTCTCGATGGTGTGGAGGGTTTTTCCTGTAATGTCCTGGGCTGTGTCCACTACCTTTTGGAGGGCTTATGCTCAGGGGTATTGGTGTTCCCATACCAGACCATGATGCACACTTCCCACCACACATCTGTAGAAATCTGGTTTCTGGAGTCATTCCAAACCTCCGGGCTGTCATGCTTTGCTCCCGATGCCGTTAGTGTGTTGGGTCCAGGGACGCAGCAGCACCATCTGAGCTGCCCTCGGTTAACATGAAATACAGTTGATACCTTTGTTCACTCAGATTCAAGTACCCAAAATCTTTTTAGTGGTCCATCATTAGGTTGTAATTTCACCCATCTAAATCTACAAGGTAATTTTACTGCCATCAGATGCTCTTTACAAGATAATGTGAATATTCTGAGTTGTAAGGCACTACTGAGATTGAGAATTGGACAACAAACTTTCCAGTTTAAAAAGGGAAATGAAAGAGTGGGGATAAGGTGGTGGGATTCTAAATAGGGCTGGAGGAAGTTTGCAGGGCTGGAAATTATCGCATCTTTCATACATGATTTTTTTCCCCCATTTGGCTCTCTGCATCTACGTTTGCTGTTCAAGCCTCATTCTGCAAGGGTGAAGCTCATTTACTGCACCGTCGGTTGGTGTTGTGGGCAAGCCTTCTGCTGTCATAAAGGGAGGAACCAGCTGGCTAAAAACTCTGCTGTAAGATGGTTCATCAGATAAAAAGGGGCTGTGAAAATATCAGCCAGTTTCACAGCAGGACTTGTGGTTCTCCACCATTATCACAGTAACCATTTGCTCAGATTGGGTGGAGATTTTTTTTAAAATAAACATTTTGCAACAGACAGGCAGCTCTAGATTTCAATAAGTAATACAGTTTCACAATTGGCAATCTTGATTTCTTAAATTTGGTTATGTTGCTTTTCTATATCTATTCCAATTTACATTTCTTTTTAAAATACCTTTATTGAGTTTAATAAAAAATACATTTAAATCTAATAGATTTGCTAGAGAATAAGGAAAAACAAAAAAATTTTGAACATTCCAAATAAAACCTTGATTATACCTTGTGCAAATTGTGGGCACCCTTCAGATCAAACTCACTATAAACCAAAAAATATATATATTTCTGATTTCAAAGTTGTAAATCCCTTTGATATCTTCTGATTTAAAAAATGGAATATTAGTAGGCCACCCATTTTTTTTGATTGTGGTTTCCTTGGTTAATGCATTTTGTCTTGAAAGACACTTGTGATAGAAAAAGTTTTTAAAATTGGCTCTATCAGAGCACGCTTTTGATGCCCAATTTAGAATTTGCTCCCATCTTCTCATGCTTCAGCAAGGAAAGAGCTTTCTCTCAATCGTTCCTGTCGATCTGGTGAAGGAAAGTTTTGGCAATGAACTGTTGTTAGAAATACAAGGAAAGGCAATATGTCAGTAGGTCGCAGTTTCCATTTCCTCATGAGAGGCTTGCCTACTGGTGAAATTTTTCACCCTCCAAGATATAGGTTGGAGATTGTGCAGGCTTTTGTTCACATTAAATATCATTAAAATATGAGTGACTGCTCAGTTTATTATGCAAGAGTCATTAGCTGCTCCCTCACCCCCCCCCCACCCCCACCACCTTCTCTCCATAACATTCTTCCTCGACTCATCCAATCCCTTTTAAATGCCATAATTAAATCCATTTCTGTATGATGCATTACAGTGTAAATACAAGTTTATGTACGCACATGCCCTCCCAGAGACAAGGATTCTTTGCTCCTTCTGAAGGCCAGTGCCGTCTTTGCTCTCTTGGTTGGAGCGCCTAGAGTAGGCTGCCTCCGGTCCTCTCTGGCTGCTGTTGAGGTTCTTCACTGCAGATCACCAGGGTCGAGTCAACGCTTCTCTCCGACTTGCTCATGCACCCTTCTGTGGCCTTGACCAAATTGATGACAGCATGGGAGAGCCACTAATATTCACTTCAAAGGATGATGAGTTTAGGGTGAGCTTTGAATGCAACCTACCACGGCTACATCCAGGCTGCTTCCCCACTGTTTCGCCTATTCTGTACCAAATCTGTGTAACATATTCAGCTGATGGAAGGGTCTCCATGTGGTCAAGATATTTTTTTAAAGTTTTACATTTTTTTTAAATTAAATTTAGACATATAGTACAGTAACAAGCCCTGTTAGCCCACAAGCTCATGCCACCCAATTACTCCTGATTCACTTACATTCCCAGTAGGTATTGGAGGGTAGGAGAAAACTGGGCCCCTCAGGAAAAACCCATGCAGACACAGGGAGATTGTACAAACTCCTGACAGACAACATGAGATTCAAACCCTGGTCCCGATTGCTGGCGCTGTAACAGCGTTGCACTAACCTATAATAATTATTCTTACCACAGTATAAATAACCTGATCTCATGTCTATCCCAGAAAGTTGTGGATTAAATCATATTTCACTTCCTCCAAACTTTCTATTATAACAGATTTGTGTTAATCTTTAGTTTAATGTTAAACTACATTTCTCATATATAAAAGCATCTTAGAAAAGTAAATTATAGAGTTAAAATATTGTATATACTCTTAGTTGTGAGCTGGTACAGGGTCACACACAGGTCACAGGACTTTTATAGAGAACCATTGTTTTCAGAGAAGAGAGTTCATTCTCGGAGTCGACATGTCTGGGAAAGACAGAGCAAATGGATTTGAAGTGGGTCTTGATTATGCATGAGAACTGCTGAGGAAGCCATCTGTTTTTAAACTCAACCACAAGGCCTCTTGAACAAGAGAAATGAAATTCAGAGCCAAGTGAGTGATATACTTAAGCCTTTGAAACAGAAGTGAGGTAATCTTTCAGAGTCCTGTGTCTACAGGATAGAAGTATGAAGATCACATGGTTTACAAGAAACTGAGGGTGGCAACTGTTTAAAATTCCAGTAACTGTCACATGATTTGGAGAACTATATTATCGAAATGAGAGGCGAAGGGATCAGTTCATTTTGGAGTTAACGGAAGTCAAGACCCTGTGACACCTTGTGAAAGAATGAGTTGAGTTACAGTAACCAGAATTGGTGCTGTTGTGTGTGTTACTCCTGGGAAAGGGGAACACAGAATCAAACTTCCTTTGCTTTTGAAATAAGGAGGACCACTCCGCTGGAAAAGAGGACAGATTTCTACTGGATCTATTTTTGTATGGCTACTTTGTTTAACCCTTGTCTAGGTTTGTGAATTCATTGTGGAAGAAAATAACCACATTGTGAGTAAAGAGACCTGAAGATATGATGTTTAAAAGCACTTTATAATTATTTCTGAACTGAGAATTTAAGACCTTCAAGCTAGACTAAAATGATGCTGAACTTTTAAAGATTTACTTTTCAGAGTGGGACTTTATTACACACACACTTTACATTTGTGCATAGTAGAGATAATAACAGTTTAATAAAAACTATTATTTTGAATTTGCCATTGTCTGGTGAATTTTCCATTGCTGTTCCTGTGTTAGTGCCAACAAAGTCCCTTTAGTCCCAAAAATAATTAAAAGGGTTGTTAGTTCATAACACTAATATCAGACTGTGTCTCGGATGTTGAAAGTCTGGAAGGAAACACAATATTCTGCAACTACTCACATACTACTTATCCTCTTTATTCCTTTCGTTCACCAGATATTGTCTGACCTGAATGCCTTCAATATCATAACCAGGTTTTCAGCATGTCTGCTCTCAGTGCACTCTGTTGGTCTCCATGTACGAGACCAATTTGCGGCCTACCTTAATTCAACTATCTTGACATCCGGACACGTTGAGAGGTATAGTTGAGATGGAAGTTCAGAATCAGAACCAAATGCACACAATAAAACTGCCTGGGTCTGCCAGCTCTGTCTCAGGCAGAGACCTGGCCATCTATGTGGTGTGATAATGTCAGGACTAAAATTATGAATTGACTGGTGTCACCAATGAATGCACTGTGTCCACACTGGTACACACTGCCACCAGAGCATGCTGGTAGTAAAAGGAGCAAATGTGAATGAAGTACCAAATGGTCATCATTTTCTGGATGGTGTCCAATTTCTTCTTATTGTTCAACATCTACTCATCCATGCAAATGGATCATGGTGCTAACCTCTACCTTGGTAGATGGCGGATTTAAAATTTGAAAAGTAAAGGTTCCATTATTGTCACGTAATGCTACATTTAGAATGTAACAAACATGAAATTCTTTAACTTTGTCTACCATAAAGAAGACAGAGAGTCACCACTTTGTCCAGAGCCCCTCGCAGAAATGAGGCCCCAGCAAGGAACAAGACCAGTGTTCTAACCACTGAGCTATCAGAGTCTCCACAATGTACAAATGATTGCAGTCCTGACATTTCAAATAAAGGATGTGATCTTGTCCTGAACTGGAACATGCAAGCTCGAAAGCTCATTTTACAGTTAACCACAGCGTAAAATAAAAGATCTATGGTAAAAAATGACAAAGGGATGAATGCAGAGCTCAATTTGCTTCTTTCAAACCTTGCGGCTGTTGGAAGTGAGCTACATCAAATTTGAAGCTTTTGAAATGAAGCATTTTAAGGATTGCTATCTGGCATTGACATGTCAAGTTTGTTTGACTTAGATATAATCTTAAAGTTCCATCCTTGCAGTGTGTGGTTTGTTTTTGACCTTGCAGATGCCATTTTCCGATAGAATAGGAGAGTATGGAGAACCTTGTTGGCTGCAGCAGACAGGCTGAGAAATACATCAAGAACAGGATTACCCTTGTCACTGTCACATGGATGTTCCATAATATGGCCAAATATTTTGATCCTGTCATTTTGTCAATTCCGTAATGGGACAAATTCAAGCAAAAAGATCTGACTTTGGGGTGTGGTAACCCATTTTTATTGTTTGGAGATATGGGTGCCAATTAGAAGTCTGGAAGGTTCAGGAGATATAGAACATAGAACATTACTGCACAGTACAGACTCTTCAGCCCATGATGTCATTGTCGACATCAATCTGATGGGGGATGGAATGGATTCAGTAGTTGAGTGAGGAGAGAAAATTATTTGCCAACGGTAAGATCAGGGGGAGAAGTTATGGGCCCAGCAGCTTTGGGAAGGTGAGGAGAGATGAAGATGCAAGTTTAGCTTTGGGACAGATGGGACAAAGGAAGTTTGAATTCAGGAAAAGGAGGGAAGTAACAGAGGCAGATATCATCATTATTCAGGTGCCTTGCCATTTGGTACGGGTGATCATGTCTCTCCATCTGTCACGATCTCTGACCCTCCAAACTGTAGTTGCCTCCCCTGTTCTCCTTCGGTGAAGGCTCCTTTTCTCAGCTGAGACTAGTTGATGGGAAAAATACTGAAGTGATTTCCCATTGCCTTCTTCAGTTGCAATGTCCATCCTGGATGGGTAACCCAGTTGCTCCATCTGCCCAGCGTTTTTTAGTTTTACAACCATAAATTCCAATTTGTAGAATCTGCTTGTAAAAACCATCCACCATCTGCAACCCACGGCTTCACTTTTGCCTGATTGGGAGGCCAAACAGGTTCTACACCTTGCCCAAGGCTGGCAGATGGAAGGAGCGCCTTACTTTTGCTGAACATTTGCGCAGCCCCAACACTGTCAAGGCAGATATAGAAGGGTATAAAAATGTAAAGGTACTAGAAGGTTCAAATCAAATATTTTTTATAAGAAAAACAAAAGAAATGCAGATGCTCAGATCCCGACTTGCCCGAGAAACTCGATGGTTCACTCAACTATTGTGGGTAGAAATGGTCAATTTCAGGTTGGACTCTTCATTGAGACTAAAGTAGGAAGAGGTGATTGTAAGTATTACAAGGGGAAAAGAAGTTGGGGAGGGGCATTGGACAGAAGGTGAGAGAGAGATAGAGAGAACACTGGGAAGGGGGGGGATGAAAGTTAGAGTTAAAACAGTTTGTCCTGTTGGGTTTAAGGATGTCCAGGAGGATTTTTTTTTAATTTTAGAGAGACAGCACTGTAACAGGCCCTTCCGGCCCATGAGCCCATGCTGCTCAAAAATGCACCAATAAACCTACAAGCCCAGTACATTTTTAGAAGGTGGGAGGAAACAAGCACCCGGAGGAACCCACGCAAGTCACAGGGAGAACGTACAAAACTCCTTACAGACAACACCAGATTCAAACCCAGGTCGCTGTGGCTGCAATAGCATTGCACTAACTACCATGCTAACTATCCTATATGATGAGTTGTTCCTCATTTAGTTTTGGCCTCATCCAGGCAATATTATGAGATCAAGGACATGTGGGAATTGAAATGGTTGTTTGCTAAGTGTTCAAGCTCAGAACCACAAACAGCACACAGATGTTCTGCAAAGCAGTCATCCAATGTAGAGGGCGCCACACCAAGTACACCGAATGCAGTAGATCGTGTTGGGCGATGTGCAGGTAAAGCTCTGCCTCACCAGGAAGATCAGTAGCCTCAGATGGAGGTAATGTAGGGACATTTTAAACTTCCTGCGCTTACAGCCAGAAGTGCCTGGTGGGGTAAAAGGGTGGGTGGGGAGGGTAGAGCTGACTGAGGAGTCTCAGAGAGACAGATCTTTGTGGGGAAAAATAGAGACTGTTGGAGAGGGTAGGATTCGGCTGGAAGTGGGATTGCACTTAGATGGCAGAAGCGATAGAGGAGAATCCATTGGATGCGGAGGCTGGTGAGTGGAAAGTAAGGGGCTCTGTCCTTGTTCATCTTGGGGAAGACAGAAGGTGAGGGTAGAAGTAGTGGGAAAGGAGATGTGGGTACGAGCTGTATTGATGGCAGCAAGGGGAAATCCACATTTATTAGAGGGAACATTTGAGATGCCTTGGGAGCAAATGATGGCATCCTTATAAGAGAAAGGATGGGAAGAAGTACAATCCAGGCAGCTATGGGAGTTTGTTGTAAATGTCTGTGAATGGTTTGTCCCCTGTGATGGAGACAGGAACAAATCAGCTTTTCGTGACTGATGTATGTGACAAACCTTTGTTGCGAGCCGTGCCGCAGAAATGTTTTCCTTCATTCTTTCCCACCTCTTGTTCAGCTGTCTCAGATTTTTAATCAGCATTTACTTGCGTGCAGCGTTGCCCAGTTTTGTAGGGCAGAAGTATAGGGCACAGGTCTGTCAAGCCCAGGCCAACAATTAATTACCCATCTCTGCTCATCCCAGTAACCAGGAGTTGATCCGTCAGCTACCTTGCCTTGTCAATTCAAAGAGAGAAACATCATTGTGAAATTCTCTCCATTATTGCCTCTTGCCATGAGGCAAAGGGTTGGGTGTCCAATGCACGAGGTCTGTGTTGATGGTCACTGTTTCCTTGGGGGATGATTGAGGATGCAGAGTAAATGGTGAATGGTCATGCAGTAAAAAACACTCAGCATGTCAAACAATGTCTTTTATGCAGTAAAGATGAAGATACATAACTGACGTTTTGGGCTTGAGCTCTTCATCAAGGTATGAAGTAATGTAGACAGGCCCCCAAACAAAATGGTGGGGGGGAAGGGGAGAAATTCCAGAGAATAATGTGATGGATAAGGAGGCTGGTGGGGTGGTAAGTGAGGACAAGGCGAATCCTGTTTTTGTTGCATCTAGCGGCCAGGGGGCCAGGGCAGATGAGTGGGAAATGGAGGAGATACAGGTAAGAGCTGAGTTGATGGTAGTAGAGGGGAAGCCACATTTTTGGAAGAAAGAGGAGGACCCAGTCCAGATCATCCGAGATGTGCTCCGCATGGGATTGTGATGTGGGTGACGGAAATCACAGAGGGCATCTCGGATGATCTGGACTGGGTCCTTCTTCCAAATTCGTGTCTTCCCCTCTGTTGCCATCAACTCAGCTCTTACTCACAACTCCTCCATTTTCAGCTCATCTGCCCTGGCCCCCTCTGTCCAATAACAGGACTCCCCTTGTCCTCACCTACCACTCCACCAGCCTCCACATCCATCACATTATCCTCCATAATTCTACCTTCCCCACTATTTTGTTCAGGAGCCTGCCTACATTTCGCTCAGACCTTGATGAAGGACTCAAGTACACTTGATCACTGCTACATCAAGATAAGGAAGGCCTTCCCTTCTTTCCCAAGACCGCACTTCGGCAGGTCTGATCACCTGGCTGTGCATCTTCTGCCTTCATACAGACAGAGCCTAAAAAGAGAGACTCCAGAGGTCAAGACAGCTAGAAGGTGGTCACAGGAGGCTGAAGCATGGTTACGGGACTTCCTCAAGTCAGCTGATTGGTTGGTGTTCAAGAACTCTGCTGAGAATCGGAACAAGTACACCAGGGTTGTCACACACTTTATCAAAAGAGTTGTGGATGATGGTGTCCCCGCCTAACCATTCAGGGTTTTCCCCAACCAGAAGCCCTGGATGAACAATGAAATCTGGAGCTCAACGCCTTCTACATCCGATTTGATAACAATAACAGTGAAGAACCGCCCCTCCGCACCCCAACGTCCCCTGAAGACCCCATCCTGTCCGTAACTGAAGATGATGTGCACGCTGCTGCCTTCAGGAGAGTGAATCTGAGAAAATTATCGGGCCTGGATGGAGTACCCTGGCTGCGTATTAAAAATCTTTGCTGACCAACTTACCAAGGTTTTCATGGATATCTTCAATATCTCACTCCTGCAGGGCGTGGTACCCCCCACCTGTTTCAAACAGGCATTAATCATACTGGTGCCCATGAAGAACCTGCCTTAACAACCATCAGCCAGTAACAGTTACATCCACAGTGTTTTGAAAAGCTGGTGATGAAGCAGATCAGCTCTGGTCTGAGCAGTGATGTAGATCCGTTCCAGTTCACCTATCGTAGTAACAGGTCTAAGGCAGATGCCACAGGTTTTACGCAAACCTCTCGAACACCTGGACAGCAAAGAGGCATACATCACGATGCTCTTTATCGACTACATTTCGGCATTTATCCCCTTAAAACTGATCAGCAAACCCTAAGACCTGAGAGTTAACACCCCACTGTGTAATTAGATCATGGATTTCCTCACCTCCAGACCACAATCAGTGAAGATTGGTAAGAATTTCTCCTCCACAATCTCCATCAGTACCAGAGCACCACTGGGCTGTGTTCCTATCCCCCGCTCTCCTCACTTTACACCTATGACTGTGTAGCTCGATACAACAATAATACATACCATCCATAAATTTGCCGACGATACCACGGTAGTGGGTTGTATAAAGGAAGGGGATGAGTCAGTGTACAGGATGAATATTGAAAACTTGACTGAATGGTGCATGAACAACAACCTTGCACTCAATGTCACCAAAACTAAGGAGCTGATTGTTGATTTGAGGAAGGGAAAGCCAGAGGTTTGGAGGATCAGAGGGGGAGCAAATTTAGTTTCTTGGGAGTCACTATCTCTGAGGATTTTTCCTGGACCCATCACACTAATGATAACATGAATAAAGCATGTCTGCGCCTCTACTTCCTCTACTTTGAGGATTAAAGCCTGTTGTACAGTCTTTACCTTGTGTGTGTCTGATTCTGTCAAACAGTGCACCACACAGTGAGTTGTTTACATTCTTTTGATAACATTTTTACGCTGTGTAGTTTACATTTTGCACTAATTATGCAGCGCCCGCAGGAAAAAGGAATCTCATGGTTGTATGTGATGTCATGTATGTACTCTAACAATAAATCTGAAATCTGATCTGAATCTGAAGCCTGATTGGTTATGCATTTATATCTTAAAGGACATTGTTTGACCTGCTGAGTTTCTCCATCATTGTATTTTTACTTCAACCACAGTGTCTACAGACTTTCGTGCAACGGTGTTGCAGCCGTCATTCATATAGGCATTGCTTTTCAAAGGTTGCTTTTTAAATATTCCCCTGCTTTCTTTTGCACGGCACAGCATGAGCAGCATCATCAAGAGGAATGTGTAATGGAACTGGAGCAGTCACGACTGAGAGAAGCCGAGGCGCTGACTGCACTCAAGGAGATGCAAGACAAGGTTCTGGAAATGGAAAAGGTGAGGACCTGCAGGTTTGAATTTCAAAAGGCACGTGTGCTCATTGCCTTGTGATGCTATTTTCTCATCTGTTCTGTAAATAGAATAAGAGAAACTATCAGATTGAGCAATACTCACAGGAGTTATTTTTAAAAAATACCCCTATCATGACAAAAGTATGTACATCTTTATTGAGCAAATATATAATCCATAATCTGCGATTAAACTGGCCCAGGGTCAGTTTACCAAGGTTCTGGCCCAGAACTAAAAGCTGTTAGGTGAACATGTAGCAGAAGGTCCCCTTGGAGGTGGTTGAAATACAACTGAGGCACACTCCTCGAAGGAAGCACAAAAAATCCAGGGCTCCCTGGACAATGAAGGAAACACAGATCAAGCAAAAATGACTGCTTCTGGCAACTGTGTGGTTGAAAATAGGTTCAAGATTCAATTTTTTTGTCGCGTACACACGATGTGCAAAAAAAGCTTTGCTTAGTCTGCATAGGCAAAGGAAATAGTCTCAAAGTGATCTGGCACTGTTGTTTGTATTGTGAAGGAAAGAGTCCCTTCAAAGGTATCAAGTAGCCAAGCATCTCACCCTAACTGGTGCCTCCGTGGTCACATGGCATGTTCTTCAGCAGTGAACCCAAGTTCAAGGCCTGTCATCCAGATCGCACTTCCTAAACCGCCTCTTCTTTTTTAATTATTTTTATTCATTTCTAACAATACTAATTTAAAAATACAATGAAAATCCATTATGAAGTGTTATACATGGTTATTAAGCAATCATCAACCATTACATTATCAATGACTTCCTAATTTTCCTCGAGTAAAAAGACACTGATGTTTCAATTCAGTTTTCAGACATTGATTTTGTTAAATTTATGGAAAAACAAATAGTTTTCTTCTTTGATACTGATGTTTCACCGGAGGTATCCAGTTTAGTTGTGAGATGCCTTGAAAGCTTTTCTCAAGGGACAAATTATTTATTTTACTGTTAGTAAAAATAAAGGGAAGATCATTAAAGAAATATCTGAGTTAATTAATCAAATCAAACAAATAAATCAACAATATGCTCAAACTAAAATTTTGGAATTATATAAAAAACGGATCAAACTTAAAACTACATTTGATCTTCACTCAACATATTCAGTTGAATGACAACTTTTGAAGGCTAAGAGTCAGTTTTATATTCATGGTGATAAATCTGGTAAGTTTTTGGCTAAGCAAATGAGAGGATTTGGAGCTAAATGACATTTAGCAAAGATTCATAAAGATAATGGATAAATTTGGGAAATGTTACTCTCAACTTTATTCTTTTGAGTGTATAAATGACAATAGTTTGATGAAGAGTTTTCCCATGTCAAACTAGACTAGATGAATCTATCTCGCAGAAGGAAATAATGGCTGCCATTTCTTTATTACAGTCTGGGAAGTCCCAGAATCATTACTCTCAAAATTTGGTCAATTTTCAGGTTATAAATTAAATCCGCACAAAAGTGATTTTTTTCCTTTAAATTCTTCTACATCATTGTATGTTGGTTTTCATTTTAAGATTGTTAAAAACCTATTTACATATTTCTGTATTACAATTACAAAAAAGTCATAAACATTTTTTTAAGGAAAACTAACTTTGTTAAAACAAGTGAAGCAGTCCTTAATAAGTGAAGCACATGGAGTCCTGATCTTCATAAAAAGAGACATAGAGTACAAAAACAAGAAGGATCCATTGTGTCTTTATTAAATGGTAGTTAGATCACCCTTCTGGTGTCACAATAACTTAGTAAGAATGTGAAGGTCCTGGAGAAGATTTAGGATGTAAGTTGTATTAGAAAAATTGCATTTGTTCTTGGAACATGGAAAGTTGAGAGAAGTTTTTGGAAGTGCACAAGATTGTGACTGAATTTGGATGAATAGAGGGAATCTGTTCCCAATAACAAATGGCATAAAGGTTAGGGAGGCCAGATTACAGCTTTCGTTGAACAGTACAAGGGCGATGAGTAGAACAGCTTCTGAGTAAAATTTACAATGTCATCTTTTGGAGCTAAAAGTCATTCGTGAATTTCCAATCTATTTTATAGGTCTTCTTGGCTGTAGGTTTTTATGCAATAGCTCGGATATGTGGGCTTAAGACTCCACGGTTCTCTTTGACTGCTCTGCACCATCCTTCTTTACTCAAGTTTTGATGCCTACAACATACAGTGTCCTGACTGACCTTTCAAATGGCTGAAGGGATGATCTGTGTTACCTTGTTTGCTGTTTACTTTGTTAATTAAATACTGCAAGAAAGGAACAATACTATGGTGGGACAGGATGAGCTAGGTGTTGCTATGTGATAGAGAGGGACCATTTTACAATACCCCTGATTATGGGAACTGTGAGTTTTGTCAATAGACAGCTTGTGTTCCGAGATGGAGACAGAAAGATCCAGGAAGGGGGAGTCCCAAATTGGACCGCCTCATCTTCATGATGGGTGTCCAAACCCTTTATACCTCTATTCCCATATAGAAGGGCTTAAAGCACTTAGCTTCTTCCTGGACCAAAGACCCGACCAGTCATCCTCTACCACCACCCTCATCCATCTGGCAGAACTTGCCCTCACTCTAAATAACCTTATTTAACCCATCTCACTTCCTCCAAATTAAAGGAGTAGCCATGGGTACCCACATGGGTCCCAGCTACCGTTGCCTGTTTGTGGGTTTTGTGGAGCAATCCACACTGCAAGCTGCACAGGTAAGACCTTTCCTCCGGTATATCGACGACTACATCAGGGCAGCCTCATGTACCCGTGATGAGCTCATCAACTTCATCCACCATGGACAACTTCCATCCTGATCTCAAACTCACCTGATCCATCTCAGATACTACTCTCCCCTTTCTGGATCTCCCTGAATCCATTTCGGGAGACAAGCTTTCCACTGACATCTACTATAAACCCTCCAACTCCCACAACTACCAGGACTATACTTACTCACACCCTGACCCCTGCAAGGATTCCATCCCCTTCTCTCATTCCCCTTCTCTCATTCCCCTTCTCTCATTCCCCTTCTCACAATTTCTCCGTCTCCGCTACATCTGTTCCAAAAATGAGGTCTTCTTGTCCAGATCTTCTGAAATGTCCGCCTTCTGGCACAAACATGGCTTCCCCTCCACCACCATCTCCTCTGTCTCCCACTAATCTACCCTGGTCGCCTCTTACCCCAGACACAACAAACACAGAATCACCCTCATCCTCACCTACACCCAACCAGCCTCCTCATCCAACACATTATCTGCCGGAATTTCTGGTACTTGCTACAGGATCCCACCAGACACATTTTTCCTCCTCCTCCCCTCTTGGCCTTCCCCAGGGACTGCTCCCTCTGCATTTACCTCCTGTACCCATCCCTCCCCACCCCTTGTACCCTGACACCTTCCCCTGTGCCCATAGGAGGCGCAACACTTGCACCCACACACCTCCTCTCTCACAAGGTCTGGGGCCACAAACAGACCTTTCAAGTGAAGCAACACTTCACTTGTGCATCCAGAGGGCTTATTTACTGTATTTGGTGCGCGCTGTGTGGCCTTCTCTACATTGGAGTTACCGGTCCTACGTTGGGAGATTGTTTCGCTCAGCACCTCCACTCCATTCTCAACCAGGGTGACCTCCCCACTGGCCGACCATTTCAATTCTGGGTCCCACTCCCGTGCTCACGTGTCTGTCCATGGCCTTATGTACTGTCCCACCCTGACCACCTGCAGATTGGAGGAACAACACCTCATTTTGTATCTGGCACACTTCAGACACATGGCATTAACATTGAATTTACTGCTTCCATTAAACCTGCTCACTTTTTCTTTCCCCTCCTCCCTTTTCCTGTCTTTCCAGTTCTCCTACCACCCAGTCATCCTCAGTGCTGCTTTTACCTCCCTCCTTTCTCCACCTGCCTTTTCCACCACCCCCCCACCCCCCAAACCCTAACTTGTTTAGATGTATGTGTCGTGGGATGGATGTGGAAGTTAGATCATCTAACTGGAGTTTGGGGGTAGATGGGTAGAATGGACCAGTGCAGCCTGGTTCCTGAGTATTTTGGGGTGAAGTGAAGCTGGTGATTCTGGAGATGATACCTCAGCATGCAAGGCCAGAATTAAACTAATGGAAGAAGACCTATCGAAGTTAGACCATGCTCTAAGAAAGGTCCATTAAATATGGTCTCTGCAAGTTACATTGTGTTTTGGAAGCATATTCAGCATGAGATGGTTCACTTTTTGAAACAATACGACTCAATTCTTCTCTCTATAAAGATTGACAGCAATGCACAGACATCTTGGTACAGGTCCTCAATTCTACACAAATGCAACGAGCATAGGAAGTGCCCAGTGAAATCTGACCTAGAAGCTAGTATAACCATGAGCTGACTCTCGTACATCAAGCGCTGAATGTGGCACCACATTTTCTTTTTAATGTATTGACACTCCCTTCATCAATCCTAATTTATGCTCTTTCCACTCCAATTCTGAGCCACAAGGTTAAAGACTGCCATAGGGGATTGTTTTTTTAGATTTTGATTTAAATGTAGACATGCAGCGCAGTAACAGGCCCTTTCAGCCCACAAGCCCATGCTGCCCAATTACACCCAATTGACCTATAACTCCTGGTACATTTTGGAGGGTGGGAGGAAACTGAAGCGCCCCCCCCCCCCCCCCGGGAAAACCTACGCAGACACAGGAGATCATACAAACTCCTTACAGATAGAGTAAGATTCAAATCCCAAATCGATCGCTGGCATTGTAACAGCATTGTGCTTACCGCTACGTTAACTGTGCTGTCCTCAGGGATCTCAGAGGAAGGTTAATGGCATAATTGTTGCTTGTGTTCATACCCAAAAATGAGCAACAATGGATAAAATATGAGATTTTTTTTCTTGCCACAACATCTGAGCGTACTGGTTCACGAGAAAGGTGCAGAAACCACTTGCCCTTCTGGCCTGGGGTTTCTGATGCAAGGCTAACTGCAGTCATGTAGAACCTGTTCTGAGTAGAGCAAAGTAAACTGGCTAATGTAGGGCACGGTCTCAATCAGAACTTCATGTAACAAAAATAATAGAGTAAACATGAAGGACTTTACATATAGCCAAAGTATTAATGTAGAAGATGAACTGTGGTGCATATATAAATAATGGGTCTCCAGATCAGTGCAAGAGAAACAAAAGAGGGACCTGTGATGAGATAAACTGAGCAGGTGTTCGAGGATTCAAATCAATGAGGGAGAAAGAACACTTCAAGGGGATAACAGAGTACAGTAAAACCTCTGTTAACCAGGATTCAAGCAACTGGCAAAATAAAATCACAGAAAATAAATAGGTTAAAAATTTGAAGTTCAAAATGGCGCACTTCACCATTAGTTCGCCTATCACACAACACACAATCTCAAGCAACCGGAAAATTCACTTGTCCAGCATCTACCAATCCCCATAGGTGCTGGGTACCAGGGGTAGCAAAACGGTAACACGCACTTGCACCCAATTGACCTACAACCCTGATACATTTTGAAGGGTGGGAGCACCCGGAGGAAACCCATGCAGACACGAGGAGTAGGTACAAACTCCTTTCAGACAGCGCGGGATTCAAATTCCGGTCACTAGCACTGTAACAGTGTTGCTCTAGCTGCCATGCTATCTGTGCCACCCAAAAATCTCTCTTATTACCCCTCTCGTTGCAGGGACATTTATTGGGAAAGGGTACTTGCCCAAGGAAGATAGAAATGATACTTATAAAGACTGGAAGTGATCCATCTGAATATGAAGCAAGGGTCTTCATTGTAAACAAACCATATAGAATAAGGACTCTAGTCAATTAGAAAACAGTGCTGAAAGATATGACAATAAGTGAGCAATGGTTAACATTTAACAAATTCATACACAGTATGCCCCTTAAGGCACAAAAACAACAGGAAATATAGTTTGGGTGTGGCTAACAAGAGGAGTTGTCATGTCGTAGGGAACTGTGAAGTCATTGACCAGTAGTAAAAATAGAAAGGCAAAATGTGTTTTGTATGCTGGGTGATTGAGAAATGATGCTCCAAAGGAACTGGGTGTCTTTATACACAAATCAGCAGAAGGTAATGTGCAGGTTTGGCAAGCAACTAGGAAGGCAAGTAGTTTGTGTGATGACATGAAATGAGGATTTAACAGCTTGATTACTGGGAAGGAGAGATGGTTTCCCAGGAGGTGAGAATCAGTACACTGGGCCTATAATATTGAGTTTGTTAAATTAAGAGACAATCAGTTGGACAGGATCGATGCAGGAATGCCACTTCCCCTAACTTGGGGGTCATTGTCTAAAAATAAGTTCAATATAATTTTCTTCTTTCAGATAGCACCAAATCTTTGAATTCTTCACTCAAAAGTGCTGTGGAGAGTGAATATATTCTGGAGGGGGATTGATGTTACTGAGGAATATGGGGTTAGTGTAGTAAAGGGAGGTGAGGCAGAGGATCGGTCATGATTTTATTGAATGAGGGAGCAGTCACAAGGGGCAGAATGGTCAACTACTTTTTGTGTGTTCTCACTTTCTTAACCCCTTGTCCCTGCCCTTAAACTCCTGTAAAAACACATAGAAATGCTGGAAGAACTCAGCCAGTCTCGCAGCATCCATGAGAGCTAACAGATATATTAATGACATTTTGGGCCTGAGCCCTTCTTTAAGGAATATGCAAACAGGAAAGTGTCAGAATAAAGACAAAACTGGCAAGGGATGGAGTCCAGGGTCAATAAAAGGTGTTAATTAGATATGATAAGAGGAGAGGTGAGAATTGATTTTGGCTCTTTGAAAGGAGACAGTGGGAAAAGGGAAGAGAGAGAGCTGGGTGAAAGGCGACAGGAGGAAAAGGGAGGTGGGTTTAACAGAAACCAGAGATGTCCAGGTTAATGTCATCTGGTTGGAGGGTGCCCAGATGGAAGATGAGGTGTTGTTCATACAATTTACAGGCGGTCTCAGTCTGACAGTGCTTGAGACCATGGACATACATGTCAGCAAAGGGAAGGGAAGGGGAATTGAAATGGGTGCCACTGGGAGATCCCCACTATTGCAGTAGCTAGAATGGAGGTGCACAGCAAAGTGATCTCCCAGTCTGCACCTAGTCTCTCCAATGTAGAGACTACAACAGGAGCAATTCTCAATTCTTATTCCTTGAAGAAGGCCTCAGGCCCAAAAAGTCTGGAATATATCTTTACCTCCTCCAGACGCAGCGAGACCAGCTGAGTTCCTCCAACATTTCTATGTGTTTTCACTACAATCACAGCATCTGCAAATTTTTGTGTTTCATTCATTATACTCCTGTGTCCATCCACATGTACCTCCTTTGTTTTTTTTTTTGCCTCTATTTCCTGCTTTTACACAACACAGAGTTTCTTAAAGCCCTTTCCTCCACTCACCATACATTCTCCAAAGTGAATGCGAACTTTTCATCGATGTTCTTTTTGTCCATTCATGGCTCCCTGAAGCCCTTTGCTTAATACTGCTGGTCCTTTCCCATCCATCTTTCCCAACCTCTTTTCCAATTCCTTTCCTGCCAGCTGCAATTTGCCTAATTTTTCCTTATCATCGCCCATTCTCTCCCTCTGCCCCATCATTCTTATTCCAACTGCATCTCCTCCATTGTGGAACCTCTATAGCTCTGTGTTGCCTTCCAGAATTCTCCATCAGAATATGTGTGTCTAATAGTTTCTGCTTAATCTGTGCAGTTTTAATTTTTTTCAGAGTTCATTTCCAAGCATATTTTGATAATGATGGCCAGATTGTGACAGCAAGGGACAGAGCTCCAAATCAAGCCAAGTTAGGGAAATATAATTTCAAAGATAAAATTAAAAGCTCATTATCTGAAAACACAGATAACAAGATGGTCAGATGGCCATTGTAGAGATGTGGCAGGTGTCGAGGCCAGGATCTAAATATTCCAGAGTACTTAACATTTTGAAAGAGGTAAGCTATTGACACTGGCAAATAATCTATCTGAAAACAATTAGTCTGCCAAGCATGTACTGTACTGGAGGGGGGTGATGTGGGGTTTGGTGTTAGGGCCTCAACCATTTACTATCTGTCTTTATACTCCAGTCCCTCCTAATAAAGAGCAATGATCTATTTGTCTTTCTATATTTTTATCTACTTCCTAATTTGTTAATGCAGCGTTTGTTAATCTTCATGCAAAAGACACCCAGATCCATTCATGTTGTAGCTTTTGACTCATTTATAAATATTCTGACTTTTTCCTCTTTTCAGCAAACTGGATAACCTGATATTTCCTCATGTGGTAGTTCTTCTACCTTACTTATTAATGCTGATTTAACCTGTCTGTGACCTCACAACTCACTTTCCCTATTATTGACAACTAATGCCAATTAAATATTTGAAAGCAAATCCTGGCCTTTGTAATTGGAGATAAAGGGCACTAAAAGAGAGAGTTATGTTAAAGCTCGATCAACCACTGGTTGAATTACAACGGAGTTTCATGTCCAAATCCTGTTACCATAGTTTAGGTAGAGGTTGCAAAAGAGAATCATTAGAAATGAGTCCTTCAGCCACAAGCTTGGTGAGAAAAGTGGAGTTGAGGGGTATTTAGCAGACTAGAAAAATTGAGAATCTTTCTTCCCATAAGCAAGTGGACCTATGCAACCCCTACTCACCTAAATCCATTCACACACACTGTCCTCTCTGAGGAGTGGGATATCTATTAAACCCCACAAACTGACTGAAAGGAACCATCATCATCCTATGGGATGGATGGCCAGACGTAAAAAGTATTCTATAGTATTCAGACAAATCAGAATCATCTCCCTGACAAAGGGTGCAGGCCTAAAGCCTTGGTTACCCATTACTTCCTGTGGATGGCGTGTGACCTGCTGAGTTTATCCAGCAGGTTCATGATTTTAGTCATTGTTTGGCATGATGCCACATGTATTTGACTCTCACTGCTTAGGCCTCAATCACGTATACAAGTAAAAACATTCACCCACCTCGAAAAACAGCTCAAATTCAACTAAATTTTTGTCGAGACTAAATTTCTCTAGCCCCAACCACATCTTCATAAATCACATCCTCCCTGTTATGTCGTGAACAGAACTGTGTGCAGTTCTGTAGATGTAACCAGACTAATGTGTCCGCAGGGTTAGAACTTGACCTGCCTCTTAGGATTCAGGCAATGAAGGCAACTATTCTGTCTGGCTTCACGACCAGTTCTCCCACAACATCAAGGGAACTGAGAACATGCATAACATGGTATTTTAATTTAGACACAGACAGGTAACAGGCGCTTTCGCCCCACGAGCCCGTGCTGCCCAATTGACCTACAAACCCCTGGTACATTTTGAACAATGGGAAGAATCCGGACTCTCCCAGAGAAAACACACACAGACATGGGGAGAATGTACAGACAGTGCCAGATTTGAAACCCTGTTGCTGGTACTGTAATAGAGTTACGCTGATCGTTGCTCTAAGCGTGTCGCCCCCATCTCTGACATTTTTAAAATCTCAGCATTTATCCCAGATTCTTTTGCCTTGTCCTTCTCACGTCTCTGCATTTGCTCCTTGCCATCATTTTGACATGTACAATAATGGGTGGGCTTTTTAAAGGAAAGCAGTGAAGCAATCCACTGAGATGTAAATCCGTTCAAATTTCTGAAGATGTGTGTCACTTTGCTACGTAGACAAGGTCCTTGTGATCATCCTCTCTGAGTACCTGCCTTTGCACCAAATTAAACTCTCCTCACAGAGGCACATTTGTTTCACAATGCAAAGATGATTGACAGACTGATTTCCACTTTAAATTTTAAGATTAATGCATGGGCCACAGGAGACATGTAAATTAAACTGAGAAAATTATGAAACAAAGCAAGTCATCAGAGTGAAAAGAAATGTAGTCAGGAAAGAACTAAATGAAGGAGTTGAAATAGAGAGCATACAGGCCACAAGGAGGAATTCAGCGAGACATGCAGCATTGTAAAGATATTAACCAACGTTTCGGGCCTGACCCCTTCTTACCTTGAAGAGCTGAGACCCGAAACGTCAACCATATAGCTATGGATTCTGTTGTGACTTGCTGAGTTCCAGCATTTCTGTGTTTTCACTACAATCGCGGCATCACAGACGTTTGTCGCAGACTACAAGGGGCACTGAAGCACGTGCACATCTCATGACTGGGGACGCTATCAGAGCTGCTGCCTCACAGATCCAGTAGAACCCAGGTGTGTTCCTGACCTCTAATGCCAGTGGTTGAGTTTGCCTCTACTCCCTCTGACTGTGTGGGTTTGCCCCTTGTGCTTGCTGCCAAAATTTGAGCTGGTAGGCTCAATAGCAGCTGTGAGAAAGAATCTGGTGGGAATTGATGGAGATACAGGGAGAATAGATGGGAGTAGTTGGTGGTTGATGATCAGTGCACCGGAGGTCTGGCTTATTATTCTGTGACCTGGACTAGTACTCGTCAGCAAAAATCCTTGCAGAGAAGCACATCATTTTTTATTCACCTTTGTGGAATTTATTTTCACTTATCGGTGTTTGGAGAGATCCCTCAAAGTACATCTCTCTGTATTTTCTCCTTTCTGCCATCTTGATGTGTGGGCATTAATGGGTGTGAGAAAGACCCGTTTACTTTGAACATTGCGGCCAATCATGTACATCACTGTCAAAATTGTTTTCAACTTGGCTTTTCATTATATGGTGAAGTAAAACATGAAAGTCTATAGACCCGGTGATTGAAATAAAAACACAATACTGGAGAAAGTCAGCAGGTCAAACAGAGTGAAGATAATGATAAGATAATGATAAGATAATGATAAGATAATGATAAGATAATGATACATAACCAACATTTCAGCAAAATGTAGCCTACATTTTCCTCAGACCTTGATGAAGGGCTCAAGCCCATAACATTAGTTCTGTATCTTTATGTACACCGTTTGACCTGCTGAGTTTTTCCAGCATTGTTTTTATTATGTGGTTTCTGCATGGTTGGATGACTGTTTAAATTTTGAGATGCTCAGGCTCCCACTTGAGTTGTTTTTTTCCAAAGGTTCACAACATTGTGTTGTTCTAGGAAACAAAGCATTGATCCCTTAGTTCGCTACGGTCTAAGTGCCCCGTTATTGGGTTGTAATTCCTGAAATGTGTAGCTCAAAATTAACTAAAGGCTGAAGAAATTAAAGTTCACACCAAAACAAACAATTTCAGCAAATTAGAATCACTAAGGGGTTTAATGAACTGAATACTTGTCATTGGTCTAAGTTGTCAAGGAGTGCTTGCCCTCATGGGGAAACACCCACTTACAAAAAAAGCTTCTTGCATTTTGTCACTTCAACTCCTCCAAACGTTGAAGAGTTCTTGTGAAATTGCACATACCTCTGAGTAAACAAGTCATTGAGCCCAAATTCAGTTCTGGTGCAATCTTGGAATATCAAAGTTCAGATTTGCTGTCAGAGTTCACAGATGACATGACATACAGTCCTGAGGTTTTCTTTCCTGCGAGCCAGGCAAAATTTCTATTTATCGATTGTGCAAAAAAATTGTATTCCAGAAAAGATGCGAATAAAAAAGAGTAAACAAGAAGGAAGTAAAAACACCATGTTGGAGAAATTCAGCAGGTCAAACAGCAAAGATAAAGATAAAAAACCAGCGTTTTGGACTTGAGCTTTTCATCAAGGTGTGAATAAAATGTAGGCAGACACCCTAACAAAGTGGTTGGGGGGAGGGGCAGGGGAGGAGGAAATAGAGAGGGTGCCCTAGTAAACTGGGAAGAATGGAGAGGGAAAGAGGTGGAGAGCTGGAGGAAAGAAGATAGGGCAATGGGAAGGAAAGGAGAAAAAAACTGCTCAATGCAGACAATGAATGCAGTAAAACCCCTGGTCCTGGCACCTATGGGGCTTGGCTGCTTGAGACAGTGTGTTGCATGAATGGTGACTAACAGTGAGCCACACCAATTTTCTAGCTATTTCTGCATTTTTTTTGCCAGTTGCTTGAATTCTGGATAATGGGTTTTATTGTATTCAGTAACAAATAATGTGTAAAGTTAGAGTCCTTAAATGAGTCTGTGATTGAGTTTGTTGTTTAGAAATCTGATTGTGGAGGGGTAGCAGTTGTTCCTGAACCTGGTGGTATGAGTCCTCAAGGCAGCAGCGAAAACAGAGCATGCCCTGGGTGGTGTGGATCCTCTCTAATGGCAGCGGTCCCTGTAGATGTCCTCGATGGTGGGGAGGATTTTGACTGTGATGTCCTGGGCTGTGCCCACAACCTTGTGCAGTGTTTCCACTCAGAGATATTGGTTCCACCATCCTTGGCCTTGATGCAGCGGATCAGCATACTTTCCACTAAATATCTGTAGAAGTTTGCCAAGTTTTTGATACAAAGCAGAAAGTAGAGGTGCTGAAGTATTCTCTTCATGATAACATTTATGTGTGTTGTGTCCTGGAAAGGTCGTCCGACCCTTAGCAATTTAAATTTGCTCACCCTCTCCATCTCGGATCCCCCAGTATTCAGTAGGTCATACACCTCTGGTTTTTCCCTTCCTGAGGTCAACAATCAGCTCCTTGGTTTTGATGATATTGAGTGCGAGGTGTTGTTCAGCCAAGTTTTCAATCTTCCTCTTTAATGCTGACTCACCACCCCATTTAATACCACCACTGCCATGGCATCGACAAATTTGTAGACGGTGTTATTGTTGTACCGAGCTACACAGTCGTAGATGTAAAGAGAATAGAGCAGGGGACTAAGAAGGCAGCCCAGTACTGATGGACTTGGTGGAGGAGATGTTCTTGCCAATCCACACATACTGTGGTCTTGAGGTAAGCAATTACACAGTGGGTCTTGAAGTTTGTTGATCAGTTTTGCGGAGATGATGGTGTTGAATGTGAACTGTAGTCGACATAATGAAAGTGTTTTTACTGACTAGGTGTTCCAGCGTTTTGTGTAAAACCAGTGAGACCTGTTACTGCGGTTGGCAAATTGGAATGGATATGTAGTGGATACTTTAAGAACAAACTGTTGACTTAGAATGCATGAACAGGGTGGTAAGGATCAGTTATTAAGTGAAAGTGAAGTTTACCCCTTACCCATCACCTTGCAACAGTCCTCTGAGCTCCTGATTTGCCCTTTAAATTTAGAAATACAGCACGATAACAGGCCCTTCTGGCTCAAATACACTCATGTGACCAATTAACCTATCAATCCCTTATGTCTTTGGAATATGAGAAGAAACCGGAGCACCCAGAGGAAACCCATGCCGACACAGGGTGAACATGTAAACTCATCACAGGCAGTGGTGGATTCGAACCCCAGTTGTCAGTGTTGAAATAGCATGGTGCTAACCGTGCTGCTCTTAATACAGTTACTAAATATGCTCAATACATACTTGCATCCTCAAGGGCTATCTACTGGGAAAATCGACTGTTGTGGTGTTGTTTATTTAGACATGCAGCACAGAAACAGGCCCTTTCAGCCCACGAGCCCATGCTGCCCAATTACATCCAATTGACCTACACCGCTGGTACGTTTTGAAGGGTGGGAGGAAACCGCAGGCCTCAGAGAAATCGCACACAGACATGGGGTGTATGTACAAACTTCTTATAGACAGCACTGGATTCAAACCCCAATTCCAATCGCTAGCTCTGTAACAGCATTGCGTTAACTGCTATACCAACCGTGCTGCCCCAGTTGGATCTTCAGATCTTAGAACAAACATTTCAGCCCACTCAATGGTCAACAAGTCAATTGGATATCAGGCTGCATATTCAAGATTTATTTTATTGTCATGTAATAAAACAGAAAATGTGATATTACATGAAATTTCCTTTAGTCGACGATAAGGCAGACAAAGATGTGTTATTAACAGTAACTAATGGAATAAGTCTATTTTGAACAATGTCTATTGTTCTTCTTGACAATAACCCCATCCCACCAATCTCTTCATCAATTTTATTCCAAAGCTCAATTAAATGCTTCAAAATAGGGGTATCTCCACTCAAATTCCATTTAAAATTAAAATATTGTGCATTTACCTCCCCTATTTTACTAAGTTCTATAGGCACCCAAGCAGGAATTTTATCTAAATCAAACATTATGTTAATAAATTGCAGTTGGGCTGCCTTATATTGATTCATAAAATTGGGGAGCTGTGAACCTCTTAATTCATACTTCCATGTTGATTTTTCCATAGAAACCATTGAGTTTCCATAAAAATTTCCTAACACTAGAACTTGAAAAACATTTGAGGGACTACAGCTGGAATCAACTGAAAAAGATATTGTATTCTAGGGAAGATATTCATTTTAATACAATTTACCCTACCTACTAAAGTTATAAATGATGTATTCCATTTATTCAAATCTTCTATAATTCTCTTCAATAATGGTGAATAATTTAACTTACACAGTGAAACCTCATTAGAACGCAATTCGTTTATCTGCAGAATCGCTTATAGCATGGGTATTTGTGAACCCCAAGCATTGATTTTAGGATGTCAGAATAACAATGGCTAACAGCCACAAACTCAAAAATGGACTCTTATGACTCATTTACAAGATGTGTATGTTAAGATGTGGAGTTTAAAGGTCTCGAAGGTCTTATTATAGGGTTTGAGTCACAGTATTCTGTTTTCCTGAATCATGAGATATATGCATCTGTTTCGTGACTCGGCTGTAACACGGTATGGACCCCAACTACAATGTTCTAATGTGGTTTTACTGTATAAACTCTTTAAATCCTTATACACATCAATACCTAAATACTTTATTCCAGCATCTGGCCATCTAAACAGAATAGCATTTTTACATTATATATAATCCCCATTTAATAAAGGAATAATTTCACTTTTATCCCAATTAATTTTATAACCAGAAACTTCCCCATATTTCTCTAGTCTTAACTGCAATTGATGCAAATAATTCAAAGGATCTGATAAATAAATCAAAACATCATCTTCAAATAAATTAATTTTATACTCTTCCTGATTCACTGTGATACCTTTTATCTTAGAATCCTGTCTTACTAACTCAGCCAGGGGTTTCAATCACTAAAATAAACAAAGCCAGTGATAAAGGACAGCTCTGTCTACTTGACCTAACCAATTGAAAGAATGCAGAAACTTGACCATTGGTTACAATTTTCACACGAGGGTTATTGTATAACGTTTTAAACCAATTTACACATCTTGGTCCTCGCCCACTTATTTCCAAAGCTTTCAAAATAAAATCCCATTCTAATCTATTAAATGCCTTTTCTGCATCCAAAGCAACCACTATGTTCAATTTCCCCCTGTTTTTGGGCTAAAGGAGTTATCTGCAGACTTTTGATTTTTAACAAATCCAGTTTGATCCATATGAATTAATTTAGGTAGATATTTTGCTAAGCTATTTGCTCGTTCTTTACCAACTATTTTATAATCTTTCTTTGGTATTACAGTAATAATTGTAGTTGAAAAAGAATCCAGTAAAGAATGTACATTTCACTCCTTTGTTCAACGCCTTCACAAAGGAGGTGTCAAGAGATCATTAAATTTCTTTAAAAACTCTACAGGAAAGCTATCTTCCCCTGGAGACTTATTACTTTGTAGTGAACTCATCACCTCACTAATTTCCCTTGCCATAAAAGGAGAATCCAAATCACTTTGTTCCTGACTATTTAAACTAAAAAAGTTATTTTGAGATAAAAAGATATTAATCTTAATCTCATCTCGAGCAGGCTCAGATTGATATAATTTAAAATTAAAAAAATTAAATTAATCATTAATTTCTTGAGGTTTTTAAGTAATTACACCCATTTTTATTAACTGCATTAATCATTCTAGAAGATTGTTATTAATCATTCTAGAAGATTGTTCTGCTTTCAATTACTACTCAAGAACCTTATGAGTTCCTTCTCCCAGTTCAGTTACTGTTGATAACAAATCTTTTTCTGCATTATGGTGGACATTTATTTCAAAATAGCATTTCCATTTTCTATGGATAGTCAACTTTTAAGGGTTTGACATCGTCAGGATATTAAGACGATTGAGGATTGTTTTGAAGCTGGGAAATGTATTACTTTTGAGTGAATGAAGAAGTTTAGGGTACCCATTAATACTTTCTTTTGTTATTATCAGGTTAAGAATTTTTTTCCGTGATAAATTCAGTCTGGCTTTATTATTGCCAAGAGAGACAGAAGTGGAGTTATTGATTCAAAATAGTTATATAGAGAAATTTATTTTGGTAAGGTATAATTTGTTGCAAAGGAGAGTCCCTAAAGTAGGATCCTTAATCAATACAGAAATGGAAGTAGATTTGAATAGGTAAATAGATGAACGTAGTTGAAAGAAAATATGAAAAGTATAATAAATGTAAGATATAGGCTTGTACAGTATAATTTTATTCATCAGATATATTTAACTCTGCAAAAATTAAATAGATTGAATCATACTATTTGTATTTTTGATGTGGTCATGAAGTGGGTACATTTTTGCATTCTACTTGGCAATGTTCAAAAGTTAAACCTATTTGGATGGAAGAGGGTAATTTATTGGAATGAATAACAGGAGTTGTACTTCCATGGGATCCAATGCTATTTCTAATAGGTAATATTAAAGGAATTAGGCCTAAGTTAAAATTGACAATGTATTAAATAGCTAGGAAATGCATTGCTGTAACTTGGAAATCAGACATAGATTTAGAAATAGAGAAATAGCATGGAGAAGTTCGCGAGTTGCATATGTTACAAGCCCAGAGGACTCCAAAACTCAGCAGCAATAGAAATTCACCAAGATAGATGGTTACTTTCACAAAAGTTGCTTTTATTTTTCTTTAAACATAATAAGATACAGCAATGGAAGCCAGATCACTGCCAGTATTTAAACAAGAAATGGACAAGTAACTCATTAGTGAGAGCATCAAGGGATTTGGAGAAAGGCTGGAAATTAGAACTAGTGTAGAGTAGCTTAGTGTAGATTTACGGAACAGACTCGATGGGCCTAGTGGCCTGGTTCTGTTCCTTTGCTTGTGATCTTGTGAAGATCAGTCTTAACCTTATTCTTCTTTGGCTTGGCTTCGCGGATGAAGATTTAAGGAGGGGGTAAATGTCCACGTCAGCTGCAGGCTCGTTTGTGGCTGACAAGTCCGATGCGGGACAGGCAGACACGGTTGCAGCGGTTGCAGGAGAAAATTGGTTGGTTGGGGTTGGGTGTTGGGTCTTTCCTCCTTTGCCTTTTGTCAGTGAGGTGGGCTCTGCGGTCTTCTTCAAAGGAGGTTGCTGCCCGCCAAACTGTGAGGCGCCAAGATGCACGGTTTGAGGCGATATCAGCCCACTGGCGGTGGTCAATGTGGCAGGCACCAAGAGATTTCTTTAGGGAGTCCTTGTACCTCTTCTTTGGTGCACCTCTGTCTCGGTGGCCAGTGGAGAACTCGCCATATAACACGATTTTGGGAAGGCGATGGTCCTCCATTCTGGAGACGTGACCCACCCAGTGCAGCTGGATCTTCAGCAGCGTGGACTCGATGCTGTCGACCTCTGCCATCTCGAGTACTTCGACGTTAAGGATGAAAGCGCTCCAATGAATGTTGAGGATGGAGCAGAGACAACGCTGGTGGAAGCGTTCTAGGAGCCGTAGGTGATGCCGGTAGAGGACCCATGATTCGGAGCCGAACAGGAGTGTGGGTATGACAATGGCTCTGTATACGCTTATCTTTGTGAGGTTTTTCAGTTGGTTGTTTTTCCAGACTCTTTTGTGTAGTCTTCCAAAGGCGCTATTTGCCTTGGCGAGTCTGTTGTCTATCTCATTGTCGATCCTTGCATCTGATGAAATGGTGCAGCCGAGATAGGTAAACTGGTTGACCATTTTGAGTTTTGTGTGCCCGATGGAGATGTGGGGGGGCTGGTAGTCATGGTGGGGAGCTGGCTGATGGAGGACCTCAGTTTTCTTCAGGCTGACTTCCAGGCCAAACATTTTGGCAGTTTCCGCAAAACAGGACGTCAAGCGCTGAAGAGCTGGCTCTGAATGGGCAACTAAAGCGGCATCGTCTGCAAAGAGTAGTTCACGGACAAGTTTCTCTTGTGTCTTGGTGTGAGCTTGCAGGCGCCTCAGATTGAAGAGACTGCCATCCGTGCGGTACCGGATGTAAACAGCATCTTCATTGTTGAGTTCTTTCATGGCTTGGTTCAGCATCATGCTGAAGAAGATTGAAAAGAGGGTTGGTGCGAGAACACAGCCTTACTTCACGCCATTGTTAATGGAGAAGGGTTCAGAGAGCTCATTGCTGTATCTGACCCGACCTTATTACTATTAACTTAACCTAACTTACCCCCTTCTAATTCTAAGCACGCATGTGCATATGTTCAGGAGAGTTCTCTGTTTCACTGTCCAATCATTCACTTTTCACTTCTCCAAGTTCACCGGTATCAGTCAATTCTTATACTGTTCACAGAATTTAACACTTATGAATCTTCACGAGGCTCACGAAGGTTCTTGTCAGTTTCAGAGAGATATTTGTTGCTCGTTGGACATACACAAACTGATTTCCTCCAATCAGTCACTTCACTGTCTTCAGCAAGTGACTAAAACTTTCCCCATCATGGGTTTTCCAAATGAGAACCTCTTCTTCCAGTTCACCACAGAGTTCCTCTTGTTTCCCTTATTTCAGGAGAAACACTTCAGCCAGCCATTTCCTCTTGTAAGGACTACAAGGGTTTTGAACAGGCTGAACTCAGAACTCACAACCCATCTTCAAAATGGGTTTTTTCAACCAGCCTGCCAGCTTGCCATTTTGCAGCCTCAACTACTACTGTAGAACTGACTTCTCTCTCTCTCTCTCTCTCTCTCTCTCTCTCTCTCTCTCTCTCTCTCTCTCTCTCTCTCCCCCCCTCCCCCAAAAGAGAAATCATGTGTTTGATTTTTCTCCCTCTGCTTGTGAAAAACCGTATGACTTTTGAAAGGGCTCCAAACCCAATCTTTGAAAGATCTTATCAGTACTTCTGAGCCTAGACTTTATTGCCCATACACAATAAATCAGCATTCTTCATTGCTTCTGCAAAGCCAACTGGAGCCTCAACTTCCAGCTTCAGCAAAGCTTTGCATTTTAAATGAGATGTCTTTTGTGAAATGTTACCTAAACTAAACCTCCACAATCTATCTCTTTTAAAGACATATTTTACCCATAACTATTCTAACATACCCCGTAACACATACCAGTTGAGAAAATTACATACAATTCAAGGAATAAGTATCACAGGTATGGATATGAACGTTTAATTGAAATCCTGGCATTCTTTTCTCTCTTGGTGTTCTCTTATTGGAATCTGCTAAATATTGGCAGTGACCTTGCTGACCATCTCTCATCCTATCCTTCTTTTCCTTTATGGGGTTTAGTGGGGGGAGGAGGTGGGTAAGGAGGGGTCTTTTCTTTTTTTCTTTTTATATACCACATGTACAAAGATTGACAAAGATTTGTAATGTGCGATTTTATGTCGTTTAAATTTATAAATAAAATATTTTAAAAAACCAGTAGCTGCCCAGCCCCCCCTTAGAGAAAAAGAAGCAAAATAGAATCGTCCCCCCACCACCCACCCCAGGGTCACCGAGTGCCCGTGGATTCTCCTCCAGATCTCATGCAGCCTTCACAACCACACTGCCTTTGTTCCAAATCCAAGCTCCAGATCCACACCTCTGGCAGGATCAGGAAGCCTCCAGTGCCCTCGTGCATCCCCGTTCTGATACCTGGTACCCCATCAGCCAGTCTCGAGCCAGTCTCCAGCAGTCCTTTGACCGCAGATGCCAGCAGCCCACAGTCTGCATTGGTTCCTCGCCTCAAGTCACCAACAGCCCACCGTGTGTTCCTCAGGCTCAGAACCCCTCACTGGTCCACTGCCAAACTCACCATCCCTTTGGGACTCCGGTCAAAATGTTCCTGAGCAAATCGACTCTATTATTTGATGTGACGATTACGTGTCCTCCATTACGTAATCATGAAGCAGAAACATTTGAGGGTAATAAGTCACAAAAATCTGTAGACGCATGGATGAAGTAAAAAAAAAAATCACAAAATGCTGGAGAAGCTCAGCAGGTCGAACTGAAGCAAAGGTAGAAACACATAACCAAAATTTCGGGTTCAAGCCCTTCATCAAGGTATGTGAGAGTACCAGCAGGTGTTTGAAGAAAAAGTAGAGGGGAGGAGGGGACGGCAAAGGCAGGAGATGGTAGGCGGATGGGGGGAGGTAGGAGAGATGGCTGGGTGGGTAAGGGGGGAAGGGATGGGAGAACTGGAAAGACAAGAAAGGTGAAGGAGCAAGTTTAGCAGAAAGCAATGTTCATGCATGTGGCTGGAGAGTGCCCAGATGGGAAATAAGGTGTTGTTCCTCCAATCTGCTGGTGGTCTGCGACAGAGAGTACAAAAGGCCATTGACAGACGTGTAAGTCTGATAGTGTTAGCTCAGATTTGAAATGGTTGGCTGCTTGTAGCTCCCTGTGGTGGGAGATGGCAAGGATGTGCTCAGCGAAGTGATCTCCCAATCAATGTAGAGGACACGTTGACCTGGTATTTCTACTTTTGCTACATGAAGGACACTGTTTGTCCTGCTGAGCTTGTCCAGCATTTTGTGTTTTTTAACATATGAGGGTACGTGGTCACACCTGAACTGTCTGCAGGGCGTACATTCTGGGTACTGCAGGGCGTACATTCTGGGTACTGCAGGGGCTTACATTCAGGGTACTGCAGGGCGTACATTCTGGGTACCTCACACAAGTAAATAGGCCACTCACTGAACATCACTTTCTATAGAAGAAGGGGAGCAAAATTATTTTCTGCACTTCAGTCTAGTTGCTGTTGTCATCAAGGAGAACATCAAAAAGTCTTCACTGTTGCTCCTTTAGAGTTCTGTGTCGAGCATGAGAAATTTTGTTTTATTTTTAAATGTCAATGCAGTTTCTTTGGCTCTTTTTGTGAAAAAACAGTGGAATAACCTGTGGATCTTTAGATAAGGCAGCATGGTTAGCACAGCCCAGCGACCTGGGTTCAAAAAGGAGTTTGTATGTTCTCCCCTTTCCTGTGTGGGTTTCCTCTGGGAGCTCACGGTTTCTTCCCACCTTCCAAAGGCATACACGGATTGTAACTTAATTGGTCCCACAAGTGTATTGAGTGACATGGGCCTGAAGGGCCTGTGATCGTGTTTCATCATTACATTTTAAAAATGAAGATCAGTTTTAGAATGCAGCATGCTCAGGCTTGTAGTTGCATAAGAAGGTAGGAGCAGGAGTCGGCCATTTGGCCCGTCGAGCCTGGTCCGCCATTCAAAGAGATCATGGCTGATCTGATGTTTGACTTATCTATACCTACCTGCCTTTTCCCTTATTCAGCACAAAAGTTGAAGTGTATTAAATGAAAATTGCCCTATTAGCTCATCCTGTCACACATTAGATCTTTGTTTGTGGTCTATTCTCTGAGCAGAAGAGGAGAGGAATGCTGAGTTGTCAAGGATGGTGGGGAGGGGAGGATTTAGCAGGGAGAGGTCACATTGAGTGAGGATGCTCATGACCTTGATTCCAAGAGGGATCAGCAAGACAACATGCCTTTCAGTTCACTGGGTCTCGGCCATACTTTGACCACCCCATTTTAACGTCCCCACATTCTCATCAACTACACTCCCCCAGTACCCTCAGGGAACTTTGTAGCAGCCAAATGAACTAACCAATCCACACATCTTTAGGATGAGGTGAGAAACTGGAGACCCTGGGGAAACCCTCATGGTCATGGAGAGAACGTATAAGCCCTGTGCTGATTGCAGCAGGGGTTAGGATTGAAGACAGGTTGCTGGCACTATAAGGCAGTTGTTGCGCAACAGAAAGGAAGAGAAATTCAAGAAAACTCAATAAATGCATGTAAATGAAGATATGTGGTGGAGCAGGTATTTTAGAGGAAACAGGGAGGTTACAGAAGGAATTAGATTAGGTGAATGGGCAGAGAAGTGGCAAATTAAATATAAATGTCAGAAATTTATGGTTATGCACTTAGGTAGAAAAAATAAACAGGCAGACTATTTTTTAAATGATGGAGAAAATTGAAAATACCCAGATGCACAGGGGCCTGAGAGTCCTTGTGCAGGATGGCCTGAAGGCAGGTTGAGTCAGTGATGAAGAAGGCATTCATTTCAAGATGAATAGAATACAAGGCCAAGGATGTGATGTTGATGCTTTATAAGGGACTGGTGAGGCCTCACTTAGAGGATTGTGAGCAGTTTTGGGCTCTTTATTTAAGAAAAGATGTGCTGAAGTTGGAGAAGGAGATTCATTCGGATGATTTTAGGAATGAAAGGGTTATCATACAAGGAGCGCTTGACAGCTCCTGGCTTGTATTCATTGGAATTTAGGAGAATGAGAGGAATCTTATTGAAACATTTTGAATGTTGAAAGGCATGGACAGATTAGATGTAGAAAGGTTGTTTCCCCTGTTGGGAGAGTCTAGGACAAGAGGGCACAACTTCAAAATTGAAGACTGTCCATTTAGAACAGAAATGCGCAGGAATTTCTTCAGCCAGAGGGTAGTAAATCTGTGGAATTTGTTGCCAGAGGCGGTTGTGGAGGCCGGATCATTGGGTGTATTTAAGGTAGAGAGTGATAGGTTCTTGTTTAGCCAGGGCATCAAAGATTATGGGGAGAAGGCCATGCAGTGGGGCTGTGGGAAAATGGATCACCTCATGATTAATGGCAGGGCAGACTTGATGGGCTGAATGACCTATTTCTGCTCCTATGTCTTATGGTCTGTAATCCATCAATCTGACTTATTTCAGAGGAACAACTTGCTCCCGGATGAAAATAATATTGTACAGTTGCAAGAGGAATTAAAAGCTCTGAAAGTACGGGAGGCAGAGGCAGTAACTTCCATGAAAGAGCTGCATCAACAGGTGAAGGACTTGGATGAACACTGGCAGGTAAGCAAGGTCTGGCCACTCCTGCAGGGCCCTTCCAATATCCTGTCCGTCTTTGCACATTTCAGAGTATATCCGAGCAAAAGAAGTGTCAACTTCATCAGGTCCACAGACTATATATTATTTAAAATATGCTCTTGAGCTGTGCTCACATTGAATTGAAATGTTTTTAGCGACACCTTGCACGGACTGGAGGTCGATGGAAGGATTCTCCGAAGAAGAATGCTACAAATGAACTGCACAATGAGTTGATGACTGTGCGCTTCAGCGAAGCCCAGGCGCAGGCTGAACTGCGGGAACTGAGGCACAGAGTCCTGGAACTGGAAACACAGGTACCCAGCCCAAACCTGCCAAACCCCTCTCACCCCTACTTCAGTGCCACTGGAGTAAAATAGGAAAGTCTGCAGATACCATGGTTGTAGTAACAACGCAATGCTGGAGAAACTCAGAAGGGTCCTTTATATCGCAAATATAAAGATACAAGACATTGATAAGGCCACATATGAAATACTGTGGTGAAACAAGAAAGTCTGCAGACGCTATGATTGTAGTTAACACACAAAAGTGCTGGAGAATCTTCAGAAGGTCCCACAGCGTCTATAGGAGGCAAAGATATATAACCAATATTTCGGGTCTGAGCCTTGGCAAAGGGCTCAGGCATGAAACATTGCCTCCTATGGACACCGTGGGACCTGCTATGTTCTCCAGCACTTTTGTGCATTAATTTGGAATTCCATGTGCAGTTCTGGTCACCCTGCTATAGGAATAATGTCATTAAACTGGAAAGGGTCCAAATAAAGAGAATGTAATCAGTATTGGAATGAGAGACAGCATAGACTAGGACTTGTTTTCTTTGGAGTATGGGGCTAAGGAAGTTTCCAAATCACGAGGTGCATGAATAAGGTGACTGGTCCATTTTTCCTCTATCGTAGGAGAATCTAAAACTCCAGGCAATAGGTTAAATTCAGGGGGTAAAAATTTAAAAGAACTCCTTTATCATACAGAATAATTTTTTTTTAGGCAAACGGCATGGTAACAGACCCTTTCGGCCCAAGATCCTGTGCCACCTAGTTACGCCCAATTAATCTACAACCCCTGTATGTTTTAACAGTGGGAGGAAACCCACACAGACAGGAGGAGAACAGACTAACAGACAGTGCCAGATTTGAACCCAGGTCACTGGTGCTGTAATAGGATTGCGCTAATCATGCCACCTTGTAGAGCTAGGCGAAAGAACCAAAGACTTGTTGATCCAAACCAAGGCTTTTATTAGCAAAAGACCGGAGCTCTTCACAGGTGGCCGACCAGTCCGGAATGATCCGACCTGGCTAGGGACACAACCCTTTAAGGCCCAAACAATAGGTGTGGCTTAGCTCTCAGCCAATCGCTGTAAGCACAGTCTAGATACAGTAACTATATACACTATGTACATTGGTGATAGATCTGTACTATCACACACCTTAAGATGGTCTGTTTTTGGCCCAAATGCCAGAGAAAGTGGTAGAGACAAGTGCAACTTTTAAAAGCTCTTTTGGCAGGAATGTGGATAGGAAAGGGTTAGACGGATATGAATCAAGCATAGGCAAATTGGATGAGCTCAGATGGACATCTTGGCCAGCTCTGCTGCATAACTCTCAACTCAAATCTAGGTCATCAAAGCATGCTGTCAAAGGATCAGTGAATGTCAATCCCGGATGGCTAAGGACACAGTGTTGCAAGGACAAGAAGGGCTTGTTATTATTATCTATGGATTGGTAGATTAATTGGCCACTAGTGTATCTGGCAGAATCTACGTGTGGGGGAATCCAATGAGTGTAAAATAGGATAATTCTAAGATTAATGTAAATGGACGCCTGGCAATCAGAATCGATTCAGTGAGCTGAAGGCTCTGTTTCCGTATATTATGACCTAGAATACCCTGCCCATTAACATGATGGAAGTGAAACGTTTAGGGGGAACAACTTCTTGCAGAGAGTGGTGGGAGTGTGGAATGAGCTCCCAGCTGAAGTGGTGAATGAGGGCTCAGTTTTGACATCTAATAAAAATGTGGACAGGTACATGGATAGATGGGGTATAGAGGGATACCTTCTGGGTGTAGGTCATGGGACAGGGCGGAATAACTGTCCAGCATCCACTGGATGGGTTGTAGCTCTGCTGCTCTGCTGCAGTGTCCAATGGTTCTATGAAGAAAATAATTTCAGGGGAACTGGATTGTTAGTGGATGGAATAAACTTGTAGGGCTGTAGCAGGGAGAGGTGAAAATGGGGCTGATTGGATTGCTCTCCAGACAGTTGCATAGATTTGATGGCTTCCATCAGTGTCATTCTGACTCTATGGCCCAGTACTGTCCCTGCATCAGGCAGATAGATGATGAAAGTGACTCAATTCTTATGTGTTGCCATTTGCTATTTTCACATTGTGTCAGTCTCCATTGTTGCTCCTGCTCTTTGTGTCTGTATAAATCTGGTTTATTGGAAAAATGTTGGTTCTCTACTCAGAACCAAGTGAACAGTAGCCTTCTGAATCGAACAGAACAGGCTTGCACTGGTTTGCAGGACAAGCTTCAATACGTCACAGCACAGAACAAAGGACTACAGACGCAACTCAGTGAGACCAGGCGCAAGCAAGCCGAGGTGGACTGCAAGGTGAGCAACTGCTGAACTTCCATTTTACTACTTGCCCCTCAAGCTCAGCCTGTTCAACAACAGGTGCCTTACTCCAGCCAGTCTGCTGGTTGTGGTAAAAATGTATCCCATCTGAGAAATATGGAGGCAATCTAAGCCATCTTGAGAGGGCTGAGTGAGTGCACAGCAAATCAGGAATGTTTCAATAGTCGAATGAATTATGTAATTATTTCGTCAACATAAATACAATGTGCAACTTCGTCTTAATGAACCATGAGAGGATGGTAACGTGGCAGCAAATGTTTGACCATTAGGAGTTGAGGAGGAGAAACACAGGGTTCCTTTCATCCCCAGAATTAATGACTGAATAGTGTGTTGTGAGGGTCGGAGAAGCAATGAGTCTGGACACAAATTCATTTTAACAAAAGACCTTTATTTTTGCGTGAGGGAAAGTTGCCGTAGAGATCACATGCATACGAACACACACCCAACACATCCAATACAGCAGCATCTGATAATCACTATAAACTATGTTAAATGTAGTATAGAAGGAAGACATAACAACATTAGCTGCTTTCCCTCGACCCGGTTAATTGGAAGAGAAGAAATACATTGCACCACAATAAGTTCCACACCTGTTACCAGCATACACCTTGGGATTGATTTGCCAGCGTCATCTCTGACTCGTGACATGGAGGGGAGCTTGAGTTCATTCTTCAGGGGAAAGAGAGGCCCAGCTACTTCACGTGTTGGTCTTTATGACCCCCTGCTGCTCAGTGGGGCTGGCCCAGGTATGCCCAAAATAGGGAAGGTGATTAAAGGAGTCAGTGGCGACGTGTGTTCTTTTAAAGGGATTAATGGCAAGGTGAGTGCTCAGTGTGGGTGGTCTTGACCTTGATTGGCAGATGTGGTGGCTTCCAACCAGGTTCACACCAGAAGGGTCACATGGCCCTCTACACTACAGATAGAAGTACAAAATTTATCAAAGCCATTTCCAGCCAGCTGGAAAACAGGCAGATGCTATAATGAACTGGGTGACAAGGTCATGGAGGGAAAGTTTATTGTGTCAATCTGAAAATATACGTCAGTTGTTATGTTTGCATGTCTTGTAATCGTAACATTTAACACTTAGAAAATAGCACATGCTCAGTATTTGGGGTTAAAAGAAGTAAGACCCGAGGGTAATGGTCTGTCCTTGTATCATTAACTAGCAATCTCTTCACATCTTTTTCTGCCTCTCCTTCCTCCGATCCCTCTCCCATTACTTCAAAACCCTGCAATTGAGAAGTTGAACATTATCCAATGATTCTTAATGTTACTTCTGTGGAGAACAGATACAGTAAAAACATAGCCAAATTGCATGTGCTGTGTAATATGCTGAGTGTGAATTAGTTGTGTTAATAATTAGTACTTGATCACTCTAATAATTGAATAATAATTTAGAGATACAGCACGATAACAGTCCCTTCCAGCCCATGAACCTGTGCCATCCAAACATGTCAATTAGCCTACCATCCCCTTACATTTTTAGAATGTCAGAAATACTGCTCCATGTAAGAAATGTGTGCAGTATCATGACCTATCTGCTCAATCCTCATTTAAGAAACAAATAAATGAGCTCAGGAGGATGAAAAGAAGAATGGAATACGATAATTAGATTGAGGTTCATAAACATGTAATATACATGGAATATACATGTAGTATATGTGGAATATACATGTAATATGTGTGAAATATGCCTGTAGAATACTTGGAATATACATGGAATTATACATGTATAAGTGGAATATACATTAAATGCATGGAATATCCATGTAATAAATGTGGAAAATACATGTAGTTGTGGAATATACATGTAGTAATTGAATATACATTTAATGTACATAGAATATATGTGTAGTATATGTGGAATATACATGTAGCATGCAATGAATATACATATGGTATATACATATAAGTATACATGGAATATACATGTAGAATATGTGGAATATGTAATACATGTGGAATATACATGTAGTATTTGTGGAATATACATGGAATATACATTTAGTATGTATGGAATATACATGTAGTATATCTGGAATATACATGGAATTTTACATGATAGAGGAATTAGGGGATTTGGGGAGAAGGCAGGTAGGTGGAGTTAGGTCATAAATTAGATCAGCCATGATCGTATTGAATGGCGGAGCAGGCTCGATGGGCCATTTTTGCCCTACTCCTGTTCCTACTTCCTATGTTCCTATGTTCCTATACTAGAAATATATATGTGGTATACGTGGAATATACATTAATATGTATGAAATATACAGGTGATATATGTGGAATATACACGTTATATGTGGAAATTCGGAGCCTCACAAAGATTAGCGTATACAGAGCCATTGTCATACCCACACTCCTGTTCGGCTCCGAATCATGGGTCCTCTACCGGCATCACCTACGGCTCCTAGAACGCTTCCACCAGCGTTGTCTCCGCTCCAGCCTCAACATTCATTGGAGCGACTTCATCTCCAACATCGAAGTACTCGAGATGGCAGAGGCCGACAGCATCGAATCCACGCTGCTGAAGATCCAACTGCGCTGGGTAGGTCATGTCTCCAGAATGGAGGACCATCGCCTTCCCAAGATCGTGTTCTATGGCGAGATCTCCACTGGCCACCGAGACAGAGGTGCACCAAAGAAGAGGTACAAGGACTGCCTAAAGAAATCTCTTGGTGCCTGCCCCATTGACCCCCACCAGTGGGCTGATCTCACCTCCAACCGTGCATCTTGGTGCCTCACAGTTCGGCGGGCAGCAACCTCCTTTGAAGAAGACCGCAGAGCCCACCTCACTGACAAAAGACAAAGGAGGAAAAACCCAACCAACCAATTTTCCCCTGCAACCGTGTCTGCCTGTCCCGCATCGGACTTGTCAGCCACAAACGAGCCTACAGCTGACGTGGACATTACCCCTCCATAAATCTTCGTCCGCGAAGCCAAGCCAAAGAGAGAAAGAGATATGTGGAAAATACATGTGGTGTACGTGGAATATCCATGTGGTATACGTGGAATATCCATGTAGTCAAGCTTCTAAACAATATTTTTTTAATTGACTTAGTAATTACATTTTCCAATTCCATCATATTTCACTGATAGAAAGTGGTATTACCGTTGGTCTCTAAGGACAGCTCGCTGAGCTGATTGGTTAAAGGTCGTGGGAATGCGTTTACATTTGTTGGCATAAATAAACAACTATCCCTTTAATCCATGATAGGTTCTTTTACTTGAAAATGATGAAGACAAAAAAGAACAAAAGATTAAATAATCACCTTCAAGGACTTGTTAGGTCTGTTTTTAAACCTTCAAATTGAAGCTGTTGAGTATTACAGTAAATGTCCAGTCTACCACTCTTTATGAAATAGATTCACAATCAACACAGTGTGCCCACGATTAGAGGCAGGGCTTGGGCAGAAGGAACGGAAGATGAAGGTGGATTAGCAATGTGATTATGAGAAAGGGTGTTTATATTTGAAGGTAAATAATTTTTGAAGATGGAGGTCTCTATGGATCAACCATGTCCCAGTATTGGAGTCTCATAAATAATATCCATGAGCATTCTAGAGGGGCATTTTTGTATTTAATAGACGAGTGAACAGCTTCCTTCTCCAGCTGCAGCCGAGTAAAGGGGATGCAGCATTGGTTGAGGATCAGAAAGAAAAGTTCTAGTAGAAAATTTTTTAAGACTGGAGAGAACTCTGCAATGGAGTTCACAGTTGTTAGTGTTTAGACTATTGGTTTTTGAGGTGTGTATTAAACTCTGAAATACACTAAACAGTTCTTATTGACCGCTCCCGGCCCGGGGCTCGGCTTCCAACGGTCGGGCTGTGCGGGCTGCCGGGGTTTGCCTGGTGACAGTGGCCTGTGTTCAGTGCTCGAGCAGCGGTGCGGGCAGGCCCGGTCTCGGCTGGCTGTCCCTCCCCGCGATGCAGCCGTTACCTCAGGCGGACTCAGGCGTAACCTGGAAAAGCTTCAGGCCGCCCGCATCCCTCTCTCTCACCGCTGCTCTCACCCACCTCGGTCGCAGGCCGATTCCAGGGCGCACCACTCCATAACTGTGGACAGCGGTTGTAGATCTCCAGAAATGATTCGACCTAAAAGGGGAGGCAGGCCTCTTCAGCCCAGTTAAGCAACCTGCATAGGAGAAGGTCACTCCGATATAAAATCTACGACCCAAGGACCTCGCTGCCACGTCCCAGCTTGCTTGGCCACAGCACACGAACCATGGGTGTAAAGGGTGGGGCCAGTACTGCGCACACTGCACTCCACCTAAAAGCTCCTTTGCGCAGACCCGAGGACAGGTCCACGTCCTCCCCCTCAAAAGAGGCACACAAACTCAAGCTAGCAAGCTGGAACATCAGAACCATGCTAGACAAGGCTAACAGCCACCGACCTGAACGTCGGTCTGCCCTCATCGCACATGAACTCCTCAGACTCGACATCGACATAGCCGCTCTCAGCGAAGTCCGCCTTGCAGTTGTAGGCAGCCTCCAAGAACACGGCGCGGGCTACACACTCTACTGGTCTGGCAAGCCTCAGGCTGAACAACGCCTATCTGGTGTTGGCTTCATGGTCAAGAACTCCATTGCCTCCAAACTCGAAAACCTCCCGACATGCCACTCTGACTGGATCATGTCCATGCGACTCCCCCTTCAAAACAAGCGACACATCACTCTCATCAGTGTCTATGCTCCAACCCTTCAGGCGGAACCAGCAGAAAAGGACAAGTTCTACACTGATCTGCGCAACCTCATCCAACGCACCCCTACAGCCGACAAGGTTGTCATCCTTGGTGACTTCAACGCTCACGTCAGCAAAGACTCAGAAACCTGGCCAGGAATCCTTGGCAAGCATGGTGTCAGCAAGTGCAATGACAATGGGCGCCTCCTGTTGGAGCTCTGCGCAGAACAGCAGCTTGTCATTACTAACACCCTTTTCCAGCAGAGAGACAGCCTGAAGACTACCTGGATGCATCCCCGATCCAAACACTGGCACCTCCTGGACTACGTTCTGGTGCGAGGAAGAGACAAACGAGATGTGCTCCACACCAGGGTCATGCCCAGCGCGGAATGCCACACTGACCACCGGCTGGTTCGCTGCAAGGTCAACCTTCACTTCAAGCCAAAGTTCAAGCACAGTGGAGCCCCCAGAAAGAGGTTCAATGTTGGAAACTTGGAGTCAGACGTAGTGAGAGGAAACTTCCAGGCAAACCTCCAAGCAAAGCTCGAGGATGCAAACTGCCTCACGGACACGTCTCCTGAAACCCTCTGGGATCAGCTGAAAATGGCCATACTGCAATCCACTGAAGAGGTACTGGGCTTCTCCTCCAGGAAAAACAAGGACTGGTTTGACGAAAACAAACAGCAAAGAAACGATCTGCCCACCAGGCTCAGCTTGCAAAGCCTTCCTGGCCAGAAAAAAAATGAGCCTTCCGTCTCGCATGCAGCCATCTTCAGCGCAAACTCCGGGAGATCCAAAATGAGTGGTGGACTAGCCTCGCCAAACGAACCCAGCTCAGCGCGGACATTGGCGACTTCAGGGGTTTTTATGAGACACTAAAGGCTGTGTACGGCCCCTCACCCCAAGTCCAAAGCCCTCTGCGCAGCTCAGACGGCGAAGTCCTCCTCAGCGATATGATCTCCATCCTCAATCGATGATCAGAACACTTCCAATCTCTTTTCAGTGCCAACCGCTCAGTCCAAGAATCCACCCTGCTCCAGCTCTCCTTGATTCTAGAGCTGGATGAGGTCCTTACCTGGGAAGAGACATATAAGGCAATTGAACAACTGAAAAGTGTGAAAGCAGCAGGTATGGATGGAATCCCCCCCCCAGAGGTCTGGAAGGCTGGCGGCAAACCTCTGCATACCAAACTGCATGAGTTTTTCATGCTCTGCTGGGACCAAGGAAAGCTGCCTCAGGACCTTCATGATGCCATCATCATCACCCTGTACAAAAACAAAGGCGAGAAATCAGACTGCTCAAACTACAGGGGAATCATGCTGCTCTCCATTGCAGGTAAAATCTTCGCTAGGATTCTCCTTAATAGACTAATACCTAATGTCACCGAAAATGTCCTCCCAGAATCACAGTGCGGCTTTCGCGCAAACAGAGGAACTACTGACATGGTCTTTGCCCTCAGACAGCTCCAAGAAAAGTGCAGAGAACAAAACAAAGGACTCTACATCACCTTTGTTGACCTCACCAAAGCCTTTGACACCGTGAGCAGGAAAGGGCTTTGGCAAATACTAGAGCACCTCGGATGCCCCCCCAAGTTCCTCAACATGGTTATCCAACTGCACGAAGACCAACATCAGGTCAGATACAGCAATGAGCTCTCCGAACCCTTCTCCATTGACAACGGAGTGAAGCAAGGCTGCGTCCTCGCACCAGCCCTCTGTACTATCTTCTTCAGCATGATGCTGAAACAATGAAGACACTGTTTACATCCAGTACCGCACGGATGGCAGTCTCTTCAATCTGAGGCGCCTACAAGCTCACACCAGGACAAAAGAGCAACTTGTCCGTGAACTACTCTTTGCAGACGATGCCGCTTTAGTTGCCCATTCAGAGCCAGCTCTCCAGCGCATGACGTCCTGTTTTGTGGAAACTGCCAAAATGTTTGGCCTGGGAGTCAGCCTGAAGAAAACTGAGGTCCTCCATCAGCCAGCTCCCCACCGTGACTACCAGCCCCCCCGCCACATCTCCATCGGGCACACAGAACTCAAAACGGTCAACCAGTTTACCTACCTTGGCTGCACCATTTCATCTGATGCAAGGATCGACAAAGAGATAGACAACAGACTCGCCAAGGCAAATAGCGCCTTTGGAAGACTACACAAAAGAGTCTGGAAAAACAACCACCTGAAGAAACACACAAAGATCAGCGTATACAGAGCCGTTGTCATACCCACGCTCCTATTCGGCTCCAAATTATGGGTCCTCTACCGCATCACCTACGGCTCCTAGAACACTTCCATCAGCTCTGTCTCCGCTCCATCCTCAACGTTCATTGGAGTGACTTCATCACCAACATCGAAGTACTCGAGCTGGCAGAGTCTGCAAGCATCGAATCCATGCTGCTGAAGACCCAACTACGCTGGGTGGGTCACGTCTACAGAATGGAGGACCATCGCCTTCCCAAAATCGTGTTATATGGCGAGTTCTCCACTGGCCACCGAGACAGAGGTGCACCAAAGAAGAGGTACAAGGACTGCTTAAAGAAATCTCTTGGTGCCTGCCACATTGACCACCGCCAGTGGGCTGATATCGCCTCAAACCGTGCATCTTGGCGCCTCACAGTTCGGCGGGCAGCAACCTCCTTTGAAGAATACCGCAGAGTCCACCTCACTGACAAAAGACAAAGGAGGAAAAACCCAACACCCAACCCCAACTAACCAATTTTCCCTTGCAACCGCTGCAACCGTGCCTGTCTGTCCCGCATCGGACTTGTCAGTCACCAACGAACCTGCAGCAGACGTGGACATACCCCTCCATAAATCTTCGTCCGCAAAGCCAAGCCAAAGAAAAAGAAGAACAGCTTCCTTCTATTGAAAGATTTTGGTTATTTCTTGCTCAGTCCTGCCTCCTGTGTCAGGAGGCATGTGATGGCTCAAAGATTAATATTACACTGTTAGCTGATGGAGCAAATAAAAATATAGATGCAATCCAAAATCTGAAAAATTGGGATTTCTTTCACATTTCTATTGCAATCATGTCATCGATTCTACAATCACACCATCAAATATGCTCTTGCATAGATTCTTTGTACAATCAAGTACAAGTCCAAATTTATCGTCAGACATCACATCAGAAGTAAAATATGAAAGTCTGCAGACACTGTGGTTGAAATAAAAACACAATGCTGGAGAAACTCAGCAGGTCCAACAGTGTCCTTTATAGAGCAAAGATAAATGTAAAGGCCCAACATTTTGGGTTCAAGGCTTTCATCAAGGTATGAGCAAAATGTGGGCAGGCGCCTGAACATAATATTGGTGGGAGGAGCACAGGCCCACAGACAGGAGGTAATAGGTGGATGAGGGAGGGTGAGAACACTAGCAAAAAGTGGGAGGGGGTGGCTCTGTGAATGGAGAGGGAAGGGGGGAGAGCTGGAGATAAGGAGAGAGGGATGGGGAAGAGAGGGAGAACGGGGAGTGGGCCAGCAGAAAACAGAGAAGTTGAAGTTAATGACCTCTGGTTGGAGAGTGCCCAGACAATATTAGGCGTTGCTCCTCCCCAATATACGGGTGTCCATGGTGTGGCAGTGCACAAAGGCATGCACAGATATGTTGGTGTGGGAGTGGGTCATTGACAGGGATCTCCTCGTGGCCAGCCATTTCAATTCTGCACCCCACAATGCTGGAGAAACTCAGCAGGACAAACAACGTACAGAAAGATACAGAACCAAGGTTTTGGGCTTGAGCCCCTGATGCCTTGACGAATTCCTCCACCATTGTGTTTTTACATCACATCAGAAAGCATCAACTCGATCATCCTGAGCTGCTGTGAGAATGAGTGGGAAAGTGTGTAAAGTCTTGAAGCTGGTATCTTAATGTCCCTTCTTTAAGGAGCCTGAGAAAGTGGCCATTCCTTGTGACGCCAACTTCCCAGATGCTCTTAAGGATAATGAATTTATTCCCATATACACAAGTCAAGTTTATTGTCATCTGATCGCACAAGTACAACCCAACAAAACAGCATTCTCCACTTCTCGGTGCAAAACACGCAGACAAACAACCAGACATAACACACATACAGACAAACAATACATATGCAGGTCATGTATTCATAGATACAAATAAATGAATAAATAATGTTTCATGAATATGGGAGTCTCGGAGGGTTAGTGTGAGCAGATCCTTTGTTCATTAAGCGTTTTCGCTGCCCATGGGAAGAAGCTGTTCCTCAGCCTGGTGGTACTGGCTCTGATACTCCTGTATCTCTTTCCTGATGGGAGCAGCTGAAAGATGCTTTGTACATGGTGGAAGGAGTCCTCAATGATTTTGCGCGCCGTCGTCAGACAATGATCCTGTTAGATCATGTCATGGTGGAGGGGGCGCGCGGTGTATGGGGTGGATACTCCAGTGATCCTCTCTGCTACTTTTATGGCCCTGTGGATTGACCTCCCATACATTTCACTGCAGCAACAATGTGACACTGTGAAGCAGCCAGCCAGGACTCTCTGGATAGAGCACCTGTGGAAGGTTGACATATGGTGGGTGGTAGCCTTGCCCGCTTCAATCTTCTCAGGAAGTACTGATGCAATTTCCTGACCAGTGAGGAGATGTTGTGTGTCCATGATAGGTCACTAGTTAGGTGGACTCCAAGGAACCTGGGCTCTCCACTCTCCACTAGAGTTATTAATGTGAAGTGGAGAGTCCTCATTCCTGATACTCCTGAAGTCCATGATCCTCTCCTTCGTCTTGTCCACATTGAGACTCAGGTCTTCTCTATAATACGACCCATCATTGTGATAATGAGCCATCTGTAAACTTGATGACACTGTTGGAGCTGGATCGTGAACAGGAGCGGCTGAGCTCACAGCCCTGAGGTGTGACAGTACTCGGTGCTCGATATTCTGCTACAGTCTGGACAGATTGTGATCTCTCCGTTATGAAGTCCAGGATCCAGTTACAGAGAGGGGTGTTGAGTCCCAGCGAGGACAGCTTCCCCCCCAGCATCTGGAGAATGATAGTATTAAACACTGATCTGGTCATTGAACAGCAACTTGGCATATGAGGTGTCATTCTCCAGGTGGGTCAGGACAGAGTGGAGGGAACTGTAGAACTGTTTCTTCTACAGATGAATTGAATTGAGTCCAGCGTCTCTGGGAGGTGCCTTTTGATGCATTCCATCATCAGACGCTCAAAGCATTTCATAATGGTGGAGGTCAGTGCTACAGGGTGGTTATCATTGAAGCCTGTTACCGTTGCCCTCTTGGGTTCCAAGATGTTGGTGGCTGCCTTGAAGCTGGAAGACAATGGACTGCTGCAGTGAGGTGTTAAAGGTGTCTGTTAAAACCTCCGTCAATTGGTCTGCACTTCATCCACACGCAGAATTGAATTAAAAAGATAATAAATGCAATAGATAATATTGTACGGTTGGCATAGCAGTTAGCTTTACAGCAGCCACAACTAGGACCCGGGTTCAAATCCCACGCTGTCTGTAAGGAGTTTGTACTTTCTCCCTGTGTCTGTGGCGTTTCCCCTGAGGGCTCCAGTTTCCTCCCTCTGTTCAAAATGTACCAGGGGTACAGTTTAATTGGGCCGAAATGGCCTGTAACCGTGCTGTATGTCTAAATTTAAGTGTAAAATTTCAATATTTACATTTATCCTAGTACGAAAAGATAGTGGCTTTGCAAAAATGTAGACAATCCTCTTGATGTTGAGAAGTTGGTTTTCAGGCTTCTGTACCTTCTGCCCGAAGGCAGAATGAGAAGTGATTGTGACCAGTGGGATAAGGGGGTGGGGTTCCTTTATGATGTTGGGTGCTTTCCTGAGGCAGTGTTTCATGTCTTCAATGGATGTGATGAAAGTAGCTTTGTGTCAACTGTTACATTGTGATACAATATTCTAAAGATTAAAATTGGCATCAGTAAATGAACTCATGTCCAACATTGGAGTTTTAGGCACCAGTCTCATTAAGGAATAATTTTGGATGGTTCTCATTAAAGAAATACTGAAGCAAATGCTGCCATAATTTTGTTTAATTGCAGAACTGGACAATGTATTTAACTTTAGAGCCTTTAAATCTGCTTTTTTTTCTCCAAACAGTTGATTCTACAGTTCCCTGAAATAGATTCTGCATTGAGCCACTAGAGCTCCTAGTGAAGTTATAGATGATTTAGATTTATTGTCAGAAAACATACATGATATCACATGTAACCCTGAGATTCTTTTTCCTGCAGGCCAGGGAGAATTACCACTTATTGGTAGTGCAAAAAAACACTGACTCTACGTACATGTAAAGAACTGTAAACAAACTGACTGTGCAATACAGAAAAAAATATCAATAAGATACAAAAGGAAGAGTCCTTAAATGAGTCCCTGAGTGAGTTTGTCATTGAAGAGTCTGATGGAGGAGGGGTACCTGGTGGTGCAAGTCTTGTGGCACTGATACCTCTTTCCTGACGGTAGCAGCAGGAACAGAGCGTGTGCTAGGTGGTGTGGATCCTTGATGATTGCTGCTGCTCTCTGACGGCATTGTTCCCTGTAGATGTTCCTGATGGTGGAGAGGAGTTTGCCTGCGTTGGGCTAGGCTGTAATGCAGCCAGTCAGCACACTTTCCACTATACCTCTGTAGAAACTTGCTAGGGTTTTCGATGTCATGCCAAACCTGAACATAGAATACTACAAGTCTTTCAGATCACGATGTTGTGCTAACTTATATATACCTACCAAAAGAGCTAAACTATAACTAAAAACGAAACCTTCGCTCTATTTTTCTTTCATCCATGTGCCTGTCTTAGAGTCTCTTAAATACCAATATTTTCCAGCCTCCACTACCCTCCCCCCCCCCCACCCTGGCAATGTATTCTGGGCACCCACAACTCTGTATTAAAACAATGTCCCCCTGACATCTCTCATAAACCTTCCTCCCTTCATTTTGTACAGATGTCCTCTGGCCTGTGAAGAAGATATTGGCTGCCTACTAATCTATGCCTCTTATGATCGTGTAGACTCCGATTACATCACCTCCCCTTCTTCTTTGCTTCAAAGAGAAAAGTCCCAGTTCTACTAACCTTGCCTCAGAAGACATATTTACCACATCTTTCCTGTAATGGGGTGACTAGAACTGAATACAATTCCAAGAGGTTTATAGAGTACCTCACGACTCCTGAACTCAGTGGCCTAATTAATGAAGCCCAACTTACCAATGACCTTCCTAACTATCCTATCAATCTGTGCAGAAACTTTGAAAGATCCATGGATTTCTACCACATTGTTAAGTATTCAGCACGCACTCCGTTTAACCTTCCAAAAAACATCACTTCTCACTTATCTAGATTTTTTATTATATTTTATTTCATTTGTAAGAAACAAAAAAAGGACTCAATTAATGTATATACATATATTTACAAATACACAAAAAAATTGTATCCTTCAAATGTCCGGAAATAACCCCTCCGTACCTTACAAGAAAGGAAAAGAAGGAGCGGACAGAGAGGGAGAAGAGGAAAAGGGGAAAGAGCTGGCATCATCATTTAATACAATCAAAGAAGAAATGAAAATATTAAATTACTAATAAGGGATGAAAAATAAAGATAAAATATTTAATAAATAGACTAAACTATCCAGATATTCAAATAAGGCAGCCAAATATCGATGAACCTGTTATGTTAATTTCTTAGATTAAGTGATTTTCTCCAGGAGTTTACAACTTTACATTTCCATATTCCAATGATCAGTAGGTAAGAGGGGATCAGTTGCAATGTTACTGCTAGACATATCCTGGCTATTGCCAAAGCGATTTTAATTAATTTGGGAAGTTAACATTCATGTCAGCCAAATTCCCCAAAAGGAACAATTGCAGGTCAAGAGGGAAGTCCATAATTTTTGCTAATATTTCCCCCAAATGTATCTTAAAAAGTCTTAATTTTCTGAATAACCAGGTACAATGTATAAAAGTATGCCACACCGAAAGCACAGACTTGAGATTTCCAATTTGCTATAATGTAGCTTTTGAGGTGTGAGATATAGTTGATGTAAAATATTGAAATAAATCATTCTATATCGTGAGAGTTGTCATACTATCTAGGCATAAATTTGACCAGCGTTGTTGATCAATTACAATCCCCAAATGCAATTCCCATCCCTCCCGAGATCTATTTAGCCCAATTTTTGGGCTTTGCTCTTGGAACAGGAAATACATGGAGGTTTAGTGTCCGTGCTACATGAAGTGTGGAGTAAGAATGACGTGTCGAGGGCGAAGACTGATTTATTGCTCTGCCAGCTGTGTTCATATTCACTCCCTGCCTCTGACGACAGGAGTAATGTCATCGTACCGCCAGCCTCCACTGGCCAGCGTTCCTGCCATTGCCCACTGTTTCCCACCATGGGTCCCTGCGGGGCCCTCACGATCACAGCGTTTGCCAGCTATTTTGTGAGCCGGGCTGTGACTCGGTTCATGGGCTGCTACACAACCAACTCCCTCAAGAACCAGCGATCAGGATGTCCGCTTCCACTTTGGATGGCCTACTTCTGCACCGCGGGGGCTGAGTCTCGACTGGCTAATGTCTTCATGGGCCAGTTTTAGGCAGTTGAGGGTGAAGGTTTCCTCTTTGCCAGCAACATCTAATGCATATGTCAACCCATTATGCCTGACGACCCTGTATAGCCCCTCGTATGGCCATTGGAGAGTTGCCTAGTGCGCTCCACTTCACACAAAAACATTCACAGGTGTGCAAGTCTTTGGGGATGAAAGATTTGGGTTGGCCATGTGCTGGGTGCTGTGTAGAGGCTGGGGTACTGTTACGAGCCCAGACGACCCCAAAACTCAGCAGCAATAGATATTCACCAAGAAAAATGGTTGCTTAAAGAAAAGTTGCTTTTAATTATCTTTAAACATGAAAACAAAATCACACTTTAACTTAACTAACCTAACTTAACCCCCTTCTAATTCTAAGTGCTCATGTATGTAATATGTGTGTAAGTTCAGAAAAGTTCTTTGAAACAGTTCAATCTCACTTCTCATTCCTCCAAGTTCACTGGTTACAGGTAATTCTTGTACTGTGCACAGAATTTAACATTTATAAAGTTCTTTGAAACAGTTCAATCTCACTTCTCATTCCTCCAAGTTCACTGGTTACTGGTAATTCTTGTACTGTGCACAGAATTTAACATTTATAAAGTTCACCAGGCTTTGGTGCTTGAAAAGTAAATGGTTACCACTCAGAAAGGTTCTTGTCGTTTTTCAGAGAGAGATTTTTTGTACATTTACTTCCTTCAGTGTCTTGCCGAAGAAACTTTTGCCTCTTCAGCGTTTTCCAGATGATAATTTCTTTCTTTCAGGTCACCACACCGTTCCTTCTTGTTTATATTATTCCAAGTGAAACATTAGACAGCATGAACCACAAGGGTTTTGACCAGGCCATCTTCCAAATGGCTTTCCACAAACTTGCCAGCTTGTCCTGTTCCAGTCCCAGCTACTTCTGCTGGTTGTAACACTGTAGAAGTGATCTCTGTGTGTGTGTGTGTGTGTGTGTGTCTCTCTCTCTCTCTCTCTCTGAGAGAAAGCCTGTTTGACTCTCTCTTCTTGAAAAACCACATGACCCTCAGAACATCGCCAGACTGAAGGCGGTTCCGACAAGATCTTTCATCTGTTGCCTTTTGTAAACAACAATCCATTAGTGAAGTCTCTTGAGCACTCTTCAAAGCTCTTGCAAAACCTGTGGAGCCGACATGGCTAGCATGGGGCAGAGCTCCAGTATTTCAAATCAGATCTGTTTTAAAGTGTTTATATGTAACCTACTCTAACAAACCTTTCCCAATTTATCTCCCAAAAGCATTTCTATATACTCTGTCACAGTACCCAGTCTTTCCCTCAGCAGTTTCTGTGGTTGTATTGGTCTTGGGCCACCTCATGGAGTGGTCAACCATAGTGAGGAGGAAACTGGTAGCGGCCCTATGATGTCAACATGGACATGGCTGTGAATTGTAATGATGACTAATTTAAATTCTGCTTCTTTTAACGTTAATCTGATTAAGAGGTAAAGAGTATTGGTGTATATTTTAAAAATTGAAGGTTGATGTTATTGTTTTGCAAGAGACTCATTTGGCTGAGAAGGAACAGCAGAAATTGAAAAGAAATTGGGTTGGAGGGGGCATGGTGTGATGGCATAGGGAGAAGATGTGGGAAAACACCTCCCAATGGCAGAATTTTTAAAAACCCATATAAAAGTTTTAAAATTATCTTAAAAACTGTTGATTGTACTGCTGAAGTATTCTTCTAGCATGAGAAAAACTAAAACTCAAACCGTAAAGAAAACAGCCACCAGCTAACAACAACGGAGGAATCTCGGCCTACTTTACAAATGAAGCCTTCGGATTCAATTTCCCTTCAACCCCAACTGCAACACCAGTCCAGCAGTAAGGTGCACACAACACCAGTGCTGACTTTGCGTGCGGTCGCGCATTTTGGCGCCGGTGTGCGAAGTCAACCCACTCCTGACCAGAAAGAAACTTCATGCATGTGCACATCACCTGAAATGGCCCAGGCTGCGGGGGACCCAGTCTTCCTCGGCCCAGTGTCTCTGGGCTGATGAGCAAGGGAATCCGCACCCGTAGTCGGGCTAGTGGCTTTTATACCGATGGAGGAAGAAGAGGTCATAGTTGGAGTGGAGAAGGAAGAGGAACAATACCAGATGGAAGAGGAAATAGCAATATCTCAGGGTAGGCCTGTGGTGAGGCAGGCTTCTAAGTTTAAGTCTGATCCTCACCAATCAGATTTATCTAAGCAAGTAGAAAACTTGACTTTGCAAATAAGTCAAAGATTCTCAATTATGAAGAATCAGTTTGCCGAAATGAAGGGAGAAATAGCTTTAGTTAAAATGGATGTGGCAAAATGTTTGAAGGCTGTCGATAAGGTTCAGGATAAATATAAGAAGATTGAAGAAGAATTTATTGACTGTAAAGATGATGTTGATCAGTGCAAAGAAAATGTGGGACAGATGGAGGATTCGTTTACCGGTTGGGAAATTCAAAAGACTGAATTGTTGAAGAACAGTGATGCTTTGGAGAATCAAATTTGGAGGAATAATGTTAAAATAGTGGGTCTTCCTGAAGATTTTGAAGGTCCAGACCTGGTCCAGTTTTTTCAGAAGTGGATTCTCAAGGTTTTGGAAAATAATGCATTTTCCAAACGGTCTGGAGTTTGACAGGGTTCATCGAGCAATATGAAGGAAGTCACTTCCTGGTCAAGCACCACATTCTATCTTGATACGTTGTTTGCGTTATCAGGACAGAGAACTGATTTTGAGACTCGTGGTAGAGAATGTGAGAAATAATCAGGGGTCATTGCTTGTAAGAATAACAGGGTATTTTTTAATGCTAATTTGAGTCAAGCTGTGATTAAACGTCGTAAAGAATTTAATTCAGCTAAAGCTGTTCTGTGGAAAAAGGGTTCTAAATTTACTTTTCGTTACCCTGATGTACTTAAAGTTTTTTATGGAGATTATCAGTCTCAATTTTTTTCTGATGATGTTGAAGCTCTTGTTTTTGATAATTCTTTACCCGATAATAAGCAGGGTCAAAATTCAGATAAGTTTCAGCAGCTTGTTGTAATTCAGAAAAGGAAGAATGGTAAATGTGAGATGGAATCTCAACAGTTGATTGATAATGGGATTGATGATGATCAAGTTAACCGAGATTTGGATGAGATGTTTCATACTTGAAATGATTTTCTGTTTTGTTTTTGATTGTTCTGTCCGGGGGGTGTGGTTCAACTACTGATCCTTCCGAAGTCGTTGGCCACCTTGTGGCATTTGTCACTCCCACATAATTGAGGGAGGTAATACTATTCAGTATTTTTTTTGTGTTGGGTTTTTAATAGGGATTCTTCATTTTTTTTTTCTTTCTTTTCTTTGAGGAGATCTTTAATTTTCTTTGTGTTGATGCCACGGGGAGGTGCTTCACCATTTGTGGTGGGATGGATACAGAGATATTTTATGGCTAATTTAAATTTTGCTACTTTTAATGTTAACAGGCTCAATAATCCAATTAAGAGAAAGAGAGTATTGTCTTATATTTAAAAATTGAAGGTTGATGTGGCCTTCTTGCAGGAGACACATCTGACTGATAAAGAACATCAAAAATTAAAAAGAGATTGGGTTGGACAAGTTATAGCATCTTCTTTTAATTCTAAAGAAAGGGAAGTTGCTATTTTGATTAATAAGAAGTTGGCTTCTAAATTGGAGTCAGTTTTTGAGGCGGCAGGTAGAATTTTGATTGTTAATTGTACAATTTTTTTCTGAATGTTGAACTTTAATGAATATTTATGCCCCAAATATAGATGATGAACAATTTATGGTGAATTCCTTCTTTAATATAAGTCAGGCTTACGATAAAATTATAGAATGAAGTGATTTTAACTGTTGTTTAGACCCATTATTGCACAAATCTCCTAAATCAACAATTAAAACTAAAATGGCTAAGCAGCTAATGGTGTTAAAGAAAGACATGAATTTGGTAAATTTATGGAGGAAATTAAATCCTAAAGAAAAAGATTTTCCATTTTATTCGTTTCACCACGATTCTTATTCTAGAATAGATTTGCTTTAAGTATTAGCACAATTACAAGGATTTTGTTTGATCGTTCCTTGAGAGAGTAGAGAATGTTTATCCTTGGCGATTTAATTCTTTTTTGTTTAAAGATCCTGAATTTTGTAAATTCATAAGGGATCAAATGCAATAAATTTGTTTTGTGGGACACTTTGAAAGCTTATTTATGAGGAAAAATTATTAGTTACACTGTTAAAATTAAGAAATGACAAATGACTGAGATTCATAGGGTGGAAAAGGTAATAGAGAGTTTGGAAAAAGATTTACAACAAAACTCTGGAAGTTAATGTCAGAAATAAAACTTCTCACACATGAGTCTCTTTAAAACTGATGACACGACAAGCTTTATTTACAAGTCTGCAGAGTTGGACTCAACTGGTTTCTCACCAGTTAAGCCCCGATACATACAGTGCATTGATTTTTATACCCTTATTATTTGCCCTTCCCCTTCTTATTAATACTGTTTTAATTGGTTAGTATTACAAAAGCATTCTAAGTATAACTGCATTATTAATTATCACGTTCGTTACGTACGCTGTGAACTCTACATACACTAAATTCTGTTTCTCACCCTTCTTATCAATCCTTTGTCTCCTGCATGTCTCTCACTATGACCATGAAAAGATAGGTTTAAAAAAACATATTCAGCAGATCCTTTTGTCCTTGACTGCTAGTAAACTCCCTGTCCATTCTGGCTTCCCTGTTTATGATTAATCATCACATTTTAACTTAAGTCTTTTTAACCTAAATTCTCTATATAACAATCCACCCCTTTCTCTCTTTAAAATGTGTTGAATATATGTATAGATATGAATGGGGATTCTAAGCTAGGGAAGAGAAACGTTTTATGATACATTAATCTCACGCTGAAATAAAAGTCTTACAGGGTCTCCCATTCCCCCTGGTTGCATAGCTTGCTCGACCATGGAAATCACCAGGCTGCATAGACAGGGAATAATACCCCCTTTCCCAAACTCTTTTAAGAACGGGATTTGATTGGTATGGTCCTGTGATGGTGGAAGTGGTACAATTCCAAAAGTGAATACTGCTATTAGACAGGGGTAGGCAATTAGTTTTAAAAACAGTGGATAAGAACCAAGTCTGGGGTTTAGGAAACCAAGTGAAAACACCAGGCGAAATGCGAATCCATACAGCCTTGCAGGGACTTTCTCCTACTGGGTATTTGCCGGCTCGTGAGAGACAATAAAAACCAGAGGGGACGTTAGAGAGAGACCAGGTTTCTCTTGATCTCGTTCGGTTAGTTGTCCAAATCCGGGAAATCATGGTCAATGAATTGAGGGGCTCCCCCCACCAAGGCCATTGTTCTGACATCCGTGGACCCCCGCAGACCCAACAATTGGTTACATTAAAAGTTCCTGCAATTTTAGTTGCCAGATCTACAAAAAGGTTATCTCCCCCAATTGCATTACCGAAACTTACATGGTTATTTGGATGGACTCGAACTAAGTCCGGCTGTCTTAAAGGGACAGGCAATTTCGAGTGTGGAGTGTAACTTTTCATTGGAACAGTACGCTGGTGTATGCAAAACCAGAGTCCATCAGGGCATGGTGGACTTGAGTCACCTTTCCAACCGTTAAGAGGGAAAGGAGTGGTATTAGGAATCTGTATATAATGACCCATATTATTTCCTTCTTTTTCCACACAAGGGGTATATGGATGTTGGGTGGTATTTTCTGCCCAGCATTTCTCAGGAACTGAGGTATGGGAAATGAAATTACCTTCCTTTCTTCCCCAAATGTGGTCCTGAAACAGGACCACTGTATCTCTGCATTTTTTACATTTCACACCTGATAAAGACATAGGCAAACTAAGAAAAATCAAAGAACATAACAATAACATTGTGAATTAAGTCTTTTTGCGAAATCGTAAGGTAAGAGGTTTTTCTCCAGGAACACAAGTCCAATCTGAGTTCGTATCAGGGTCCTGAGGCGCCTCTACAGGTCCCTTAAATCTGGATGCGTGTGTCCACCCCTTCTCTCTTGTTCGTGCTGCAGCTTCTGTAGTTAAGAGAACTTGGTATGGACCTTCCCACTGGGGCTGGAGTTTTTCAGTCTTCCAGGTCTTGATGAGAATCCAGTCTCCTGGTTCCACTTTGTGTAAAGAAAAGTCTAGAGGCGGTGTTTGTGCCAATAGTCCTCTCTTTCGTAAATCTGCAAGAGAGCGTGACAGTACCTGTAAATAGTTCCTAACAAATATATCCCCTTCCCCCAAGGTGGGACACCTCTCAACTGTACTCCAGAAGGGAAGCCCAAACATCATTTCATAAGGGGACAGCCCTACATCTTTTCGTGGGGCAGTACGAATTCTCAATAAAGCCAGGGGCAGACACTTTATCCAAGGCATTTTAGTTTCCACCATTAACTTTGTCAATTGCATTTTTAGTGTTCCATTCATACGTTCAACCTTCCCTGAGCTTTGTGGATGCCAAGGGGTATGTAATTTCCAAGAGACCTGTAATGCATTACAAATCAATTGCTGGATTTTTGAAGAAAAATGTGGACCCCTGTCTGAGTCTATAGAATCCATTATACCATATCTGGGGATTATCTGCTCTAGGAGGAGGTGAGCTACTGTAGAGGCTGTAGTATTTATTGTTGGGAAGGCTTCTACCCATCGGGTAAAGTGATCTATTATCACCAACAGATATTTCCATCTTTGAACTTGAGGTAATTCTGTGAAGTCGATCTGGATACGTTGAAAAGGGCGTATGGCTAATGGTTGACCTCCCATGGTCCCTGTCCTCATTATCTTCTTATTAATTTTTGTGCATAGGTAACAATTTTGCACCTCCTGTTGGGCCAAGGTGTAGATTCCCTTACACACATATTCTCGAAGCACTGTGTCACATAAGGCTTGGGTGCCCCAGTGGCTCTGATGGTGCAGGTGTTTTAAAATATTGCGAGTTATTTCTTTATTTAGAACCATTCTTCCATCTGGTGTTTTCCATGTTCCATCAGGTAACTGGCTTGCGCCCAGCTGATCCATGTTCTTTTCTTCCTTAGCAGTGAAAATGGGAGCTGTCTTTATGCCTTGCCTTATTGGGATTAAAGTCAGCAAACGAACTTCTTGTTGCATGGCTGCTCTTTTGGCTTCTTCATCAGCCAGTCTGTTTCCAATTGCTGTCGGGTTATCTCCCCTTTGATGGCTTGGTATGTAGACCACTGCTATTTCCTGGGGTAATGTTAAGGCTTCTAAAGTCAGAGTAATCATTTGTTCGTGTGCCAATTCCTTTCCTCTTGATGTAATTAGACCACGCTCCTTCCAGATCTTACCAAAGGTATGCACTACCCCGTATGCGTATTTGGAATCTGTGTAAATCGTTCCAATTTCTTTTGCCAGTATTTTGAGAGCTCTCTGCAAGGCATATAGTTCACAGGATTGTGCTGACCAGCTTCCGGGTAGTCTCGTGGATTCTACTACTTTCCAAGTATTTCCTTCTATTATAGCATACCCATTTCTTCTCATTCCGTCAACACATCTGGCGGAGCCGTCAATGTAGAATTCATATCCTTCTCCCAGCGGAGTATCGCAAAGGTCTTCTCGGATCCTGGTCTGAAGATCTGTCAACTCGACACAGTCGTGCTCCACCTCTCTCTCTGTTTCACTGCCGTATAAAAACTGAGCTGGGTTGCAGCTATTAATCTTTGCAAACTGTAAATCTTCTCCAACCATTAAAATGGTTTCATACTTTAATATGCGAGAATCAGTCAGCCATCGATGGGCAGTTTGTGTTAATAAAACACTCACAGAATGGGAGGTGTACACAGTCATCTTTCCTCCAAAAGTAAGTTTACGTGCTTCTTCTACCAACAGAGCAGCAGCCGCTACTCCCTGGATACACGTCGGCCATCCGCGAGACACTGGGTCCATCATTTTGTAAAGGAAAGCCACTGGGTGTCGCTGACCGCCTTTTTCCTGTGTTAAAACTCCCACAGCTGTTCCTTGGTTATGAGTGACAAATAGCTGGAAGGGCTGTTTTAAAGAGGGCAGAGTGAGTACTGGGGCTCGTGTCAGGCGATGCTTCAAGTCCTCGAACCATCTCTCCTCCTCCTGGGTCCATTTCAATGGATATTCATTTTCATTTGTCAGTTTATCATACATAAACTTCACCAAAGCTGAGTAGTCCTCTATCCATAACCTACAGTAACCTAAGAGTCCCAGGAATTGTCTTATTTCCTTCTTATTACGGGGTAAAGGCATTCTAGTGATTCCCGCAATCCGTTCAGGGGTAATCTGTTTCTGTCCTTTACTTATCTGGTGTCCCAGATATATCACAGTTCTCTCAACAAACTGTAACTTGTTCCTGGACACCCGTAGACCCTTTTTCCCCAGATAATTCAAGAGTCTAATGGTATCTCCCCTCATTTCTTGTTCCTTGGGTCCTGATAATAGTAAATCATCCACATACTGCATTAGTTGGGAATCATCAGATTGTGGATAGTCCACCAGGATTTGTTCTAGCATTTGTCCAAACAGGTTTGGAGATTCAGTGAACCCTTGGGGCAATACAGTCCACCGAAACTGTCTCCGTCTACCTGTCCATGGATTTTCCCATTCAAACGCAAACATATCTCTACTTTCCTCTTCTAATGGACACGTCCAGAAGGCATCCTTCAAGTCGATAACACTAAACCACTCATGGTCTGGGGGAATCCGACTCATAATAGTATAGGGATTAGGCACCACTGGGTGGCGGGTCTGAAAAATAGCATTCAAACTTCTTAGATCCTGAACTAGGCGATAGGATCCATCTGACTTTTTTACTGGGAGTATAGGGGTGTTATAAGGTGACATGCATTCTTCTAATAGTCCGTCTCGTATTAGAGTCTCAATTACCGGCTGTAGCCCTTTTCTCCCTTCCAAAGAAACAGGATACTGACGATTCCTTACCGGCTGATGACCTGGTATTAATGTGACATGTAAAGGTGGGATGTCCAGACCTCCTCGATTTCCCTCCTTATACCAGACTCTCTCGTCAATCTGCCGTTCATCCTCTTCCTTTAAAGCGCAGAGGTGGACTCGCACTTCTCCGTCCACAGGGAGAGCACCCAAACCTAGGAGAGCCTGTAAGTCCCTTCCTAGGAGGTTAAATCCAGCCGAAGGTAATAACAAGAGGTCTTGTACCCCTTCTCTTTCTTCCAGTTTCACTGTTACTTGGGGAATTATTGATACCATTCTGGGAGCCCCTTCTATCCCAGAAATTGTCAAATTACTTTTTATAGGCTCAGTTCCGATTGGCACAGTTATTACACTACTTCGTTCCGCTCCTGTGTCCACCATAAACACCACCTCTTCTCCCTTGGGACCAATTTTTTGTTTTACCAGGGGTTCCCTCTTATATTTGGTCCCTAACATTTGGAACCCCTGACACCCCTAATCTTCTTCCATAAGTTCGAGGGCACGCAATTCCCTCTTGTATCGGGGGCATTCCCTCTTAAAGTGTCCTTCCTCATTGCAGTAATAGCACTTAACGAACCTCCGGGGTCTTCCCTCTCTTGGATATCTTGGATTGTTTAGAGGAAGGTTTAGTTTTCTTTCCCCTCTGGATTCAGCATTCATCTGTCGGATAGTCTGTACCATAACCTTTGTCGCCCTCTTTTGATCTTCTTCTTCTCTCTGCACATATACTTTTTGTGCCTTTTTTAACAGTTCACTTAGGGGTTTTTCACTCCAGTCCTCCTCCTTTTCTAGTTTCTTTCTAATGTCTTGCCATGATTTGGAAACAAATTCAATTCGAATAAGCTGTTCACCCATTGGTGTCATAGGGTCCACGCCAGCATACTGTTGGACATTCTTTCTTACCCTCTCCAAAAAATCAGTAGGGGACTCGTCTTTCCCCTGGTGGTTCCCAAATGCCTTGGTAAAATTGTGACCCTTTGGCACAGCCTCCCGTATCCCTTTAATTGTCCACTCTCTATATTGTCTCATACTTGCCAATCCCTCGGGTGTTCGTTTGTCCCACCTGGGTTCATTTAAGGGATATTTTTGTTCATGGGGTCTAGGGTCCCCAGGTTGTTCATATTCCCACATGAGGAGGGCAGCCCGTCGAATCATCTGCCTCTCCTGGGGTGAAAATAATGTTCCCATTATTGCCTGCATCTCTTCCCACGTATATGTGTTTGGTCCCAAGAATTGGTCAAGCTGTTCAGCCAGTCCTATAGGATCTTCCAATAACTTTTTCATTTCTTTCTTAAATCCCCGCACCTCTGTACTAGTTAGGGGAACATTCACATATCCCGTTCCCCCTCCCGGTCCTCCCATAGGAACTTCTCTCAGGGGATTTAGGTTTATTGAAAACTTTGATGGTCCTGGACCAGTCTGGGATCTTGTCCAGGGTCGGTTTACCGGTGGAAGTTTAGGGTCCGACTCCCTTAATTCATCCTTTTTTTCCCGGCCCCCTTCGGGGCAATCAGATTCATCACCTTTCCCCTCCGGTAATAAGCTTTCCTCGGGCGCAGTAGGCACCGGGGGAATATAAGGAGGGGGAAGGTTGTCCAGAGGTTCCCGTTTCTTTTCTCCCGCTACCCTCAATTTAAAACATTCTGTTAAGGATCCTGGCCAGGGAACCCAACAAAATGCATATGCTGACTCTTCTTGATTCACCTTTGGTCTCGAATTTACATATATGTTTAATGCTTGTCTAACCCAATCCTCATCAGATCCAAATTTCGGCCACCAGACCGAGGAACCTTTAATAGGTTGTTTTGACCAAAGGAGACAATATTGGACCATCTTTTTCTTGTTTTTGTCCCGATATCTTTTACTATCCAAATTTTCAAACATTCTCCCCAAAGGGCTGTCAAGGGGTACTCCCAGGAATTGTCCTGAATTTTCAGACGAGCCCTTAGATTTTGATCCTCCCATTTTCCCACCTAGATCTGTTTATCGTTGCTGAGGACCCTCTCGTTCTGGACCCTACTCCCTTCTTCTCAGACGCCTCGTCGGAGGTACTGTCCCTCCTTCGGTTACCGCTGAGGTTTTCCTGGGGTTGACCCCTCTCTTCTCGGCACTTCGTCGGAGGTGCTGTCCCTCCTTCGGTTACCGCCGAGGTTTCCCTGGGGTCTATCCTAGAGTCCCGCGACAGGGTCCTCACACTACGACAAAAGATCTATACCGAATCTATTACGTTAGGTTTTTATCCAAACAGGTGTATCCCGTTACACCTGTTACCCAATCCCCACACCACAATCGTAAGTCGTCATTTACCGGTGTCTTCCCGGGGATTGAACCGTCACCCTTCTCCTCTCCGTCTTGTCGTGTCACCCTGTCCGGATACCACTCGCTCAAGCCGCCCGAAGCGACGAGCAAGGGACTAGGAGCCGCTGAACTCAGCGGGGTGCACCGCCTCCGATGTCCCTCTTCTCGCCTCCCCTCACGGCCGGAGTGTAGATCCCGGACGAGCCCCCATTTGTCAGAAATAAAACTTCTCACACATGAGTCTCTTTAAAACTGATGACACGACAAGCTTTATTTACAAGTCTGCAGAGTTGGACTCAACTGGTTTCTCACCAGTTAAGCCCCGATACATACAGTGCATTGATTTTTATACCCTTATTATTTGCCCTTCCCCTTCTTATTAATACTGTTTTAATTGGTTAGTATTACAAAAGCATTCTAAGTATAACTGCATTATTAATTATCACGTTCGTTACGTACGCTGTGAACTCTACATACACTAAATTCTGTTTCTCACCCTTCTTATCAATCCTTTGTCTCCTGCATGTCTCTCACTATGACCATGAAAAGATAGGTTTAAAAAAACATATTCAGCAGATCCTTTTGTCCTTGACTGCTAGTAAACTCCCTGTCCGTTCTGGTTTCCCTGTTTATGATTAATCATCACATTTTAACTTAAGTCTTTTTAACCTAAATTCTCTATATAACAGTTAAGAAAATACATTTAGTTTATTTGAAACTACAGTATAATTCGTTACAAAGGTATAAGTTTGAGAAACTACTACAGAGATCTAAGCAGCAGTATTACAAATTAGGTGAGAGAGCTCTTAAAATGTTAGCATGGCAGTTAAAAACGGAACAAGCTTCTAGAACAATAAATGTTATTAGACATGACTCGACGATTACGTATAAACCTCAAGAAATTAATGATGAGTTTTGTATGTTTTATGAGAAATTGTTAACCTCTAAGGTATCGCAAGATGAAGTTAAAATTGAAATTTTTTTTATCGGGCTTAACTTTACTTTTTTTGAAGGATATGGATATTAAGGAATTAGATGCTTCCCTTACTGCTAAAGATTGATGAAAACACTTTGGTCCATGATGAGTGGTAAGTCTCCAGGTGATGATGGGTTTACTTCTGAATTCTATAAGGAATTTCAGGACATTAATTCCCTTATTGATGGAGGTTTTGGATGAAGGAGTGAAGATTGGGTCCTTTCCAGATTCTGTTTCTAAAGCAATTATTACTATTATTCTTAAGAAGGATAGTGATCCCTTAAAAGCAGGATCCTATAGACCAATTTCTTTGTTAAATATGGATTATAAAATTGTAGCCAAGGTTCTGGCTAATAGATTGGCCAAATATTTACCTGACTTGATTCATGTAGATCAGGCGGGTTTTATTAAGGTAATGTTGTCAAGTTGATTTCTTTAGTTAATATCTCTCTTGATGCAGAAAATACCTTTGATAGAGTGGATTGGAGTTTTTTGTTTAAAGTTCTGGAAAAGTTTAATTTTGGGCCTCTTTTTATTGGTTGGATTAAGCCTTCATAAATATTCCCACTGCTAGAGTGGTGACAAATGGACAGGTGTCTTCATGTTTTGTGTTTTCGAGATTGACTAGACAGGGCTGCCCTTTGTCACCAGCTTTGTTTGCATTAGTTATTGAACCTTTGGCCCAGATGATTAGACAGGATAGTACTATTAAAGGTATTAAGATGAATTCTGAAGAATATAAGATAAATTTGTTTGCTGATAATATTTTGATATATTTAACATAACCTTTGCAATCCTTGGGGATCTTGCATAAGCAATTGGAGCAGTGTGGTGAGATATTGGGATATAAAGTTAATTGTGGAAAAAGTGAAATTAAGCCTTTAGCTGAAGTGGATTATTCACTTTGAGACAGGTTGTGAAATTCAAATGGTCTGATCGGATTAAATATTTAGATATTATAATTGATAGTGATTATAATCATTTATTATGTAGGATTTTTAACAATTTGGTGAGAAAACTTTTGTGGAAAGACAAAATGTTGAGGTTATCATTACAGTAGCTAACTTGGAAATATGCAAAATTATTATGAATCAACTCGGTAGGATATTTTAAGTGGACAACCCTTTCATATGAGCTAATATTGAATTATCTCAAATAGGTGAGAAGAGGATCGACCAATTCATTTATCAATGGAATTCTCAGTTATTAAATAATTAATAATTTACCTGTGTTAAAACATTTCATGGAATTATGGAATTAACAAAATGGAGTTATAGGTACCCAAAGTAAAAATTTCAGCCAAAACACCTTTATTTCAAAATAAAATTTTCACTTTTACGGTTAATAATCAAGTTTTGAAGTTGTGGGAGCAAAAAGGAATTAAATTGATAGGAGATTGTGATGAGGCGGGTTATTTTATTTCTTTTCAAAGAATGAAAGAGAAATATGAAATATCTCTGAGTACTTTTTTTTCCTTATTATCAAGTTAAAGCATTATTGTTGGATAACTTTGGATGAACCTTGAGGTCTAAATTTGAAATTTTACTTACTGATGGTGGTAAGAAAGGATTTATATCTGATATGTTTGCTTCACTACAGAATAAAATGCTTAAACCAGATGTTTATAAATCTCGAGTGAAGTGGGAAAAAAATTTGGAATTATCTATTTCTCAGGATGATTGTGACTAAAATTGTAAATGTAAGGTATAGGTTGGTTCATTATAACTTTATTCATCAACTATATTTGACCCCAGAAAAATTAAAGAAATATAAATATATTTTTTATGATTTATGTTTTAGATGTCTTAAGGAAGTGGGTACGTTTTTACACTCAGTTTGGTTATGTGAGACGGTTAAACATTTTTGGAACAAAGTCAAGGAATTTTTGAGGTTATGTTTAAATGTAAAATTTCACTTGATCCTATGATATTTTTATTGGGTTATATTAAAAAATTGAATTTGGAGTTAAAACTAGATAAATTTCAAATTGCCTTTTTAAGACTAGATTTATAAGTGGCTTGGAAAAGTCCTGCAGTTACATGGGAAAATTAGACTAAGTTGAGTATTCAAAGATGGCATGTGGAGATGAGATCTTGTATTCCCTTAGAAAAAAAATGTAGAATTTATGAAATAATTATTCTTTTTTTATTAAAATGGACCCCTTATATGGAATATATGCAATTTAATCATTAATATCTCCTTGCCCATCCATTGGTGGTATGGTCCCAATCCATGGCAAATGACCGAATGGTATTGTTCTAGTGGATCTCCTCTTTCTCTTTTTCCTTCTTTTGGGGTAGTTTAAAGGGTGGGTGGGGGGGATAGGGTTGGGGGTGCAGGGTTATATGGGATATATGTATTGGATTGTATTTTGATTGTATGATTCATTATTGTTCATAAATAAAATTTTCAAGAAAAAAGATTGGGTTGGACAAGTTATAGCATCTTCGTTTAATACGAAAGTAAGAGGAGTAGCCATTTTGATTAATAAAGAGTTGTTTTTTAAAATTGGAATCAGTTATTGAGTCAGTTGGTAGACTTTTGATTGTTAATTGTAAACATTTTTATGAGTTTTGGACTTTAATAAATGTCTATGCTCCTAATATAGATGATGAGAAATTTATATTGGATTTTTTTCTTAATTTAAATCAAGAATAGGAAAAAATTATGGTAGGAGGTGATTTTAATTGTAGTTTGGATCCATTATTAGATAAATCTCCAAAATCAGTAGTTAGGACTAGAATGGCTAAACAATTGATGGTGTTAATGAAACATATGAATTTAGTAGATATATGGAGGGGGTTAAATCCTAAAGAGAAAGATTTTTGATTTTATTAATTTTGACATGATTCTTATTCTAGAATAGATTTATTTTTAGTATCAGCACAATTGCAAGGCCAGGTATTGAAGGCTGAATATAAGAGTAGGATTTTGTCTGATCATTCTTTGTTATTAACAACATGCGCTAGTTTGGAGAGAATTGATAACATTTATCGTTGGAGATTTAATTCTTTGTTGTTGAAAAATGTTGAATTTTGTAATTTTATTAGGGATAAAATACAGTTTTTTAAAATAAATGTGGATTTAGCTTAAATATAAATTTGTTTTATGGGATGCTTTATAAGTATATTTGAGGGGACAAATTATACTGCTAAAATTAAGAAACAACACATAGCTGATGTAAATAAATTGGAGAAGGAGATAGAGATTTTAGAAAAGGATTTATGGAAATTAAGAAAATATGTTTAGCTAACATGAAGTTATGATATAATTCATTACAAACTACTAATTTGAGAAGTATTTGCAGAGAACTAGTCAAAGGTACTATGAATTAGGGGAAAGAGCTCATAAAGTATTAGCTTGGCAGTTAACAATGGAACAAGCTTCTAGAACAATAAATGATTACATATAAACTTCAGGACATTAACGATGTGTTTCAAAAATTTTATACTTCTGAAGTAGTGGAGGATGAGGTTAAAATTGATCATTTTTATTTGATTGAATTTATCCTTTTTGAGTGATAAGGATATTAAGGATTTGGATTTTACAACTAAAGAAGTAATATCTTTGCCTAGTGGGAAGTCTCCAGGGGATGATGGTTTTACTTCTGAATTTTATAAAGAATTTCAGGATTTATTAATCCCTTTATTGATGGATGTATTGAAACAGGCAACAGAGGTTCATTCTTTTCCATATTATTTTTCTCAAGCAATTATTACAGTTATTTCAAGAAAGATAGGGAACCATTGAAAGCAGGGTCTTGTAATTAAATGTTGATTATAAAATTGTGGCAAAGGTTGTAGCTAATAGGTTGGCTAAATATTTACCAGATTTAATTCATTTAGACCAGGTGGGTTTTATTAAAAATCATTATTCGGCAGATAACATTGTGAAGTTGATTTCTTTAATTAATGTTTCTCGGGAGGAATATAACCTACCAATGTTTATTTTGTTGGATGCAGAAAAGGCCTTTGATAGAGTAAAGTGGAGTTTTTTATTTAAAGTTTTAGAGAAATTTAAATTTGGCCCTTTTTATATTGGTTGGATGAAGGCTTTATATAGAAGTCCTACTGCTAGTGTTGTGACAAATGGACAGTTATCCTTACCTTTTATGTTGAGTAGATCGGCTAGGCAAGGCTGCCCTTTGTCACCAGCTCTATTTGCATTAGTTATTGAACATTTGGCTCAGGTGATTAGACAAGACAGTAATATAGGTATTAAGGTGAAATCTGATGAATTTAAAATTAATTTGTTTGCAGATGATGTTTTGATATATTTAACAGAACCTCAGAATTCTTTGAGGAGTTTGCATGATAGATTGGAATAGTGTGGTGAGATATCAGGTTATAAAATTAATTGGGAAAAGAGTGAGGTTATGCCTTTAGCTGAAATGAATTATTCTTCATGTCGGCATGTTGTGAAATTTAAATGGTCAGATCTCATTAGGTGTTAAGGTAGATTGTAATTATGGTCATTTATATGAATTAAATTATTTGTCCTTATTGTCTAAAATTAAATGTGATTTGAATTGATGGGACGACTTACCGATTACATTAATAGGATGAGTTAATTATATTAAAATGAATATTTTTCTTGAATTCAGTATTTTTTTCAGTCTATTCCTTATAAGATTCCTCAAAAAAAATTTTTGAAGGATTTAAATGTTTTGGTGAGGACATTTTTATGGAAGGATAAAATGGTAAGGGTATCATTGCATAAATTTAATTGGAAATATGAATTAGGAGGTCTGCAACTTCCTAATTTTCAAAATTATTATGATGCAGCACAATTGAAATTTATTAATAGGATGTTTGAAATAGATAAACCTTTGATATGGGCTAATATTGAACTATCTTTAATTGGTGAGATGGATCAATTTATTTATAGATGGAATCTGAAATTATAATTTACCTGCTTTGAAACATTTAATGGATTTATGGTATTTTTTTTAAAAAATGAAGCCATAGGTACTCAAGATAAGATTTCAGGTAAAACTCCAGTGTATCAAAATAAGCTTTTACCATTTACAATTAATAATCAACTTTTGAAGTTATGGGATCGAAAAGGGTATTAAATTGGCGCAAAATTGTTATGAAGCAGGATATTTTATTTCTTTTCAAAGAATGAAAGAGAAATATGATATATCTTCAAAAAAAACTTTTTTCTTATCAAATTAAAGCTTTATTGTTGGATAATTTTGGACATACTTTACGATTACCAAGACAGTCTAAGTTTGAAATTTTACTTACTGAGGGTAGTAAGAAGGGATTTATATCTGAGATGTATGCTTTATTACAGAATAAAATGCTTAAGCTGGACTTGCATAAATCTAGATTGAAATGGGAGAAAGATTTAGATATACTTATTTCTCAGGATGATTGGATGAATTTATGTAGGGATAGTACAGGTACACAATCCTTTATCTGGAACCCTTGAGGGACAGTATGTTCCAAATTTTGGATTTTTCCAGATTTCGGAAAGCCAGATATAAGCCCACCTGAATTGTACTGCCGTATCCACACCCCCCCTCCAGTCACGCTGCCATCTCCCCAACTTGCCCATCCAACTCGCGCTGCCAGTCTCTCCCCTTCGCCTGCCCAACTTGTGCTGCCCATCGCTCGTCCGCCCAACACGCACTGCCCAACTCGCATTGCCGTCTCTCTCCCCACTTTCAGAATTTTGGAGCTTTCAGGATTTTAGATGTCCGGATAAAGAATTCTGTACCTGTGTGACTAAAATTGTAAATATAAGGTATCAATTGGTTCATTATAATTTTAGTCATCAATTATATTTAACTTTGGAAAAATTAGAGATGGCATATGGAGTTGAGGTCATGTATTCCATTGGAAAAGATAAGGCATAATTTATCTTTTTTATCGTAAAAGTTGGAGCTCATATTTGGATTACATGGGGTTGAATTATTAAATCCCCTTCCCGCACATTAGCAGGGTTGCTCCAAACCGTGGGAATTAACTGATAAATTTCGATGTTATGTGATCACCTCTTTTTTTCTTTTTTTTGGGGATAGGTTGGGGGGGTTGGAGTGGGTGGGTTAGGGAAGGGGTTGGGGGCTAGTAGGGGGATTAGTTTTAAAATATCATGCATTTTGTGTTTTTTTTAAGTTTTATTCATTAATTGTATGTTTTAACATATGCTTCATGATTTAATAAATCAAATTTTCAAAATCAAAGCATGGACACCACACTGGCTCTAACCCCAGGGAGGTGCTTTAGTGTAAGTTTGTACTTTGGAGCATGCAGGTCTTGGTTCACTGACTGACCTGCTTGTGAAGCCTGTGCCATATGAACATGCTGGCCACCATCTTTACCGTAGTTCTGATGGCCAGATGCACCAAGTTGTGCACCGCGTTGAAGACCTGCTGTCTCCATGCTGCAGGTATGATGGGGCAGTGTTTGTCAGTGGAGACGTCACATGGGAGCATCTGGTTCCCAGGGTCGATTACAACATCCTCCAGCCGCAGCCCATCCTGTATGCGGGGATCTCAGAGTTGCAGTTGCCGGTGATATGTTGGATGTCCATGGTCAACTCGGACATGTAGGAAAGTTGCCTGGCCTATCACGGGTCAGACATTTTGTGGAAGGCTAAAGTCAGTGGTTTGTGATCTGTGAAGACCTTGAATTGTCTGCCTTCCAGAAAGTATTGGAAGTGCATGACCGCCAGATACAGCACCATTAGCTCTCAGTCAGAGGTGCTGGATTAAAGTTCAGGTGGCTGGAGGTGCCTGCTAAAAAAAGTTAAGGGCTGCCATTGCCTATTGAATAGCCGTTCGAGGATCCCTCCAACCACTGTGCTGGAGGCGTCCACCATGAGGGCGGTCGACGCCTCTGGCCTGGGGTGCACCAGAAGGGTGGCATTGGCCAGAGTGTCCTTCACCTTCTGGAATGCCTCCAAGGCCTCCCCATCCAGGCAATGTCTTTATTTTTCCCTGCCATGAGCACAAAATGGGGACGCATGATCTGAGCTGCTGCCAGTATGAATCGGTGGTTGAAGTTAATAGTACCAATAAGTCCTGCAGCCCCTTTAGAGTGCGAGCTTTCATAATCTCCAAACGGCCTCCATCTTCTCAGGCAGTGGTTTCACTGTTGATCCGAGGCCCCATGAAGTCAATTGTGTCCCCCCCCCCAGAACTGACATGGCAGTCAGCTCAAACTCCTACAGGCAGGTGAATAGTTGTCTGAGGTGGGCCGTGTGCTCTGAGCTCCTGGCCCACCGTGACCATCAGCTGCTGAAAGTCTGAGCATCGTTCTTATGCAAAAGGGCATCCTCATGAATTCGAACAGACCAAAGGGGGTGATTGTGGCAGTTTTGGGCATGTCCTTGGGGTGCACTGGCATTTGATGATAACCCCTGATTAAATCGACTTTTGAATGCACCTGTGCCTCTTGTAGGTTGGCAGCAAAGATCTGGATATGGGGCACAGGGTATCTGTCCAGTGTGGTGGCCTTATTGAGGCATCGATAATCACCACACGGCCCCCACCCTCCTGCAGACTTGGGGACCATGTGCAGGGGGGGAGGCCCAGGGACTGTCTGACCACCGCACTTTCTCCAACTCCTCCATTTTCTTAAATTCCTCTTTGGCGAGGGCAAGTTTTTCAGATGGAAGGCAGCTCACCCTAGCGTTGAGCAGGGGGCTCTCAGAGAGGATGTGGTGCCTTACTCCGTGCTTCGGTTCCGCAGAGGAAAATTGTAGTGCCACAATTGCAGAAAACTCTGCCAGGATGTGTGTGTAAGTGTTGTCAGACAGCGTGACAGAGTCGAGGTTGGGGTCTAGTAGTTTGGCTTCCACTAGGGGCATGTTTGAAAAGTTCTGATGTGCACCAAATGCCGCCCTTTAAGTCTACCAGCAGGCAGCAGGCGCGCAGGAAATCGTCTCCCAGGAGCAGTTGCGCCATTGCCGGGACAGTAAAAGTCAACTTAAATCGGAGGCCAGCAAATCGTAGGGGCACAGTGCAGGTACCATAAGTTCGTATAGAGGTGCTGTTCACTGCCTTTAGTGCTGGGCCCAGCTTGGCGTTCTGGATGTCGTAGGCTGTTGGGGGAAGGACAGTCATTTCAGCACTGGTGTCCACGAGGAACCACCTTCCTGTCAGTCCCACACGTGGAGGAGGCTGTCACATTGGCCAATTGCCCTTGGCAATTCCCAGAAACACGCAGGGTGGGCGACACCATCGGGTGCCCGCACCCCATGGTTGATGATAATAGCAGTATGGCTGGGTGGGGGGGTCCACTTGCCTCTCTGTCTGCTGTGGCCTTGTTGCTGGTGTCGGGAATTTGCAATCTGTTCCACCAAGGCATCGTTTTCTTTCTTCGCTCTCCAGAGCATGTCCACCTGGGCTGCAACTTTCTTCGGGTCACTGAAGTCCTCGTCGGCCAGCTAAAGTCGGATATCCTCAGGCAGCTGCTCTGGAAAAATCTGCCTAAAGAGCAGGAAAGGCTTGTGTCCCTCAGTGAGTGTGAGCTTCTCACTCATGATGACAGATATGGCCCTGTCCCCAAAACCATCCATGTGGAGCAAACAGGTGCCACGTTCGCGCCATGTAGCCTGAAAGTGCGGGTTAGTAGCTCTTTGAGGGCACTGTATTTGCCTTGCTGTAGGAAATCGACGACCCTCGCTGTCGTGTCCTGGATAAGCAAGCTCACTATGTAGTAGTAGCCAACGTCGGCCGTGGCGATCTGTTAAAGGTAGAATTGGACCTCGGCCTGTTCGAACCACACATGTGGCTGTGACGCCCAGAACGTTGGCAACTTTAGAGAGACTGCATGAAGAGCTGCTCGGTTCATCATCTTCAGGTCCAACTGCTGGTTGGACCTGTCGGGGACACCAATGTAGCATGCGCGCTACGTGGTGTGGAGTAAGAACGACACATACACAGTCGAGTCGAGATCGAGTCTGTTTTATTGCACTGCCAACTCTGACAACAGGAATGATGTCATCACAGCGCTAGCCTCTGACGGGCTGCTGTTCCTGCTGTTGCCCACTGTTTTCTGCCATGCGGAGGTAACGTGGAATGACAGCCATTAGTCCCTGCGGGGCCCTTGCGAATGCCGCGTTCGCCGACCATTTTGTGAACTGGGTCGCAACTTGGTCACGGGCCGCTACAGTAGAAAAAAATTTAGTTGAATTCTCCTTTCAAATTCAAACCTCCATGTCTATACACATTGGTAGGGTCAATGATGGTTCCAACTTATCCATTAAAAAATATTGTATTTGGGGATAGCAGAAGAATGTTCTATTAGTCAAATTAAATTTATTTTTTAGTGTCTCGAAAGATATGGATTGAACTCCATCTGCCACTTTTCTGTCCAAATGCCTGTATCCTATTGTAACAGATGACATCCTCTATACTACCCAATATCACCTCCAATCTTTGTATCATCTACAAACTTACTGACCCATCCTTCTGCCTCTTTATCCAGGTCATTTATAAAAATCACATAGAACAGGGGGTCCTAGAACAGATCCCTGTGAGCACTCCATCAGGCACACAGAACTCAAAACGTTCAACCAATTTACCTACCTCGGCTGCACCATTTCATCTGGTGCAAAGATCGACAACGAGATAGACAACAGACTCGCCAAGGCAAATAGCGCCTTTGGAAGACTGCACAAAAGAGTCTGGAAAAACAGCCACCTGAAGAAACACACAAAGGTCAGCGTGTACAGAGCCGTTGTCATACCCACGCTCCTGTTCGGCTCTGAATCATGGGTCCTCTACTACATCACCTACGGCTCCTAGAACGCTTCCACCAGCGTTGTCTCCGCTCCATCCTCAACATCCATTGGAGTGACTTCATCACCAACATCGCAGTACTCGAGCTGGCAGAGTCCGCAAGCATCGAATCCACGCTGCTGAAGACCCAACTGCGCTGGGTGGGTCACATCTCCAGAATGGAGGACCATCGCCTTCCCAAGATCGTGTTCTATGGCAAGCTCTCCACTGGCCACCGAGACAGAAGTGCACCAAAGAAGAGGTACAAGGACTGCTTAAAGAAATCTCTTGGTACCTGCCACATCGATCACTGCCAGTGGGCTGATCTCGCCTCCAACCGTGCATCTTGGCGCCTCACAGTTCGGCGGGCAGCAACCTCCTTTGAAGAAGACCGCAGAACCCACCTCACTGACAAAAGGCAAAGGAGGAAAAACCCAACACCCAACCCCAACCCACCAATTTTCCCTTGCAACCGCTGCAACCGTGCCTGCCTGTCCCGCATCGGACTTGTCAGTCACCAACGAGCCTGCAGCAGACGAGGACATTACCCCTCCATTAATCTTCGTCCGCGAAGCCAAGCCAAAGAAAGAATAAGAAAAGAAGAAAAAGACGGTGTTGACCTCCAGGCTGAATATGTTCCATCCACAACTACCCTCAGCTTTCTGCAGGCAAGCCAACTCTGAATCCACACAGCCAAGGTTCCATGGATCGCACGTCTCATGACTTTCTGCATGAGTCTACCAAGGGGGACAAAAATCCACATAGACCTCCTTCGTCAATTTTTATTATCTCCTCAAAAAAACTCAATTAGGCTTGTGAGACATGACCTTCCCTTCACAAAGCCACACTCTCCCTCAGAAGACTGTTTCTCTGAATCCTCATTGATCCTGTCCTTAAGAATCCTCTCCTATAGTTTTCCCACCACTGATGTAAGACTCACTGGTTTATAATTCCCAGGATTCTCCCTATTACCAGTTTTTAGACAAGGGGACCACATTTGCGATTCTGTCATTTGCACATTTTTAAATTGTTCTTTGTAACTTCAAGGCATTGAAAACGAAGTATGAGAGCTTAGAAAATTCCTCTCCCCTCCCAAAAATGGAGGTTGCCACAGAAAAAGTCTATTTTCACTGTGGGCCCACCACGTCCAGTTTAGTTCTACCCCAAACATGGATCTTGTAAGAGACTGCCAATGTTACCATAAGACCGGTTCCAGATGATGCCGGCACGGCAGTGGTTGCAGCGGCTTCTCCGAAGCTGATGCTACTGCACCAGTCAAGTAAGGTGCCATGCGACAATTCTCAATTGATGAACATTGGACGGCAAAGCACTGGGAGATGTGGAGCTATGTGAATCTGTGTGTCTGCTGTGGTGAACGAGCCTCTGTGGTGGGGTCGAGGCCTCCAGACTTTGACATTGTTTGCTGCCAGTGGCTGAGGAGGAGACACTGTGGCGTGCTTTGCCCAAGGCGTGCTGGGGCGGGCTGCGTCCTGTGCCGGGCTGGGAGGATCTGAAGGTCTGTGTGTTCTGCCCAGAGTGGCCATGTCAGGTGCCTGGCCCGGAGGTTCTGGAGGCTGTGCCATCTTGGAGAGCGGAGTGCTGAGGCGGAGGGTGGGGTCGGCAAGGAGGTCGTTGCTTCTGTGCCGAAGCTTGCAGACCTGTATGGATATGTGAACTGTATGACAGTTCTTCACTTAAAGCTACTAGACTTTTTAACATCTGTCTATGAAAATGTAACTTATATCCACTGTGACTACTGTCTAGTTTGTTTTTCATCTTTTGCTGTATTGTTTGCACTATGTATTTTTATTCACTATGTAGCTCTGTGTTCCAGTCTCGTGTAGTTTTTCTTGATCTTGTCTGGTCTAGGAATAGCGTAGTCTTGTGTTGTCTACATTGTTTTTGTGTAATCTCGTGATGGGTAGATAGCATTATAGTTTAGATGCCTGTCCCGCATCGGACTTGTCAGCCACAAACGAGCCTGCAGCTGACGTGGACATTTACCCCCTCCATAAATCTTCGTCCGCGAAGCCAAGCCAAAGAATTTCATTTATTACTGTGTACTGTTTCACAGTCTAGTCCTAAATGACAATAGAAGTATTGTATCATATATATACTCATGTTGTAGTCGATAGCATGTAAAGGTCAAACCCCTATTTTTGGCCCTGGCTGCCCACCCACTCGACCTCCTGACACCCCGACCATGGATCTCACCTAGGCCCTGGTCACCCATTTACCGGAGCTTCTGACGTCCTGACCACGGACCCTCACCTTGGCCACCAAGCTCCCAAAGCCCCAACCATGGACTCTCAGCTAGGCCCCAGCTGGCTGCCTAACCGAGATCCTGACACCTTGAACTCAGACTTACTACCCAGTCTCGGTAACCCGCCCACCAATCCGAGTTCCCGATGCCTCAAACTGGGACTTACCATCTGGTCCCGCCCGTGACCAATGCCTCTAACAACACAGGTAATTACCGTGGTCAAAAGTATTATGTATGTAATAGTTGTCCCCTTAAATTTTACCCTAAAAATTGGTCTACAGAATTTGACTTTTACATGTACCTTGAACAGAGAAATATGGAGGAATATACAGTGAGGACATTTTAGGCAGTTGGCCTTAGAGAAGATGAAATGGGCTAAATTACAAGATTGGGGAGGTTAAGGAGATTTCTTGTAGTGGTTGGGGGAAGTACTTCAGTTATCTCAGACATGAAGCCAATGGTAGGAGCTTCAGAGCATCATGGTCCCAGTCCCCTCAGATGAAGAAATGTTGCACGTGCGTCCTCCACACAGAGGTGGCTTCAGGGATCATGACGGTGATGTACAACAGTAAGAGCCAGTTGAATTTGCCACGTGTTTCAAAATCATGTAGAAATCTTCCTTCATCCGCAGAAAAAAACAGATTTTAAAAAGGCATTATGCATTTAGATTTGTCAGTAAATCTGTTTTAATGTTGTTAAAGGCTTAGTTTGAAGAGGAAAAAATCCTTTCCTTTATATATAAATCAAACAATTAATGAAATGTTTTAGGTATCTTTTTGCAGGACTATTCTGATTTTTGCAGGTACAACACTGCAGCACAGTTCAGGCCCTTCAGCCCACAATGTTGTGGTGACCTAAGGAAATCTTCACAACAATCTAATCCTTCCCTACCTCACAGCTAGACCCTCTATTTTTCTTACATCCCCATGTCTTTCTGAGTCTTTTAAATGTTCCTATTGTTTCAGCCTCCACCTGGCAATGTATTCTAGGCATCCACTGAGTAAAAGAACATCTCCCCTAAACTTTCTCCCACTTACCTTAAACCGACATCCTCTTGTATTGGCTATTGTCGCCCAGGGATAAAGGCGCTGACTGTCCACCTCAAAAGCCCCTCATAATCTGATAAATCTCTATTAAGTCACTTCTCACCATTTAAAAAATCCTGGTTAAATTTAACAGTATATCTTTCTTTCTTTGGCTTGGCTTCGCGGACGAAGATTTATGGAGGGGGTAAAAAGTCCACGTCAGCTGCAGGCTCGTTTGTGGCTGACAAGTCCGATGCGGGACAGGCAGACACGATTGCAGCGGTTGCAGGGGAAAATTGGTGGGTTGGGGTTGGGTGTTTGGGTTTTTCCTCCTTTGCCTTTTGTCAGTGAGGTAGGCTCTGCGGTCTTCTTCAAAGGAGGTTGCTGCCCGCCAAACTGTGAGGCGCCAAGATGCACGGTTTGAGGCGATATCAGCCCACTGGCGGTGGTCAATGTGGCAGGCACCAAGAGATTTCTTTAGGCAGTCCTTGTACCTTTTCTTTGGTGCACCTCTGTCACGGTGGCCAGTGGAGAGCTCGCCATATAACAGGATCTTGGGAAGGCGATGGTCCTCCATTCTGGAGACGTGACCCATCCAGCGCAGCTGGATCTTCAGCAGCGTGGACTCGATGCTGTCGACCTCTGCCATCTCGAGTACTTCGACGTTAGGGATGTAAGCGCTCCAATGGATGTTGAGGATGGAGCGGAGACAACGCTGGTGGAAGCGTTCTAGGAGCCGTAGGTGGTGCCGGTAGAGGACCCATGATTCGGAGCCGAACAGGAGTGTGGGTATGACAACGGCTCTGTATACGCTTATCTTTGTGAGGTTTTTCAGTTGGTTGTTTTTCCAGACTCTTTTGTGTAGTCTTCCAAAGGCGCTATTTGCCTTGGCGAGTCTGTTGTCTATCTCATTGTCGATCCTTGCATCTGATGAAATGGTGCAGCCGAGATAGGTAAACTGGTTGACCGTTTTGAGTTTTGTGTGCCCGATGGAGATGTGGGGGGGCTGGTAATCATGGTGGGGAGCTGGCTGATGGAGGACCTCAGTTTTCTTCAGGCTGACTTCCAGGCCAAACATTTTGGCAGTTTCCGCAAAGCAGGACGTCAAGCGCTGAAGAGCTGGCTCTGAATGGGCAACTAAAGCGGCATCGTCTGCAAAGAGTAGTTCACGCACAAGTTTCTCTTGTGTCTTGGTGTGAGCTTGCAGGCGCCTCAGATTGAAGAGACTGCCATCCGTGCGGTACCGGATGTAAACAGCGTCTTCATTGTTGGGGTCTTTCATGGCTTGGTTCAGCATCATGCTGAAGAAGATTGAAAAGAGGGTTGGTGCCAGAACACAGCCTTGCTTCATGCCATTGTTAATGGAGAAGGGTTCAGAGAGCTCATTGCTGTATCTGACCCGACCTTGTTGGTTTTCGTGCAGTTGGATAATCATGTTGAGGAACTTTGGGGGACATCCGATGCGCTCTAGTATTTGCCAAAGCCCTTTCCTGCTCACGGTGTCGAAGGCTTTGGTGAGGTCAACAAAGGTGATGTAGAGTCCTTTGTTTTGTTCTCTGCATTGCTTTAAAAAGTATCCAGCATTACTTTGTGCTTCATTTAAAGAGGAAGAAAGCTGCTTAAAAATCTGTTTGTGTGGTGTTTGCTGAAGGCTAGAAAGCCATTTATGCTGCAATTGGATGACGAAGGTACAGCTACATGTTTAATATCTAAGCAATATAATCGTGAGAGAAGAGGGAAACATTCAAGCAGATTATAGCTTGGTTACTTACTGGTCGCTGAGGAGGACCAAGCCATGAAAGACCCCAACAATGAAGACACTGTTTACATCCGGTACCGCACGGATGGCAGTCTCTTCAATCTGAGGCGCCTGCAAGCTCACACCAAGACACAAGAGAAACTTGTCCGTGAACTACTCTTTGCAGATGATGCCGCTTTAGTTGCCCATTCAGAGCCAGCTCTTCAGCGCTTGACGTCCTGCTTTGCGGAAACTGCCAAAATGTTTGGCCTGGAAGTCAGCCTGAAGAAAACTGAGGTCCTCCATCAGCCAGCTCCCCACCATGACTACCAGCCCCCCCACATCTCCATCGGGCACACAAAACTCAAAACGGTCAACCAGTTTACCTATCTCGGCTGCACCATTTCATCAGATGCAAGGATCGACAATGAGATAGACAACAGACTCGCCAAGGCAAATAGCGCCTTTGGAAGACTACACAAAAGAGTCTGGAAAAACAACCAACTGAAAAACCTCACAAAGATAAGCGTATACAGAGCCGTTGTCATACCCACACTCCTGTTCGGCTCCGAATCATGGGTCCTCTACCGGCACCACCTACGGCTCCTAGAACGCTTCCACCAGCGTTGTCTCCGCTCCATCCTCAACATCCATTGGAGCGCTCACACCCCTAACGTCGTGGTACTCGAGATGGCAGAGGTCGACAGCATCGAGTCCACGCTGCTGAAGATCCAGCTGCGCTGGATGGGTCACGTCTCCAGAATGGAGGACCATCGCCTTCCCAAGATCGTATTATATGGCGAGCTCTCCACTGGCCACCGTGACAGAGGTGCACCAAAGAAAAGGTACAAGGACTGCCTAAAGAAATCTCTTGGTGCCTGCCACATTGACCACCGCCAGTGGGCTGATAACGCCTCAAACCGTGCATCTTGGCGCCTCACAGTTTGGCGGGCAGCAGCCTCCTTTGAAGAAGACCGCAGAGCCCACCTCACTGACAAAAGGCAAAGGAGGAAAAACCCAACACCCAACCCCAACCAACCAATTTTCCCTTGCAACCGCTGCAATCGTGTCTGCCTGTCCCGCATCGGACTGGTCAGCCACAAACGAGCCTGCAGCTGACGTGGACTTTTTACCCCCTCCATAAATCTTCGTCCGCGAAGCCAAGCCAAAGAAAGAAAAAAAAAGAAAACTTACTGGTAAATGTGTTAGTCAACTCTAGCCGTCCAGAGCCACTAGAATAGCATCATATTTAACAGTGATGTGTATCAGATAAGAAGGTGTTGGGTGGAAAAACTGACTCTATTAAAAGGCATAAAACTTAATTATCATCTATAGTTTTACTTATTTATTGGTCTTAAAATTTTCTTTGGTTCATTTGACATTTTACTGGTCTAATTGTTTATCTTTAATGGTTTAGAAAGTACCTGTTCAGCTGCGGCAAGTAAGAATTGTGATGCTTGTGCAATGTATAAATAAACACATTGTCATTATTGTTGCCTTTAGAGTTGGTTGTCTGTTACTAATATATCTGGACAGTCCATCCATCCTTCACCTTTGCACTGTCCATCCATTCTTCTTCTGGTCAATGTGTCCCATAGGCTGGCCCAGACCTCATTCCAAATGAACAAGCTCCAATGGTGAGATGAAGGTGATTGCCCTTACTGTCAGGGCAGCCTTTAAGTATGTGTGCCATCAACACCCTATGGTAACTGGGCATTGAGGAAAAAACCCTTCAATGTTTGGAGTCATTCAATGGTTATAGTTGCAATAATCTTTGGCCTGGAAAATTAATACAGGAGTTCCTCAAGGCAGTGTTCTTGAGGTGATTATCTTCAGTGAGAATTCTACCATCATAAAATCAATATTATAATGCTTGATTCCATTTCCAACTCATCATAAAATAAAGCATAGAGTATCTATGAGTTGCAAATGAAATTAATTCTTCATGACACTTTATGACAGAAGGCAGGAGATTGAAGTGGCTGAAGGTGAGTTGATAGCAAGACCTACTCTTTCATCTGTTGCCTTTTTGTAAACCACAATCCATTAGTGAAGTTTCTTGGGCACTCTCCAAAGCTTTTGCAAAGATTGTTGGCCCCGATATGTCTAGCATGAGCAGAGCTCCAGTATTTTAAATAAAATCTGTTTTAAAGTGTTTGTATGTGACCTACACTAAAATACCTGCCCCAATTTATCTCCCAAAAATATATCTATATTCTGTCACAATAGTCTTATTCATTTGTGTTTCTATATCTTATATTTTCACCTTCACAGCACCTTCGTATGTTTGTCTTGAATAGTGCCCTCATTACGCCCTTCCGTCATTCATGGTCTCTCCATGCCAACGTCCACATCGGCCACAAAGAGAGAAAGAAGAATAAGGATAAGCATGAGAAAAGCAAAATCCTCTCCCCCTCTCCCCATAAACAAGCCTAAATGAAATAAATTAAACCTTACAAAACCTGAATGTGTCAAAGTTAACAAGCAAAGCATTCCAAATTTTCCCGCCCTCTGTTTTGGTGCTTCTCCACTTTGCTCCTGCATCATCTCCCCTTCTATTTCGAAGCTCCTTGTGTACCATCTTCCCTGTTTCCTTGTCTATGCTGCAGCCTTGTATGTGTAGCCTCCTCAGCCTCGAGCTCCCGTTATTTTCCCCATTTGCACATTTTTAAAGGAAAAAAAAACATGGAAAAGTTTATAACCCTCCAATCGTGGCAAAACTTCGTCAAAACCCTGGCTACTTTGTCCAACAATATCCTCAATCACCTTAGTTGTTTTAATGAGCCAATAATCGTAGGAGTGTAAGACCCCACCACTTGACCCATAGTTTCTCAGGCATTCCATCCATGGCTCCTTCAGGGGGTTTGATTCAGCCTGTAATTTTGCAGGCTTACATATTTTCTGGTAGGTCCCGGGCACATAACGTAGCATCCCGTGGTTCCTCAAAATGTTTCCTCTCCCCTCCAGGGTGGCCGGGTACAGCACCGCGTACTCAACTTGTTTGTCTCTCAGTATTTCCTTTACCTGGTCAAATTCTTTTCTTTGTTTTAGCAGCACAGGAACAACATCAATCTTCCTCCCAAAAATTCCACCAGCTCCTCTGTCTCCCGGTCCCAGCTACTAATAAATCAGATCAACTGACCTCGGTCATTGATTTGGGGTGGAGCAGGGGCTGAATGTCCGATGGGCCCTTTCTATGGCTCGGAGGCCTCTGAATCACTCCCTTCCCAACACTTCAGGGATCCAGTGTTCAAAAAACTCCACTGAGTCCTTCCATTCCTCCCCCTCTTTCAGGCCCAGTAATTTTCCAGATATTCCAACATCTATCAGCTGCTTTTTTCTTGATGAGCCACGCATCAGCTGTATCTTCCAGCCTTTCTTGTCTGTCCTGGACGTTCTTCCAGGGCTCCGACATGATTTGTCAAAGTCCCAATTGAAGTTCGCAGGTTGAGCAGGCCCTCCGAGACCTCTTTTAGTCTGGCGTCCAGACCTCCGACCTGGGTAACCAGTGACTGCACTGCTGCCAGAACATCTTGGTTGGGTGAGGCCAACATCACAGGCTTCGTCCTTGCACCTTCCATGCTAGGCCCCGCTGGTAGCACGGGAGCCTTCAAGTCGCCAGTGTCGAGTGAGATTTCACTCAATGTTTCTGTTGCTTCGAGCTGGTCTTGATCTTCTTGCTCGTCCTGCCCATCTTGCTTCAGTGTGAGTAAGTTGAATTTCTTTTGAGAAACGATATTTTCCTTGTTTCAGAGGCTTTTAGATGGGAGTTCTCTAGGCACGTCTTTCAGCATCATGTGACGCCCTCAGCGGCTGCTCATGAAGGCCACAGAATCTAGACGCAGTAACCATCCCCAGCCTGACCAGTCCTCAAGATTTGCATTTTCTTGAGGGGAATTTAATGATCTACCTGCATTTGCCAGGGCTGATACATTAAACTGATCGCAGCATTGAGCATTTGTACTTCAGTGAAGATCTCTCACGAGCTGCCCATTGATTGGTCTCCCAAAGGCTGTGCAGTTTTGCTGCCTTCTCCTGCACAGCTGCAGGATATTAGTTTAACACAAGCCATTAGTTTGCCATGTGTGAACTAATGAGACTAAATTTTTGAAAAAATATGTGAGGTCTAAGTTTGTTTCCTGTCACATGCTGGGCCCAATCACACAGAACAAACTGCAAACTTCATTTTTTTAAACAAAAACTAAAATTATGCATGTGAATTTTGTCCCTCATCATTTTTATGTGTGATTTTAAGATTAATTTTAAGACGTTGTGAAGTCCATTTTTGATTTATTCTTGTGCTTGAATTAGAATTTTTAATTAAATCCCTGTTAAATATTTAAAAAAATAGTAGCTGCAAATTATGCTGCGTCTGGTGCTTGAGAATTGCCAGTTTGAGACCTTAAAGCCATCGGATGCCTGGGATCCCTTTGAGCTGATTCCTGAAGCAAGCATCACCCCACAGATGTCACTCTGTTTGTACAGACAGCCCAAAGGGCAATAGTAAATGCAGTCACTTAATCCAAAATCTCCATCACTTTTTGTTAACAAACTGTAATGTCTTCTCAACCGTGTCTGCCTGTCCCGCATCGGACTTGAAAGCCACAAACGAGCCTGCAGCTGACGTGGACTTTTACCCCCTCCATAAATCTTCGTCCGCGAAGCCAAGCCAAAGAAAAGAATGTCTTCAACATCTATTGTACTTAATGCCTCCTCCATCAACAGTTCACAGCGAGAGAAATCTTAAATATAGTGCTTTACCATCTGCTGCAGAGGGATAATTATAAATCATTTTGTTAATATAATTCAGAATATTCTACTGAAATCACATTCTATGCTTGCTCACGTTGAACCATGTATGGAAGATAACAGGTGACATTATGATTGAAGTCAGCTATTGTCCTTTCTGAGTTTATCTTGGTTGAGAGGAAAGTTTCACATTGTTGTATTTGAATAGTTCTTAAAATCAGTTCAAAATTTTAACCTGCTTCCTCATTTTAGAGTCTTTTCTATGCATTGGCCTATGAAAACGAACTCATTACACTGGAAAACAAAGATTTTTCTTTCTGAACACTTTTGGGTGTATTTTATGGATTTTGGGCTACTGATTATGAAAATCACCTTACAATTCTCTTATCACTTACCACTTTTTAGATGTAACCTATTATTGAGATTTCCTTTCATATTTTAAGTTTACTTCAAGCAGACAAAACCATGAAGTTCATCCATGTCATTGAAAATTCATTTTCTGCATTCGCACTTGGACATCTTCCCTGCTGATCTTGGAGCAGTCAGAGACGAACATCATGGAAGGTTTCACCAGGATATTGCAACCGGTATCAATACTGGCCGACTATTGTTGGACACTGACACAAGAGGCATCAGATGCTGAGTACAAATGAAAATCAGCAACAAAACATTTTTATGTGTCAGCATCAATATGCGATTAAACCTGCTAAATTCAATAATAGTTAATGTTTCAATTATTTCCTACGTGATACAACAAATCTGAAATTATCTTTGAGTTCATATTGAAGTTGTTTATCTTAATACCAGGTTGTTATCCTGTGTAATCAGCCTAATTCCGTTCCCCTTGGTTTGGCATGGATCCATTGTCTTGTCTGGCAGCAATCTAACATTATAGGCATTGATAATCTGACAGCGGAAGGTCCAGGACCTGCTTGAGGAGATGCCAGCTCCTGATTTCAGTTGAAGAAATCATCCCTGGGCAGGGTACATAGGAGAAAAAGTATTGATTAGAATAGCTGAGCCTGAATGGACAAGTTCTGTCAGTGTCTGTATTTAACAGGGTGTGAAAAGAAAGTTTAACATTTGTGTGCTATTGGGAGGAATAAGCTACAGTTTTTCCCTTGGTTCCTGTTCTTCTATTTTTGGCCTTGCTCCATTTAACCTTGAGAATAAACCCTCAATGGGGAATGGAATTCCTCGCTTATAGAAAAGGTCTTCGATATCGCATCTGCACTTTGAATGTAGTTTAACACTGGCGCTGCCTCCTGATTATGTCATCAGAATAACCTGTGGTATCTCACTGCTCACACTAGAACAAGGAGGAGGTTATGGCCGTCCGATTTCGGGAAGCTGATAGCATTGCAGCCATTGCTGAACTTCGCCAGCGTATTGCTGAACTGGAGATCCAGGTACAGACGATTGTATTTGTATGTTGTGAACATTGTTATTCCGTCTTGGCTGCATCCTGTCACTTGTGTTCTTGTGGTCACTATCCAGCATGAACCCCACAGTAGACATGCTGAACACTCTTCGGCATCAGTCATTAGTCTTGCTGTCTTCTGGTTAGTCTCTGTGAACTTGCATTAGTCTATGTAACTTGTTTTGTCGTAATTGTACCCTGTTGCTTTGATATCCATGTATCTGTACATCCAAAGCCTTCTGTGTATCTGATGATAATTACAGGCTTCCCATCTTGCCTGGTGACGTAAACAATTGGTTGTAAACGAAAAACGTGTGGCATTAAGATGGGTGATCCACACTTTGTTCCATTCGTCTGCCGATCTCCTCTCCAGCATTTAGCAAAACTTTAATTTCTCTGTGGCACGAGAGTTTATTTATGACTGTGTGGCTCAGTACGACAACAGCACCATCTACAAATTCACTGAGGATACCACGGTAGTGGATGCATAGAAGGGGGGGAATGAGTCAGCACACAGGAGGGAGATTGAAAACTTGGCCGAATGGTGCACCAACCTTGTCACCAAAACCAAGGAGCTGATTGTTGACTTCAGGAAGGGAAAACCAGAGGTTTACAATCCAGTGATCATCAGGGGATCAGAGGTGGAGAGGGTGAGCACATTTAAGTTCTTGGAAGTTGCTATCTCCGAGGATCTTTCTTGGTCCCAACACACCAATGGCATTTAAAAAAAGCACATCAGAGCCTCTACTTCCTCAGGAATTTGCAGAGGTTTGATATGACATCGAAAACCCTGACAAAACTTTACAGATGTGTGGTGTAAAGTGTGCTGACCAGCTGCATCACGGGCTGGTATGGGGACACCAATACCCATGAGCGTAAAGCCCTCCGAAAGGTAGTGGACACAGCTGAGGACATCACAGGCAAACCCCTTCTCACCATCAAGAACATCTACAGGGAATGCTGCCGCAACAAGGATCCACATCACCCGGCACATGCTCTGTTCTCGCTGCTGCCATCAGGAAAGAGGTGTAGGTGCCACATGACTTGCACACCAGGTTCAGGAACAGCTGCTACCCCTCCACCATCAGACCCCTCAACAACAAACTCAAATCACATTTCAGATTTATTGTCAGAGTATATAAATGACATCACATACAGACCTGAGATTCCTTTTTCCTGCGGGCCAGGCAGAATTACCACTCATTGGTAGTGCAAAGAAGTAAACTGTACATAGTGTCAACATGTAAACAACTAAAAGAACTATAAATGGATAATGAATGTAAACAAACTGACTGTGCAATATAGAGAGAACAAATAAAATCAATAAAGTGCAGAAGGAAGAGTCCTTGCATGAGTCCCTGATTGAATTTGTGGTTGAGAAGGGGAGCAGCTGTTCCTGAACCCGATGGTGTGAGTTGGTTGAGGAGTCTGATGGTGGAGGGGAGCAGCTGTTCCTGAACCCGATGGTGTGAGTCTGGTGGCCAAGTCTTTGATGATGATGGAACAATCAGGGGCTCATTTAAGGATTCTTACTTTTGCACTTTATTGTTTGATTTTTCTCCTCTCTGTATAAGTTTGTTTACATTTTTTGATTTGTTTACATGTGTACGTTGTGTACAGTTTTTTTTGCACTACCTATTTGATTCTGCCTGACCCATAGGAAAAAGAAATCTCAGGGTTGTATGTGATGTCATGTATGTACTGAAATCTGAAATTCTTCAAGCCCTTTGGATTATTCTTTGTGGTCTAGCATGTACATTTTATATTAAGTCTGCATGTATTTTCTATTATGTTTGCATAGATCAGTTTTCGTTTAATTAGGGCCCAACAAGGAACTGTTTGAACCAAGAAGTTCACACCCTCTCCCAACTCATGCAATCATTTGCTGTTTACAGAATGTCTGTGAAGATTATGCTTTTCACCATATTCAGTGGTACAGTGTTCAACCCCACCTGCCCGTGCTGAACAAAACGTCCCACCCACCTGCCTGCATTAGGCCCTGTCCCTCTAAACACATCCTATCTATGTATCTGTCCCCTTTTGTCTTAAAGATTGCAAAAGTACCTGCCTCCATCACCTCCAGAAGCCATTCCACACACCCACCATCCCCTGTTTAAACAAAGGTTACCCCTCAGATTCCTGTTAAATCGCTCTTCACCATCGCCCCCCACCTTAAACCTCTATCCTCTGGTAACTGATTCCCCTACTCTAGGCAAAAGGCTCTCTGCATTCATCCAATCTACTCCTCTCATGATTTTGAGCACCTCTGTGAGATCACTCCACACCCTTCTTGCACAAGCTGGCTCAACCTCTCCTGTTAGCTCAGTGAAATAAAAGAGATGTTACTCACAGGGAGTTGCAAGATCTTCTCTCCATTGTTTGATTAAGTTCAGTTCAAATACTATGGTAAATGTACAAGATGGCTTGAAAGTCTACAAATAAATTAATATCCCCAGTCCTCCAGGAACTTCCAGTTTAAGCCACATGATTTGTCCATCCAACACTGGACTAAAATTGGCCAGTTTGCTAGCATTGATGTATTCACAATGTTGTCATAATTCTTGAAGATGTTTCTGCCCTAGTATCAAGGCTCTTTAATTCCTACCCAGAATTGTAACACTCCACTGAAACCCAATGAAACTGGTGAACCTTGCTTATGTGAGTGCCTAATGTTTACTTTCTCAGAGCTCGTTTCTTGTTGAGCAGCGTGTTCCCTGATATTTGACCACTTTAGACACAGTGCCATGACTCCCCATTATTTTGGTAGTTGTGGCCTTCTCTAATTCAATATATGGAAAGTGCACAGAAAGGCAGCTTCTAGATGAAAAGGAAGAGTTACTAAAAGTAAACTCTGGTTTCCGAGAAGCTGACACAAGAGGATATATAATGGGGAAGGAGGAAATGGCAGGAATGTCAGACGCACATCTTGTACCATTGAAGGGGCAAGTCCTATCAGGCCCTCTTCTGCAGAGCTATTTAACTGCACAGATACAGCGACTGTGTGAAAAGCAAGTTAGAACTGGGAAATTGGCCCTCCAGAAACTACACATGCACCCAGCAGGGGACCAGCAATTGGATGAGGGACTACCATTGATTGAAAGATTCAGCTGTTGGGCTATATAGGGTTTGGAAGAATGACATAAAACAGCACTATACAGACCCTTCAGCACTCAGTGTTTCACACCAAAATAAACTGTAACCCTCGATTTTTCTTTCATCCATGTGCCTGTCTAAGAGTCCTTTAAATGCCTTTAATGTTTCACCACTGCCCCTGGCAAGGCATTCCAGGCACCCACAACTCTCTGTGTCTCCCTAAACTTTCGTCCCTTCACTTTGTACACATATCCTTTGGTGTTTACTGCTCCTGCCCTGAAAGTGCTGGCTGTCCACCCTATCTATGCCCTTCACTATCTTGTAGACCTCTACTAAGTCACCTCTGATCCTTCTGTGGTCCTAGCTCTGCTAACTTTGCCTCAAAAGACTTGTTTTCCAATGCAGGCAACATCCTGGTAAATCTCCACAGCCCCCTCTCCATAGCTTCCACATCCTCCCTATAATGATTCAAGATTTAATTTATCACCATAATAATAAAACAGTGTTGTATTACATGAAATTCGTTTTTGCAAGGCGGACTGATTCACCACCGGCAGAAATTGCCTAGTTGCCTCTTACATTTCTTATAGCCAGAGAAAGAGAAGCAAAAGAGAGACCCCCAGAGTCACCGAGTATCCATGGATTTGCCTCCAGGGCTTCTGCAGCCACACAGAGTCCATTCCAAACCATTGGCGACCCGGGCTCCAGATCCGAACGCCAACACGGTCAGGGAGTTCAGCACCCTTGACACCTCCTCACATCCCAGTTCTGATACCTGGTACCCTTCCTGCCATTTTGAGCCAGTCTCCAGCAGTCTGTAGCCTGACCCAAGTCTCCTGACAACAATCTCCAGCACCCCTGAGTTCTTCGCCTCGAGTCGCCAGCAGCCCACCACAGAGCCTCCTCTCTGGTCCACCTCTGTGGTCACAGTCCCGTGGGTCATCTCTTCCACTTCTTCTTCTCAGACGTCCTCAGGTACCTTGTTCTAGTCCTCCGCTTCTGCGGAGTCTGCAGCGCCTCGTGGCTACTGCCGATTAATAGGTGCTGCCATCTTGGGTGCAGACCCTGAGGTTGCGGGATCTCAAATAAAACTACTGTCAGCTCCCTCAAAGGACTGTTCCAAGCCCACCCAGAGCCAACGGCAGTAGACTGGGCAGCTGGACCCCACAGGAGGGTTGCATCTCCACTCCATCGCTCCCCACAGGTCTGTACCAGCAGCGCCGCTGCCGCGACAGCAGCTGCGGCAGTGCCGCCATCTTAATTGTATGAATGGCGATGAGGTGGCCAGAATTGAACACAATATTCCAAGTGTGGTCTTACCAGAGGCTTATTGCTATGTGACCTCTCGATTCCTGAACTTCTGAGTGATAACAACTGAAACAGACAAGATTCGTGGTGCCCTTGAAACAGTTGGTGCTGTGGGAATATTTCCATTCATGGGGGAGCTGAGAACTAGAAGGCATTGTCTCAATATGAGGGAAGGAGTGGTTTTTTTCTAAAAATTATGAATCTTTGAAATTCTCCAGTCAAGTAATTGAGCATAGCACATGTTGATCGAGATTTCTGAGGTGCAAGCTCTCGACATCTAATGGGAGTGTGAAGGTCAAAGATAAGAGAAATCACTACCTTAATGACAGAGCCAGAACATTAAACCATTTAGAAAACATGAAGGTCTGCAGACACCGTGATTGAAGAAAAAACTCAATGCTGGTGGAACTCAACTGTACTTTATACAACAAAGATAAAGACACATCACCAACGTTTCGGGCTTCATCAAGGTCTGAGCAAAATGAAATAAAAAATTTAATTTAAAAAAAAAAGGTCTGAGCAAAATGTGGGCAGGTGCGGGCTGCCTACATTGGTTATGTATCTACATCTTTGCAACATAAAGGACACTGTTTTACCAGCTGAGTTTCTCCAGCATGCGTTTTTACTTTAACCCTTTGGCTGATTATATTGTTTTATAATGTATAAAAGTATTGGCATTTTTTAAAGATTCTAATTCTATTATTGTTTTTGTCGAAATTTCTGTGTATTAATCACGCAATTTTGTTATCTTTTATTTTTGTCCATGACCGTTATCATTCATCATAATTTATAAGATCCTCGTCACATTTTAATATTTGCAGTCCTCCTTCCCTTGCCACAGCTGAAGCCTTTGATGCGTGCTGTATTTGTGAACCTCTTCTGCAAACTTTCCTTGACACCTTGAAGTAAGGTGCTATAAGCTCAGCAGTGCTCCAACTGCAGTTCGAGCCAGTTTTGTTGAAAAAGCGAGGTGTGGTTTAAAGGCTGAGAAATATCGAATCTTTGCAGAGTTGGGTTTTGAAGGGAAACTCTGTGGAGGAAACATGAGAAATGCTCATAGGCCAGAGCTTTACGCTTCATCAAATGCCAAACAATTTCTGGCAAGTTTTTTTTTCTGTTCTAAAATTTCCTAATTTCACTGCACAATCTTAAAATCTCTGTGCAGTGCTGGAGAAATTCGGCAGGTCACACAGCATCCATAGAGCCCGTTTGGAAGGTGAAGGTGCCTTTTACTTTCAGTGGAGGCTTTCTGAATGTTGAAAGGCATGGACAAAGTAGATGTGGAAATGTTGTTTCCCATGGTGGGAGAGTCTTGGACAGGGGGGCACAACTTCAGGATTGAAGGGCGTCTGCTTAGAACAGAAATGCAGCAGAATTTCTTCAGCCAGAGAGTGGTTGTAGAGGCCAAGTCATTGTATTTAAGGCAGAGATTGATAGGTTCTTGATTAGTAAGGCTTCAAAAGTTAAGGGGAGAAGGCCAAGCAGTGGGGCTAAGTGGCAGGGAAGCCTCAATGGGCTGAATTGCCTATTTCTGCTCCTATGTCATATGGTCTTATGATGCTGCAGGACCAGCTGAGTTTCTCCAGCTCATTTGTGTACTGCTGTAGCCCCCAGCATCGGCAGATTGTTTACCTCCAAATCTCTCGTGATAACTGACTTTAATGACAGCTGATTTACACTTTTCACATGACTGTGTTTAATGAGCAGGCATTCAAACTTATTACACTTTGCAGTAAACTGCTGGAGACAAAGACATATTGCTGACATTTCAGGCCTCAGCCCTTCTTCAAGGAAAAACTAGAAAAGGCAAAAGCAGGATGTATCAGAAAGTATCAGAATTCAAACAATGGGGGAGGAATCCAGACCAACAAAAGGAGTTAATTAGATGTGACAAGGGACTACATGAGAATTTATCATGTCTATGCGAAAGGAGACAGGACATGGAGAGGCAACAGGGGAAGCAACCTCTGAACATCTAGGAAATCAAACCTCACTCATTTTGCTGGTGTGTTGTCAGTCTGGCAAAGGCTGACAATACCAATGACACAAATTAGTAGCTTTGGACTTGTGTCCAAAGTTCACAGTAGATTTGAAAATTCCAGCATTGGTGAGTATCGAAGATTTGTTTGCCAAGTCTTCACGCTATTTCCTGATCTGTGCAGTAAAATCCAGAGGAAATCCAAAAGTTTCACAATTGTCAAAGACATAGTACTGTGCCCAGTGTAAAGTGGGAAGAAGAGGGACCCCCAAAACCGCAGACTGTTATCTGTGCTCTGTGGGCTTATTCATCGGGACACTGCTCTCCTTGGAAACATTTGCATTTTCAGTAGGAGCTGATGGATCTCAATTTAACACCTCTGATTACAGCACCTTCAAAAGATAGTTTTTTCTGCCTGAGATTCTGGAGATTGCCAGGACTAGGGAGAGGTTGAGCAGGCTGGGACTTCATTCCTTGGAGCGCAGGAGGATGAGAGATGATCCCACCGAGGTGGACAGGATCATGAGAGGAATAGACTGGGTTAACACACAAAGTTTTGTGCCCTGAGTAACCAGAGGACAGAGATTTAAGGTGAGGGGGGAAAGATTCAACAGGAACCTGAGGGGTAACTTTTTTTAAACAAGGTCTATGGAACCGGAGGGGGTGGTTGTTTAAGAAAAAAAATTGTACAGGTACGTAGACAGAATGAGTTTAGAGCAATGGTCTCAACCTTTTTCTTTCCACTCACATACCACTTCCAAAAGGCCTTCGATAAGGTCCCGCATAAACGACTGGCTTCCAAAATCAAGGCTCATGGGATTGGGGGCAAAGTATTGATGTGGATTGAGAACTGGCTGGCAGGTAGAAGACAGAGAGTTGGGATAAATGGCTCGTTTTCTGAGTGGCAGGCGGTGACCAGTGGGGTGCCACAGGGATCTGTACTGGGACCCCAGCTGTTCACAATTTACATTAATGATCTGGATGAGGGGATTGGATGTAATATCTCCAAATTTGCAGATGACACTAAGCTAGGAGGGGTTGTGTGCATGGAAGAGGGGGTCAGGAAGCTCCAGTGTGATTTGGATAAATTGAGGGACTGGGCAGATACATGGCAAATGCACTACAATGTGGATAAATGTGAGGTTATCCACTTTGGTAATACAAACCGGAGGGCAGATTACTATTTGAATGGCAATAGATTAAGAGATGGGGAAGTGCAGAGAGACCTAGGGGTACTTGTACATCAGTCTCTGAAGGCGAGCATGCAGGTACAGCAGGTGGTTAAAAAGGCAAATGGTATGTTGGCCTTCATATCAAGAGGGTTTGAGTACAGGAACAAGGATACCTTGCTGCAGCTGTACAGGGCCTTGGTGAGACCACACCTGGAGTATTGTGTGCAGTTTTGGTCACCTTATCTAAGGAAGGATGTTCTTGCAATGGAGGGAGTGCAGAGGTGATTCACCAGGCTGATACCTGGAATGGCAGGAATGACTTATGAGGAAAGATTGCGCAAATTGGGATTGTACTCGCTGGAGTTTAGAAGATTGAGAGGGGATCTCATAGAGACATATAAAATTCTGACAGGACTGGACAGAATGGATGCAGATGGAATGTTTCCAATGATGGGAAAATCCAGAACCCGGGGCCATGGTTTGAGGATAATAGGCAAACCATTTAGGACCGAGATGAGGAGGAATTTCTTTACCCAGAGGGTGGTGAATCTGTGGAATTCATTGCCACAGAGGGCAGTAGAGGCAGGTTTATTAAATATATTTAAGAGGGAATTAGATATATTTCTTCAGTATAAGGGTATTAAAGGTTACGGAGAGAAGGCGGGGACGGGGTACTGAACTTTAAGATCAGCCATGATCTCGTTGAATGGCGGAGCAGGCTCGAAGGGTCGAATGACCTACTCCTGCTCCTATCTTCTATGTTTCTATGTTTCTAAGTATTCCCTACACCATCAGTGGTCTGTGTAAGGGATTGCTTAAGGTGGGATGTGAGTGAGAAGGGAAGGTTGAGAACCACTGGTTTAGAGGGATATGGGCCATACGTTGGCAGGTGGGACTGTTTTGGTGGGACATTTTGGTTGGTGTGATCAGGTTTGGCCAAAAGGCCTGTTTTCATGCAGTCAGACTGCTTCATCATATTGGGGTAGTGACCAGAATCTGGGGTTGGTATGGAGGGGCAATAAATATCCAGTTGAACAGATGGTGCAGTGTCATTACTTGTAAAGAAAATTCAAGAAATTTATCCTGACATTATTACCAATATTTATCCCTCTAGCCATTGCTAGAACAGATCATCTGATCATTATCACATTTTCCTGTTGTGGAAACTTGCTAAAAAAAATCATTGCAGGGGTGCTGATACCTTTACCTTCACCACAGCCATTGATTTGCTTTTCATCTGGTCTCGCATTTTACTCTCTTCAATGAAACATGAGGTGTAATAACCGCAGACAGAAATTTCTGGAAAATTGTTCTGTATTCTGCAGTCTCTGACATTTTGTATGTGGGAAAAACTGGCCTTAAGCTTAAAAAAGTGCCAACAGGAAAGAGGGGGAGAATATTCTGTGAAGCCATTAGTAACAAAATCAGATCTTCCAAAGTTACAGAAAAAAAAATTACTTCAATTGGTCCTCTCCAACTGAAAGGCCTTCGATATTTGGCATGTCAGGAATTTAATAATGGCCTAACTAATTCTGTGGGATGGGATTTATTTGATCAGTATTGTAATTTTTAAAAATAGCATTCGTCAATCAAGAAAGTTTAATTGTATTAACACGTCTTACCGTTCACTAATTTCTATTGGTATTTCCCTGCCAAAATATAATTGCAAATGTAGATATATTTTTATGGTCATTATGTTGCACTGTACCAATTTAAAATGTTAGCATCTCACTGGATTATTTTAGACAGCCAGAGCAGATGCTGGGCCATAAGCATCTTCCATTTCCATAAATGTGGGTACACAGTTAGCGTAGTTACAGCGCCAGTTACTGGAGTTGGTATCTGGTGCTGTTGTAAGGAGTTTGGGCAAAACAGGCACGTGGGCTGAAAGGGCATGTTACTGTGCTGTATGTCTAAATTTAAAATTTTTAACTTAATGGGTATATGATTGACCAACCCCACTCAGAACATCAGAATCAATGCCTCTTACGGTGAGATCTAGAGTTGGGAGGAATACTTTCTGACTAACTGTTAACCCATTTCATGAGGAAGAATTTCTTTCCATGGAACCTTTGAATTCTGTAGCCAAGAGCCTTGGTCATGTTATATTTTCAAGGGCAAAACAGATGGGTTTTCATTGAGGGGAATCAAGGGTTCTGGGAGAGCAGAGCTGAGGCTGTGGTTGTATGAGCACATCCTTGTTCTTGCCAAGTGGTGCAGCAGATTCAAGAGGCTCTTAGATCAATTCCTGCTTTCCTGATGCTTTGATGGTCCCCTTCCAGAAATTCTTTATTTTGTGGCCAGCCATTCCTGTGTTGGTTGAAATGAGGATAGTTTCTGAACCATAACTGCTTCATGTTTATCTGAAGGAACTGCAGATGCTGTTCTCTCAATGAAGTGAAACACGAAAGTCTGCAGATGCTGTGATTGTAGTAAAAACACACAGAAATGCTGGAGGAACTCACCCGGTCTCGCCGCGTCTGGAGGAGGTAAAGATATATTCCCGACGTTTCGAGCCCAAGTCCCTCTCATGATACAAAAAGCAGGCAGGCATCTGAATTAAAGGCTGAGGAGAGAAAGGGGGAAGAATGGTAGAGGGACCGGTCCAGACCAACAGACACAGGTGCTCATTGGATATGATAAAAGGCGAGGTTAGAAATGGTTTTGGCTCTGTGAAAGGAGACAGAGGGAAAAGGGAGAGAGAGAGAGAACCAGAGGAAAGAAGATGGATGGGCAGCCTTCAACCAGATCACATTAACATTAATTTCTCCAGTTTCCATTAAAACTCACCCCCCACATTTTCTTCCCAATCTTTTCTCCTCTAGTTCTTGTTCTCTCTCTCTTCCGTTTTCCCTCTGTCTCCTCTCACAGGCCACAATCAAATTTCACCTTTCCTTTTATCATATCCAATTAGCACCTTGTGTCTAATGGTCTGGACTCCTCCCCCTTGCCATTCTTCCCCCTTTCTCTCCCCAGCCTTTAATTCAGACACCTGCCTGCTTTTTGTTTATACCTTGACAAAGGGCTCAGGCCCAAAACATGGGTAAGATATCTTTACTTCCTATGGGCCCTGTGTGACCGCTGAGTTCCTCCAGCTTTTATGTGTGTTCTCTCAAAATTAGTCAGGCCCTTGATTGGTTGTCAGCACTGTGCTATGAAGTCAAGTATTGTGTCCAGATCCTTCTCGTGTGACTTCAGACTAAATCCTAATTTTGCACTTCATATTTGAGTCATCAAAGTTTAATGTGTGATGCAAATAACAGAGAAATATATTTTTAAAAGTTAAGGTTACTCAATGCCTGGGTAGCTACTTAAATGTCTTTGAACCTCATTGTCAATATACGGACTTCCAAACAGTTGCTGCAGGTAAATGCACAACAGAAAAGGATATCAGGAATCCAGTTGAAGAAAACATTGCAAAGTGAATTTGTGACTCTGTCATCTATCAAGCCTTACCAAGAATTGTAGAATGTGCTCTATTTTAAGAAAATGTCTTGATCATTTGTTTGATGTGTACTGATTCCAGACTCTCTGCAATGAAACTAATCAAGTTACAGTTAATAGTGGGTTTGGTACTGGTTGAGGCAAAGGTATCTGATACCAGATTGATCTACTCCTCACCGTAGTGAGAGGTTGAGAGGAAGCCTTTAGTTAGGTACCAATGGATCAGAAAAGGGCATTCACTCAAATGATACTAGAAGAGCCAGAATGGAGCAAGTGAAAGACTGGATGTTTTTTTTTAAAATTGAGACAATAATTAGTGATGTAAATAATAACACAACACCATAGACTGAGGATCATCACTGGAAGATTGAAGAAGTTATACAAAATCTGCACATGCTGGCATTGAGTGCTGGATAAACTCAGCAGGTCACACAGCATGCATAGGTTGACAAAGGGCGCAGGCCTGAAATGTTGGTTGCTCTTTACATCCTATGGACGCTGCATGACCTGGTGAATTTCTCCAGCTCATTTGTGTACTGCAGCTGGAAGGAATGTTTGCACAGAAGGTTCTCATATCAGGAAGTGTTTTGTCACTTGGGGTGTTGTGGCCAACACCACCACTTTTTTTAAGCTGCGTTTTTTTCAGATCCCAGAAATTAGAGATGATCATTAACTTTGCTGGATCCAAGGGAAACTTATTAATTACTGATACCAATTCCACATTCAGTTCAGATCATGACTGTGGTCATTACATTAGGATCAAAGTGACACACTCTCAGTTTGGAGAGAGTCAACAGGCTAATTCTGCACTCAAATTTAAAATGTAAGCATATGTAACAGGCCCTTCAGCCCATGAACATGTGCCATCCAAATATCCCCAACTGACCTACTCCCCCATATGTTTTTTTAAAAGGTGGGAGAAAACCAGAGTTCCAAGAGGAAACCCCCACAGACACGGAGAGAATGTACAAACTCCTCACAGGCAGTGCAGGACTCGAACCCTGGCCCCATCGCTGGCTCTGTACCAGTGTTTGCACAAACTGCTAGACTAACCATGCTGTCATTAAGGAGATGATTTGCAACCCTTATTTACTATTTAGTGAACTATTTGAGCAGTCGAAAGAGGAATTAATTCTGTGTCCTTATTTGTCAAAATAACAAATAATTCTCCTTTGATCTGCTCTAACAGCTTGTTTGCTTTGCACTTCAAAGAGAGAAGAAGGAAGAATCCAGGGTCAGCTGAACAACTCTGACTCCAATCAGGTTATTCGTGAATTGAAGGACCAGATCGCTGAATTGAAAACAGAGGTAAAGAAAAATCATTTGTAGTAACATTACAATCAATAGCAGGTGTATTTCAAAAGAATGGTCACAGAGACATTCAGCCTTGATAGATAACATAAACTCACCAGTGGTACCCATAGTGGGGCTTTATTGCCTCTCATTTGCTCTGGAAGAAGGTTTATGTCACTTGGTGCTCCTATGTTATCTAGAGAATTAATGTTATTGACTGAACGAATTTGTAGGCCAGAGTTTCTGATGCTGAATTTGCATAGATTCAATTACAATTTAAATCTCCTCTAAAATTCAGACGATAAAAGTATATAATATATACTGCAGAACATAAATGTGCTGGAGAAACTCAGCAGGTCACACAGCGTCCCCAGTGTCAACAGACTTTGTGTTTACATGTAATATACTGCTTTCCATTCAGATAATTTGTCATACAGGCAGTTCCTGGGATAAAAATTAATTCCTTTACCTAAGTAAAGGAATATAACTTAAATTTATGTTAAAGTCAGAACAAAAACATATGGTGCTTGCTCAGTGTCAGTTAGTCGAATGTTTATCTGAGTATATAGTATATATTTTACCTTTCTTTGCATGTAAAACACTTAAGAAACACTTCCAAATACACTAAAACATCTTAAACAAGTTGGGCTCCTTGAAGGAGCGGGGACTGGACTCCTGGCAAGTGCAGGGATCTCAGACTTGGCAGGTGAAGGGATCTTAGGCTCCCGGCAGGAGCGGGGACCTCGGGCTCCCGGCAGGAGTGGGGATGTCAGGCTCTCAGCCGGAAGTTGACAGCATTTTACTTTCGGCCACCTTGCTGGTTTGTAAGTACAGGTACACAATCCTTTATCCAGACATCTAAAATCCGGAAAACTCCAAAATCCGGCAAGTGAGGACCAGTGGTTGGGGAAAGGGGGAGACGTCCGGGCGGCCGAGGGTCTGCGGTCGGGGGAGACGTCCGGGCTGCTGAGGGACCGGCGGTCGGAGGAGACAGCCGAGGGACCGGCAGTCGGGGCAGACATCCAGGCGGCCGAGGGACCGAAGTTTGGGGGAGGCAGCTGAAGGGCTGGCATTTGGAGATGAGACCGAGGGACCAGCGTTTGGGGGAGGCGGCCGAGGGACCACAGTTGGGGAAGGCGGGCCGGGTGATTGGAAGGGGTAATTGAAAATTCCAAAATTCGGAACACACTGTCCCCCAAGGGTTCCGGACAAAGGATCGTGTACCTGTATGAGTTGTTTGTAAATCGAATGTTTTTAACTTGGGAACTGCCTGTAGCTTGGGTGAGTAACTTGGAGCAATTTCATTATCACCTCTGAGAATGTGCCTCTCCAAACATATCTCACCTTCTATCCGAGATCATCCTGTGGAAATTACTTTTCAAAAAAATACCAGTTATCTTTGTTTTGCAGTTCAGTTTCTCAATAAATTGAGTATTTTTTTAAATGTGGGAAGACATTGGGAGCATCTGTCAAGTTTATTGTCCCTTGATTGCACAAGTATAACCCGATGAAACCACCAGACCTCGGTGCAAAACACTCAGACACACAATCAGACGTGTTAAAATCGCATTCCTGCCAAGATACAAAAAGTACAACAAAGCCACACAGGACCACTCAAACAGACTTTATTCGAATAACGCTAGCAGGAATGAGCGGTCTGTAATGTTGGGTAAACAAGGTCACCTCACTAAGACTGTTTGGTCTCATTCAAAGATTACAGTCACAGGGTACAATATTTAAGGCATTTTCCTGGATACAAATGGGATAACATTTCTTTGAAGGTATTGCTACAGCTTATGTTTTACCTTTTGGATGTCCTCTTCCTAAAGTCATGGAAATGATTTGTTATTGGTCATTTAATCTCATGTACCAGTTATAGTTAAAAATATCCTTCTGGAATACAAAAAAATCAACAGAAGTCTGGAAGCGTTGCTCACTATACACATCAGTATCTATTTCTGGATGCCTGATTTCTGGTTTCCAATTTACACATGCAAATTTCGGAGTAATCTTAAATTCTTGAAGTTGACAATGGTGGCCAACACAGAAACAATACTATTCAGGGACTGAGTGGTGCTGGACGATTATTGCAGCCTTTAGATCTTGTCTAATAGGTAGTAGTCAGTTAGCACTATTGTGTCAAAGAGATTAGGCAGAAATTAGGATACGGCTCAGTTGAAGAGGTGAGAATTAATTCCAGACTGGAATGTCCTTGGTTACTCTCTCTTTGCTTACTGGCAAAGTGTTTCTTCATCATAATTCTCATAACTAGATATTCTATAGCTAATATTCTACACCTGCAGGCAAATAATGCATACACAGGACAAATATTCATAGATACAAATAAATAAATAATCATTGTTTTGGAAATATGAGCGTCTCGGATCTGGACAAGGATATTTGCTGGAGAGGGACAGGTTGAACCTTGAACCACGGTGAAGTTTGGACCAAATCCACTCGATTAAAACCTTGTTCTCCCCAAACAAATGTCCCCCATCTTTACAGGGCGCACCTCCAGCTTTCCATCAAGCCAGTGGAAGCTGGGCATGGCCCCTCAACAGGTCACTGCTTGTACCTGTTGTGGAAGTCAGCCCGCGCCTCTAAAATGAAATCAGACGGCAGATCGAACACACGGCAAAATAACTTTTTAAAGCATACAGATCTTTATTCATATATGGGAAGTGAGGATGATTAGTCGAGAGTTGTCAGAATCAGACACCTTTCTGAAGTCTCAGCTCTCACTTCAAAAATACAGAGGTGTGCTTCTATATTTATACAATTTCTAATGAGTAACAGACAAATCAATCCTCACTCTTAATATTACATCATTCTATATAAATGAATTAGTTTCCCCGCCCCAACACCTGGCTTTTTGGTGTTGTAGTGGCCTATCTGATGACACTACCTTACGCAAATGGCAATAAATTACACTGGAGACAGTAAAGTCAGGAATCAGTACCTTTATTGTGCTTTAACCACAGCTTTTATAGTTCCCTCTGCACGTTTCACGCTGAGCCTTCTGAGACATCACTTTCCAGCCTCGGGTGCCATAAAAAGCGTGGGCTCTTATTCGCACGCTTTTCCTAATTGCTGGTGCCTGGCCTGTAGCTGGAGGACTGAGACGTCGTTGGAGGCTATGCGCTCTGGTAATGTGCTTGCTTAACTGTTGTGGCTGTGCACGATTCTGTTGTACGCGTGGGGCTCCTGCTACACCGCTTACTTTTCACAAGCAAAATAGAATGTGCCATCTTCTTATTTGTCCTTGTAAAAGCCACTGGGTGCCTATTTACACACCATGTTTACAAGGTCATATTTGCAGGGGTCTTAACTGTTTTCGGCCATCTTATGACACACTAAAGGTTTGTCAGACACCTTGGCTGTTTCTAAATGTTAAAAGTAAAAGCTTTAGCATTGAGATATAAACTATATTTCCATTTTGGAAGTGAGTTCTTTGGGAAGGCAAGCAGCAGAGCAGGCAGGAGGGCACCTGACTAACAACCCTCGCCAAGTGCCCAAAGGTCAGGAATGTGCGGCTGAAGTGCTACCAGAACCTGAGCAGGAGTTAAAGTACCACAAGCAACGTGGAGCTGTCTGGGCTGCAAAAATGGCAGGCCACCACCAATTTGTGAACCGATTTTAAATACTGATAACCAACCATTTCAATTCTGTCCAGACACCCAGAGTGTTCTCCGGTGTGCCTTTGGAGCATTCTGACCCAAAACAACCCAGTCAATGGAAATCAACTCCCCCACCACATGCAGCGCAGATGATGCCTGCCAAAGTCAAGTGTAGCGGTTAGCAAAATGCTACTGCCAGGTATGTATCCAATGCAGTCTGGAAGGAGTTTGTACGTTCACCCCATTTCTGTGTGGGTTTCCTCCGGCTGCTCTGGTTTCCTCCCAAGTTCCAAAAATGTACCGGGTTAGTAGGTGAATTGGTCAAATTTGTGTATTGTGCAGCGCGGGCTCGAGGGCTGGAAGGGCCTGTTATAGTGTGGTATGTCTAAATTAAAAGTTAAAATTCATTTTATCATCATGTGACTGTACTGTGACTATGTTTCTCCAGACCACAGTGCACACGCAAACTCAATACCCAGCACAGAGTAATCACACATATACACAAAGATATAATTAATATTTTGGAATCAGTTCATCAATCTCACAGGAAGAAGCAATTCCCCAGCCTGGCACTCCTGATTTTGATGCTCCTATAATGGTAGGTGGGTCAGAGATATCAGAGACACTGAATAAGGGCCCTAAACAATTCTTTGTGTTTTATTTAAGCAAAGGTCCCATTGAATGTCGTCAATAGCAGAAAGGAAGACCCCAGTGATGTACTTGGCCATTTTGATGATCCTCCTTATTGGCTTTGCAGTTACCATCCCATACAACGATGTAGCCAGACAGGACGCTCTCACTTGTGCTCTCATAGAAGGCTGTTATGATGGGGGCCTGAAGTCTTAGGAAGTGCAGGCGTGTCGACCTGAAGCCTGGAACCCTCAGGAAAAGTACGTCACCACCATTTGTCACCTCAGAGAGTGATCTATCAACAGGTATCTCCACATTGTTCAAAAGTGGATATTACGCACACATCAATAGGAACACTCAAACCTGCAGCAGAGGCCCAGAGCCTGATTCACTAGCTTGAATCTTGGTGTGAAAGCAGGAAGTTGAACCAAAGTCACCTACTGATTCCACAGGGAGTTCCCTGTTGGTGTATGACCTTACCATGCCCACTGTAACGAATCCTGTCCAGCATCTTGGCTAACCATTGACCTCTAGGCCTTGCAGGGCTCCTTGTCAGAAGTGATGCAGGTGGTTGAATCTCCTCTAACCCATCACTGAACTACCAGGAGTCCAGAATAAGAACTGCTGGTGCCTGAACATCCTCCACAGCTCATTGGGAATCTGTGACTGTAAGGAACCCATTGTTGGTGTAAACCAATGCCAGGCCCACCCAAATCCCTCAACCTCTGAAGAAGAGAGAAAACACATGGAATCCATTTTGGCTGGATATGGGATATGCCCGACCCCATCAAGACCTCTTCATCTTTCATCCAGACATTCTGCCAGCTGGGCACAGGTCAGAACCAGGTCACAACATGTCGCTCAATTCCAAACACCTACAGAGTCCCAAGAAGGTGTTCATGACACCCTCTTTCAGATTTCAGATTTATTGTCATACATGACATTATATACAACCCTGAGATTCTTTTACCTGCAGGGGAGGCAAAATTACTCTTATTGGTTAACTACACAATGTACACCTGTAAACAAATAAAGAAATCTAAACAAACTGCAATACAGAGAGGAAAAGAAAAGCAAACAATAAAATGTAAAAGTAAGAGCCCTTAAATGAGTCTCTGATGGAGTTTGTCGTTGAGGAATCTGATGGTGGAGGGGGTAGCAGCTGTACCTGAACCTGGTGGTGCAAGTCATGTGGCACCTACACCTATTTCCTGATGGCAGCAGTGAGAACAGAGCATGTGCTGGGTGGAATGGATCCTTGATGATAATAGCAGCTTTATCCATAGATGTTCTCAATGATGGAGAAGGTTTTGCCTTTGATATCCTAGACTGTGATTACTTCCTTTTGAAGGGCTTTGGTGTTCCCATACAGACTGTGATACAGTGGTCTGCATCCTTTCCACCACACCTCTGTAGAAAGTTGCCAGGATTTCCGATGTCATGCCAAACCTCTGTAAACTTCTGAGGAAGTAGAGGCGCGCTGTCATCCTTTATTCACGATGCCATTAGTGTGTTGTGTCCAGGAAAGATCCTTTGAGATAGTGACTCCCAAAAACTTGAATTTGCTCACCCTCTCCACCTCTGATGCCCCAGTGATCACTGGATCGTCCATATCCAGTTTTCCCTACCTGAAGTCAACAATCAGCTCCTTAGTTTTTGTGACATTGTTGGTGAACCATTCAGCCATGTTTACAATCTCCCTCCTATATACTGATTCATCACCCCTTTTTATACAACCCACTGCCTTGGTATCATCTGTGAATTTATAGATGGTTTTGTTGTCAGGTGTAAAGCAAGTAGAGCAGGGAGCTAAGAACCAGCCCTGTATCACTCCAGTACTAATGGAGATTATGGAGGAGATGTTCTTACCAATCCTCACAGACTGTGGTCTGGAGGTGAAGAATTCAAGGATTCTTAGAGATGGTGTGTATAAATACCTAGATAAGCAGGGATTGATCAGGAACACTCAGCATGGGTTTATATATACAGTTTATGGCATGGAAACAGGCCATCTCGGCCCTTCAAGTCCACTCTGGTTCACTCAAACAACTCCACTAGATGCCCCCGTCTATTCTCCACACCTGTGAAGGGGAAGTCATGTTTGACGAACCTTGTTGAGTTTTTTAAAGAAGTGACAAGAAAGGTGAATGAAGGTAGGGCAGTTGATGTAGTCTATCTGGATTTTAGCTTTTGATAAGGTTCCACATGAAAAGTTAATAAGGAAGGTTCAGTCACTAGGGATTAATAGGAAAATAGTAAGATGGATTCAGAGGTAGCTGGAGGATAGACAGCATCCTAACAACTGTTAGGATGGAAGCCTGTGACGAGCGGCATGCCTCAAGGATCAGTGTTAGGTCCCCTGTTGTTCATAATTTATATTAATGATTTGGATGATGAGGTGGTTAACTGGGTAAGTAAATATGCAAACAATATGAAAATAGGGGGAGTGGTGGATAGCAAGGAAGGTTTTCAGGGATTCCAGAGGGATTTGGTTTGTCTGGAGAGTTGGGCTGAAAGATGGCAGATGGAATTTAATGTAGAGAAGTGTGGGGTGCTTCATTTCAGTAAAATTAATCAAAATAGGACATATGTAGTAAAGGGAAGGACATTGGGAGTGCACAAGATCAAAGAGATCTTGGAGTTATGGTGCAGAGTTCCTTGAAGGTGGATTCCCATGTTGACAGGATTGTTAAGAAGGCATTTGGTATATTAGCCTTCATAAATCATAGCATAGAGTATAGGAGCTGGGAAGTGATGCTGCAAATGTGTAAGACGTTGGTGAGGCCAGGTTTGGAGTATTGTGTTCAGTACTGGTCTCCAAATTATAGGAAGGATATAGATAAGGTGGAGAGGGTGCAGAGAAGATTTACAAGGATGTTGACTGGCTTAAAATACCTACAGAAAAAGATCGAAGAGATTAGGACTTTATTCACTGGAATGTGAACAGTTGAGAGGGGATTTGATAGAGGTATTTAAAATTATGAAGGAAATAGATAGATGCAAGTAGACTCTTCCCCCTGAGACCGAGGGGGGGGGGTTAAAACAAGAGGACACAGTTGAGGGTAAGGGGAAAAATTTTAGTAGAAATATTAGAGGATGCTTTTTCACTCAGAGAGTGGTAGCTGAATGGAATAATCTTCTGGGGGAAATAGTTGAGGCAGAGTCAATTCTTTCATTTAAGAGGAGGCTGGATATATACATGGATAAGAGGGGTTGGAGGGTTATGGGTGTGGAGAATAGGCGGGGGCATCTAGTGGAGTTGTTTGAGTGAACCAGAGTGGACTTGAAGGGCCGAGATGGCCTGTTTCCATGCCATAAACTGTTATATGTTATATGTTATTACACAGTGAGGAGTTGACTCCAAGGTCTTGGAGTTCGCTGATCAATTTTGAGGGGAACACCAGTTAAGAGAGAGAAAGGCACTTAACAAGTTCAAAGCTCTTATCAGACTTTCTGTCCTCACAACTCAGTTCCCCATGTAGCAGCAAATCTAGACATAATACCTTCACCTCAAATATATACTGAAGACTCAGAACTGATCCCTGTGGGACCCTTGCCAATCACTTATCCTGTCATTAACCAGACCTCAGTTCACCCTGCTTTGTTGCCTTAATATTAAGCATTGATGGCATTATGCATAAAATTTTTATTATTTCTATTTATTAATTCATTTATTTGTTTTAGACATGCAGCATTATAACAGGCCCTTTCGGCCCACTAGTCCGTGCTGCCCAATTACACCCAGTTGACCCACAGTTGAAGGGTGGGAGGTAATCAGAGCTCCCAGAGAAAACCCACACAGACACAGGGAGAACAGACAATCTTCTTCCAGACAGTGTTGTGGTAACTGCTACATTTACCATGCTGCCCTTTTCTTTTGGAATACCTTTTGGAAATCCAGATTTTACGTTACATCTTCACTGGCCCTGGGAACTTCTGGATGTTAGGTTGAGAGAATACTGTGAACATCAGAATGCAAATAATCAAAGGGCTTCCAAACTGAGCAGGTCTGAGATTTATCGTTGGTTGGTGATCTGAAAGTACTTGATTTAGTCACTCACCACACATGATTCACATACAGAGAGGAAGCCGTTTTGATGAATTTAAAGTCACGCAAGCCTGATCAGTTAGACAAGGTCATATTATTAGCATGTTAAAATATATCTCCTGATGTCACAGTCAGCTACAGAATACTGATTGAAAATCTAGTGTATTGTTAGGAATGTAGTCAATTGTAAATTTTGTAGTTTGCTTTTTCCAGTAGCGAAACAGCCAAAATGTTGCTCAGGTTCGTGTTGGAACTGACCCTCGCCACAACTAGTGAAAGAATGAAGTTAAACAAGAAAATATTCAGTTGCCATGACTGTAGTTTACCCAAAAATGCTGGAGAAACACAGAAGGCCATGCAACGTTCTTTACACAGCAAACGTAAAGGTACATAACCAACGTTTCAGGCCTGAGCCCTTCATCAAGTTATGAGGAAAATGTAAGAATAAAATGGCATGGAGAACAGAGGTCATATAAGTGGATATGGGTGGGAGGGTGCAAGAGAAAAGAGTTGAGAAGTGATGGGGAGGAGGGTGGCTCTATGAATGGAGAGGGAAGGGATGGAGAGCTGGAGGAAAGGAGACAGAGGGATGGGGAAGAGAGGGAGAAGGAGGAATGGCATTACAGAAACAGGAGAAGACAATGCCACCTGGTTGGAGTATGTCCAGATGGAAGATTAAATGTTGCTCCTCCAGTTTTAGAGTGCTCTTGGTTTGGCCACAGACAGACATGTGGAGCACAGAATTGAAACGGCTGGTCACTGGGGGATCCCCGCCATTGCTCCGTACAGAGCCGAGGTAGACATGACACACGAGTCCAGTCTCTCCAATAATGGGAGCTTCTGAAGATTCACAAGCTTGGGAGGACCGTTTGAGGCTTAGAATGGTGGTGAGGGAGGTTGTGTGGGTGTAAGTACTACAGTCACGGAGCAAGGTACCAATGAATGAGCTTTTATTGTCAACAAACATGGGCAATGTACAGATTCAATAAAAGCATTTCTTGCTGCAGCTTTCCTGTTACTTGGAGCACACTAACAGTATTAAAATACCACAGAGAAAAAATAGTGTATAAAGAAGAGAAAAGAAAAAAAAATAATAAATATTCATAGCTGGTTAGACAGTAGTATTAAATTTTACATTTAAAAAAAAATTTAGACCTATAGCACTGTAACAGACCATTTTGGCCCACGAGTCCGTGCCGTCCAATGCACCCCATTAACCCACATCCCCAGTATGTTTTGAACGTAGGAGCAATCCGGAGAAAACCCAAGCAGACACGGGGAGATACGAAAAAACTCCTTACAGACAGCGTGGAACTCGAACCCCGGTCTGGACCTGATTGCTGGCCCTGTAAAGACGTTGAACTAACCGAGCCACCTCATGTTCTGTCAGTAGCACAGATGGATCTTTTGATGTGTGGTAATGTTATGTTTAGGTAAGACTATAAGACAGAGGAGGGAAAATAGCCTGCTCAGACCATCGAGTCTCCATTTAATCATCAGCTGAAGCATTTCCTTACTGCCTGCCCTTCTCCCCATAACCTTTGATTCCCTGGGCTAATCAAGAATCGATCAATCTGCTTTAAATACACCAAATGACGGCCTCAAGAACCACATAGATTTACCAGCTGAAGAATTTCCTCCCCATCTCTGTTCTAAGCGGATGCCCTACAATCCTGAAATTGTGCCCTTTTGTCCTAAACTCTCCCACCATGGGAAACAACCTTTCCTACATCTACTCTGTTCATGCCTTTCAACATTTGAAATGTTTCAATGAGATCCCCCCTCATTCTCCTAAATTCCAACAAATACAGGCCAAGAGCTGTCATATGATAACCCTTTTATTCCCAGAATCATCGTCATGAACCTCCTCTGAACGCTCTCCAACATCAGCCATCATTTCTTAAATGAGGAGCCAAAACTGCTCTCAATCCTCCAGGTGAGGTCTCACCAGTTCCTTATAAAGCTTCCACATCACATCCCTGCTCTTATACTCCATTCCTCTTGAATGAACGCTAATTTTACATTTGCCTTCTTCACTACCAACACAACATGCAAGTTTATCTTCAGGCTATCCTGAATGAGGACTCCCAGGTCCCTTTGGATTTGGGTATTTTCAATTTTCTTTCCATTTAAAAAAAAAGTCTGCCCATTTATTTCTTCTTCTAAAGTGCACGTACATTGTATTTCATTTGCCATTTCTCTACCGATTCTCCTAATCTTTCTAAATCCTTCTGCAGCCTCCTTGTTCCTTTAACACTACCCACTCCTCCACCTATCTTCGTATCTTCTGCAAACTTGGCCACAAAGCCATAATCCAAATCATTTATATACAACATAAACAGAAGTGGTCCCAACACCGACCCCTGTGGAACACCACGAGCAACTGGCAGCCAACCAGAATATGCTTCCAACTCCCTGCTTCCTGCCAGTCAGCAAATGCTCTACCCACGTTAGTCTATTTCCTGTCATACTCAGGCTCTTGTTCAGTAGCCTCACGTGCGGCACCTTGTCAAAGACCTGAAAATCCAAATACACAACGACATCCACTGCATCTCTCTTATCCAGCCGGCTTGTCACTTTCTCAAAGAATTCCAATAGGTGGTCCAACAAGATTTTCCATAAAGGAAATCATGCTTTGGTCTATCCTGTGTTACCAGCCCAGAGGAACCCAAAACCCAGCAGCTGTAGATATTCACCAAGACAAATGGTTACTTAAACAAAAGTTGCTTTTAATTATCTTTAAACATGAAAACAGAATCACATTTATCTATTATTAACTTAACCTAACTTAACCCCCTTCTAATTCTAAGCGCACGTGTGTGTAATGTGTGTGTAAGTTCAGAAAAGTTCTTTGGTTCATAGTTCAATCACACTTCTCATTCCTCCAAGTTCACTGGTTGCAGGCAATTATTATACTGTGCACAGAATTTAACATTTATAAAGTTCACCAGGCTTTGGTGCTGGAAAGGTAAACGGTTACCACTCAGGAAGGTTCTTGTTGGTTTTCAGAGAGAGATGTGTTGTTCCAGGACATCCACAACTGATGTACTTCCATCAGTCACCTCAGTGTCTTGCTGATGAAACTTCCTCCTTCAGTGTTCTCCAGATGATAACCTCTTTCATTCAGGTCACCACAGAGTTCCTTTTTGTTTCCCTTATTCCAAGTGAAACATTAGACATGCAGTCCTCTCCTCTTGCATGAACCACAAGGGCTTCAACCAGGCCATCTTCCAAAAGCTTGCCAGCTTGTCCTGATCCAGTCCCAGCAACTTCTTGCTGGTTGTAACACTGTCAAGTGCTCTGTCTGTCTGTCTGTCTCTCTCTCTCTCTCTCCAAGACTGATAGAGCGCCTGTTTGACTCTCTCTGCTTGCAAAACCACATGACCCACAATAGTGGAGCCAGCCTGCTCTTTCATCTGTTCCTTTTGGGTAAACAAGAATCCATTAGTAACATCTCTTCAAAGTTCTTGCAAAAAGGTGTGAGAAACCACTACATCTCAAGTATTTCAAATAAGATCAGTTTTAAAGTGTTTGCATGTGACCTACTCTAGCAAACCTTTCCCAATTTATCTCCCAGAAACATTCAATATACTCTGTCACACTTGTTATTTGCCTTCAAGAATATCATTATTCATCCTTTACAATCGAAACCAACATATTCCTAACCTTTCAAAACGTACCGGGGTTTGTAGGTTAATGGGGTGTAAAATGGGTGGCACGGACACATGTTTGTCTATCTAGCCTATAATTTCCTTTCTACTATCTTCTTGAATAGATGGGTGACATCTGTGATTTTCTAGTCCCCCAGGACCATACCTGAAGCTATTGATTCCTGAGAGACTATTACCAATGGCTCCACAATCTCTCCCACTACTTCTTTCAGAACCCGACGGTGCAATCCATTTGGTCCGGGAGACATCCACCCTTAGACCATTCAGCTTTCTGAGCACCTCTTCCTGGAAGTAGAAGCTGAACGGGGGGAGCTAATGGAGAGAGTCTGCTAACTACTGGAGAGAATCTGTTCCAGGGGTGCTACCTTTCAGGTTTCATTGTGCCTTCTGTGTGAGATAACAGTGAGCAGAGAGCATAGCCAGGGTGATGGTGGACTATTGTGATGTTGTCCTGCCTTGAGGCAGTGCCTCAACCAGATGTTTAATGGCCAGAGGTCAGTGCCTATGATGGACTTGGCTGTCTCTGCCACTTTCTGCAGCCTTGTGTGTTCCTGTGCATTGGGAGTTTCAAACAGGGAGTGATGCAACCAGTCAACATACTTTCCACAGTGCACCTTTACACTTGATGACATTTTCAAATCTTTTCAGACTTAGAAAGCAAAGACATGGCTTTCTCAGCTTCAGTTTTGTCGTGAGGTCCTCTAATGTGTGGACCTGAAGGTACTAGCCCTCCCCGCTGCTGACTTGTCAATGAAAGCAGGTGTGTGGTCCCTCTGTTTCCCCTTCCTCACATCCCCAATCAGCACCTTGCAGACATTGAGAGCAAGATTCCTGATTTGGCATTATGGAACCAGATTCTTGATTGATCTCCCTCCTTTGACCAACAGCGACAGTGTCATCAGTGAGTTTACACATTGTGTTGTAACCGAGCTTGGCTGGGCAGCTGCGAGAGCAGAAACTATACAGCTGGAGACTAATAATAATAAAAACATTGCATTGGGGAAGAGGTATCGGGGCCACAAGACTCACATCATCAGTTTCAGGAACAGCTGCTACCCCTCCACTATCAAACTCCTCAACGACAAACTCACCCACTTAAATACTCTTTTGCACTTTGTTGATTTTTTAAATTCTCTCTGTATTGCAGTCAGTTTGTTTACATTTTGTTTTCTGTTTACAGCTCTTTATTTCTTTCCATGTGTACATTGTGTACAGTCTTTTTTTTTGCACTACCAATAAGTGGTGATTCTGCCTCTCTGGCAGGAAAGAATCTCAGGGTTGTATGTACTCTGACAATAAATCTGAAATCTGAATCTGAATCTGAAACACATAGCCATGAGGAGCACTTACATTGATGGTCAGCAAGAAAGAGGCGATGTCTCTGATCTGCACTGATTGGGATCAGCCAATGAGGACCCAGTTGCAAAGTCAGGAGCGGAGTCCCAGGCCCCTCAGCATGATGATCGGTTTTACTGCGACACTGGTTTCAACAACGAGCTATAGTCAATGAACAAAGGCCTGACGGAGGTGCTCTTGTCGTTCCAGTGATCTAATGCAGAGCATCTGTTGTGTCTGCTCTCTTTGGAAAGGAGGATTCAAATGTACCAATGAGAATTCCTGCAGAAGCTGGAGACAATGTGATATCTGTCTCTGAGGCCAATGTCAGAACATTCTTCAAGAGGGTGAACCCTCACAAGGCGTCATTCCCTGGTGATGTGCCTGGCAAGGTTCTGTAAATCCGTGCCAACTAGCCGGAGTGTTCATGGACATTTTCAACCTCCCATTGCTGCAGGAGAATGTTCTCAGCTGCTTCAAAAGATACCAGTCCCCAAGAAGCACAGAGTGAGTATCGCCCTGTAGCACTAACATCTACTGAAATGAAATGCTTGGAGAGGTGGGTCATGGCCAGAATTAACACTTAAATAAGTTTGGACCCACTGTAATTCACCAGCTGCCACAATCACTTCACAGCAGATCCAATCTCATTGGTTCTCCACTCAGCCTTGAATCACCGAGGCAACAGCAACATGTGTATCAGGATACCTTTCACCAATGGCAACTCAGCTTTCTACACCATTATTCCCTCAGTACTGGTCAGCAAGATCCAAAACCTGGGCCTCTTCACCTGAATTCTTGACTTCACCATCAGAAAACCACAGTCAGTACAAATTGTCTCCGCCACTGATAATTAATCCAGGCTCACCTCAAGGATGCAGACTTATTCCACTGCTCTACTCACTATACAGCCATGACTGTGTGGCTGAGTACAATTCAGATGCCATCTACACATTTTCCACAGTTGTTGGAAGAATCACAGACGGCAATGAGGAAGTGTACAGGAGGGAGATAGATCAGCTAGTTGAGTGGTGTCACAATAACTGCTTTGCACTCAATGTTAGCAAAGCTAAGGAATTTATTGTGGACTTCAGGAAGGGGGAAATCAGGAGAACACGAACAAGTCCTCATCGAGGGGGTCAGCAATGGAAATGGTAAAGAATTTCAAATTCCTGGGTGTCAACATCCCTGAAGATCTATCCTGGAGCTTCCATGTCGATGCAATCATGAAGAAGGCTCGCTAGTGGCTATATTTCATGGGGAGTTTGAGGAGATTTAGTATGTCACCAAAGATTCCTGCAAATTTCTACAGGTATATCTTAGAGAGCATTCGAACTGGTTGCATCAATGTCTGGTATGAAAGTGCCAATGCACAAGACAGGAAAGGCTACAGAGAGTTGAGAACTCGGTCAGTGCCATCACTGAAATCATTAAGGACTCTACAAGAGGTGATGTCTCATGAAGGAGCCTCTATCCTTAAGGACCCCCACTTCACTCTTCTACCATCAGGAAGGAGGTAGAGGAGCCTGAAGACGAGCACCGGGGTAGAAAAACAGCTTCATCCCTTCCACCAGCAGATTTCTGAATGACAGTGAACCACAGACAACACTTCACTTTTTATCTTATTTTGCACAAATTTATATTTTAAAATGTAATTTAAAGCTATTTTTACACCTGTAATGCTGCCACAAGACAATAAATGTCATGGCACATGTTTATACCAATAAATTCTGCTTCTGACCTTTGTGGGAAAAAGCAAATTGAAGTGGTTGCAGGTTCTTCCTGAGGCAAGAAGTTGTCATGACCAAACTGTCAAAACACTTCATCAGGATGGATGCAAGTGCCAGCAAATAGTCATTCAAGCAAGTTACCTTGCTGTTCTTGGGCACCATTGTAATGGATGTGCTTCTGAAGCAGGTCGACCCCTCAGAACGTAGAAACAAGAATCTTTGCAAAATGTCCAGCCAGTTGGTCTGAGCACTGTACAATATTTAGGTGCTTTGATGCAAAAGCAAAATCACTTGTTTTTAGTTTAATAAAAGTGAAAAACAGTCATGTTTCCAGTTCAGTTGACACTTCTCCAGGAATTTGACCAGGCTAAGGACAGGAACATTCAGCATGGTAACAGGCCCTTTCAACCCACAAGCCCAGTTACAACCAATTGATCTACACCTGTGGTACGTTTTTGAAAGGTGGGAGGAAACCAGAGCACCTGGAGGAAACAGGGAGAATGTACAGCATGAGATTCGAACCCCGGTCCCAATCGCTGGCACTAAAACAGCGTCCCACAGCCACACGTGGCAACAAGTTTCACAGCCGATATTCTGCACTTTGTCATTAAAGCCTTGAGCTAATGTTCCTGACACCCTCCATCCCACCCCTAACGTATTGTGCTGCACTATTTCTACCATCCACATTCATCTTCATCCCCAGCAATGCACTGAAGCCCAGGTCCCATCTCCTGAGCCTCAGGCCCTTACACTCTAATCTGTGGATTCCACAATCCATTTCCAGAAGACCTTGCTCTCACCACCACGGCAACGGCCAGCTATTCCCAACACTCAGTCACCAGTTTAAATCTCTCCAGGGCAACAATGGAATTTAAATTCAATTTTGTAAATCTGCAATTTATAAAAAGAATGTTTACCTCAAATAAAAATCATAAAACTGCCAGGCTGACATAAATCCATCTGAGGCACTGATGTCCTCGAGGTGAGGAAACTGCTACCCTTAAACTGCCTGGATTAACTGGAACTGCAGTCCCAGGAAGTGGTTGCCCCTGTTAAAAACATGGTGGGGCTGCAGGATCTGCTGTAACGGAAGCACTGTCACTGTTGCGGACCTAGGTGAGCAGGGGCAGAGACACAGCACTGCGCTGCAAGGTCCTATTGCCCGGTCCTGATGCCGAGGACTTTGTGCAAGCTTTAAATGGTCCATTAACCAGTGGAGTTTTTTATTTAAATCCTCCAATCGGGTTATGTTCCCAAGGTGGTGGAACCTATGAGCAGTGTACTACGAGGTGCTGCAGATCCTGGCAAGCAAAGTACTGCACCAGAAATGGGGAGAACACCTTCCCTGGTGGAGAAGGAAAAACCTGGGAGACGTCCCTACAGGGAAATTGACCACGGCAGTTGATCAGCGAGAGATTCAGTGCCAGAAGGACACCCCACAGGGGAGTTGGGCTGTTGGCAACTTGTGGTCAAAGAACTCACATAGGCTACAGGCTGCTGGACATTTGCAGGTATCGGAGTTGGGGCTGAGGGAAAGAAGGGCTCCTGAAGGCCTTCAGGTGTGGATCATTTCAAAAGTTGGGATCTTGATCTCACATTGCCGATGGATTGAGCAGGTGTCCATGCAGCTGCGGAGGCTGTGGGAGCGCTGAAGGGATTCTCTTTGCTTCTCTTTCTCCTGTTGTTAGAGGCATCTGGCAATGCCCCATGGCAACTCTATGTTTGCCCAAAAGCAGACAGTTAATTTTAATGTGAAAGAATCTTTAAATCTTTGCCTCTATCCAGGGGCTATGAGGGCCAATGTTCTCTCTAATTTTTAGTCGTCAGTGTGCGCAAAAATCTGAAGTTGTGCCATTTTTTTCCTGTGTCTGAAGTTTGTGCGCACAAACGCTTGTGCAAATGTAAACTTGAAATTGTTTCAAGATAATTTTGGCACAGCCGAGCTCTCATGGCTAATAAAATTCTATTGGGATGTTTGAATATAATACAAGAATGATTGCATTCTACGGAGTCACATATTATAACATTATATATAACTACATTATTTTGGGTGACAAACCTTTTGTGCACACCTTAATTTTCTTTGGGGGCTGTTTGCAAAATGTGTGCACACACACATGTGCTCAGCTTAGAGGGAACAGGGATGAGGGGTGGAGACCGCCCTATCCCAGCAACAAGAAAAAGGAAAGTTCTGTGGTTATATATTTAAGACTGCATGCAGTCTTATCAATGAATACAAAGCTGCAATAAAAACAGAAATCGATGAAGGCACTCAGCATTTCAGGCACCATCTGAAGGTAGAGAAGTAAATTCAGCATTTCTAATGAAAAGTTGAAGACCCTGCATCAGAACCCTCTTCTTCTCCGCAGATGGGGCCTGCTCTCTTGAATATTTCCAGCCCTTCCCGCTTTCATTTCAGATATGCAGCATCTACAGTTTTTGATCGAGCTGCATTTGATTGTGGAAGCCCTCTATTGAATAATGGGTCATCTGGCATATTACTCGGAGAGGTGGGCATTTTAGTCACACAGCCCCAATCAACATTGGAAGCATCTCATAGTTCCACGAACAATGGCCACAAACTCATTTTTGTACACACTGTTCCATTGAACCTGCAATGCAAAAGATGTTTAACAACCCAAGCTTTGCAGTGAATATAATGGTGCTTTTATTGCAATTGACCTTCATTCTATGCTAAGAGAACTTCACTGGCTCGTTTTCTGTAATACTAAGAGAGGCTCAATGGAACTTGGTGAGTTCTGAAGGCCGTTTCATCTGCTCCATCACTCTGGAAACGACGTTGCCCCTGTGGGTGAACAGTGTTGCTTATTTGGAGATGTTAATCCTGCCTTGGATAATTTCATCTAGCATGCAGATCCTAGCAGAACAACTTAAGCCCAATCCAGGCAAAAGTCTATTCTGTTGCAACTGGGTGAAAATGTAATTTTATCCACAGCCAGTGAATAGTTACAGGCTCGGCAGCTGAACTCATCAAACCACGAGTACAAGTGAGAGCTGTTCAATCAACTTCTAGGAAAACGTCTGTCAATTGTTGTTACATCAAACTGCACCTTGTGTAGTTTGTAGTGGTGCCAAGAATCTAGTTTACCAGGGTTGATGATATCTCCACTGAAACGGTTTCTTTAACAAAAGAGTACCCCAGTAGTGTTTTGCAATGCTTTATGCCCTGTGTGGGCTCTTCGCTTTCTTGTGGCAGGAAACCAGGTTATCATTGACTTATTTATGAAATTGTGGAGACTCTTTAAATGTATGCCTGACACCTAGAATCTTGCAAAATCTTCCTACTACAAACTGAATATTGAATAAAGGTGTCTTGTAATCAGCCTTTTGGAGACTCTACCCATTCTACTGTTGAGTGGAAAGTCTATTCTCCTTTCATTTTTATTGTTAACAACAAGTTCGGGACTATTTTTATAGTAATCTTGTATCTTGATTACATTTGTACATCATTTGTACCTTGGTTACATTCTCTGCATCGTTGGGAGTGTTTTTTTGGATGAGCAGTTTTTTTTTACCAGGAATGGAGTGTACTTGTTCCAACCTTTGAACCTTTGAACCAAAACCTTTTCTCAGTGAGATAACAGATAACGATAATGAGTTTGTTGTCATGTACATTTTGCGATGTTTGCTGCAGTCGAACAGGTACTTCATTGAAAAAAATTTACAATAGTTTATAATTTGAATTTAAAAAGAGACAATTAATATAAAATATAGATAATATTCACAGCAAGTAAAAGTGACTTTGCAATAGTGCAAATAGCGTTTTTGTGGTGTTGGAGCAGTCCATGATTTGTGTAATAAAGGCAGGTTCATGAATCTGATAGCTGCTGGAAATAAACTTTTTCTGAATCTAGAGGTGAACGTTCATGGCTTCTATACCTTCTTCCTGATTGTAGCAGTGAGATGACCAGAGAGATGGGGGTCCTGTATAATGTCAGCTGCCTTCTGGAGGCAGAACCTCACATAGACATCTTCAGTGGATGGGAGGTCAAAGGCTGTGATGGATCTGGTTGCATATATTTCCTTCTGTAGCCTTCTACATTCCTGGGCATTTGAAAGCCCAAATCAGGTTGTGATGCAACCAGTCAGTATACTTTCCACAGTGCACTGTAACAGGAGCCGACAACATGCCAAATCTCCTCAGGCTCTTTAGAAAGTAGAGGTGTTGGTGTGCCTTCTTCATGGTTGCCTCAATGTTCTGGCTCCAGAAGAGGTCTTCCTGGACTTCCAGGAACATGAAGGTACCAACCCTCTCCACCTCCATCCATCAATGTGGACAGGTACCTCCCCTTCCTAAAACCCACAGTCATCTCCTTGATCTTGGTGAATGTTGAGAAGAAGATTGTTGTTCTGCCACCACCCAACCAGGTTCTCCATCTCCATCCTGCATTCTGACTCATCACTTCCAGGTAACCAGCCAACAACAGTGGTGTTGTCAGCAAATTTGCATATTGAATGGGAACCAAACTTGGCTAAAAAGTCATGAGTGTATAGGGAACAGAGCAGGGGCCATGCACACAGCCCTGGGATGGATGGTCAGCGATGAAGAGATGATGTTGCTGATTGGGGTCTGTCAATGAGGAAGGAGAGGATCCAGAGAGACCTCTGGTTGGAGGATATTTGCTGGGTTTGATGTGAGGTATGTGGACTTGCTGTTGGAGGGGTGACCTCTTTGCAGATCTGTGTCGCCTTCATTTACTTCTCCCAATCCACAGCGTGCAATCAGTCATACAAAAAAAAGGAGATGGGATCGGCCCCTGGACCAGCCATTCAATAAGATGGTGACTGATCCACTCCTCTTCTGTGCCAGATCGTCATCATCCTCGATCTTTCAAATATCTACCTATCTCCATCTGTAATGATCCACTACTTTTGAGAGGGTGGAGAGTTGCAGAGATTCACTACTCGCTGAGGGAAGAAATTTCTGAGCATCATAATTTTAAATAGCCAGCTCCTTAGTTTGAGACCTTCTCACTCGTGAAAACATCTTGACGTTGAACTTGCCAAGTCCCTTTGAATTTTATATGTTTGACCAAAGTCATTCTCATTCTTCCAAATTCTGAGGAGTACAAACACACACTTGGCCTCTCTTGATGGGTAAACCCTCTCATCATGGGGACTAGATTCTGTGGATTGCCTCAAATGCTACTTGTCTGTTCTTTAGTTGAAGGGATGAGGGATGTCTCATCAACCCCCATTTAGATCAACAGCATTTTGATTCCTTTTTCCCAGCATGACCTCGCACCTCCATTTGTTGGACTTTTTGCCTAATCACACAACATATCAATATCCCCTTGTGGAATCACAAAGCCCTTCTCGCAACACACTTTTCCACTTATTCTCGTATCATCAGTAAACTTGTATTTGTTTCCTCCTTTCAGTTGTTAAGGTAAACGGTGATCAATGGAGGGCCAAGACCCAATTTTGGGAGTGCTCCTCCAGTTACATCCCTCCCACCCAGAAAGGACTCAATTTTTCCAACTCGATTCTTCTGCCAACATGTGGCGCTACTCATCCACAGCACCCGAGGCTGGTCACCCGTCACCTTGCAGAGTAAAAGCAACTTTATTCAATGGAAAGTTTGGATCTTCAGTTTTGCATTTATATTTAGACATACAGTGCCCTTCCACCCCATGAGTCCAAGCCGCCCAATTACACAAAATCAACTCCTATACGTTTTGAAGGGCAGGAGGAACCCGGAGGAAATCCACATAGACACGGGGAGAACTCCTTACGGACAATGGTGGATTTGACCCCCAGTCACTGCCGCTGTAAAAGAGTTGCGTTGATCACTACACTAACCGTGCCACCCTTCCCACCTGATGAGTCGAGCTGAGCTCCATCAGCTCTTGGTCATACTGACACATCTTTAAAGCAGCCCCTGTAGCTCGCTGCCCCCTCCCCCTGAGTCTGCACTGACCAATTTTTTTACTTCTATCCCAACCTTTTATTCTCCCCCTTCCCAAAGACTTCTCTGCCCCACCTCAAATTCTACCACTCGAGCACGCAATGGGGGCCATTTACTGCTTCCTGGGATTGCTTAGTCAGAATTTAATTTCTTTTCAATTTGAAGAGGCCCACAAGCCTACGCTGCCCAATTACACCCATGTGACCAATTAATGTACTAACCCCGTACGTCTTTGGAACATGGGGGAAACCAGAGTACCCGGAAAAAACCCACGCGGGCTCGGGGAGAATGTACAAACTCATTACAGTCAGCACGGGATTCGAACCCAGGTCACTGGCGCTATAATAGTATTGTGCTAACAGTGTTCACGTCCCCATCTTGAGTTGGAAATATCTTGTCGACATTTCGACGTCATTGGGTGAACATCACAGAACTCCATTACTACCAATACAATGAGATGTCTTCACCTCACAAACTGCAACTTGATGTGAAACTAGGGTGGGAATTAAATCTTCTCATTTACACGCAGTAAATTAAAATAAAGCCAATTGGGTATACTCACATGTAAAAAACCCCTTTCAAGTATGAAGCATGATAAGTTCCAAACACTGAAGGAATTATATCAGTGAGAAATTAGGAATTGAGTGAAGAAAGGTCAGGCTTTGATACCCTGAGGATTGTTAAAATAAGGCTGAAATGGGAGGAAATTCAGAACATTTAATCTTCAGTAAAAGACCATGTTAAGCTTTTGGATGCCATATCCTGGTTTTCAGGGACCACCAATAAGTGGAGAACTCCATGTTCCCGGTCATGGTATATAAATATTCACAGATACTCCATGTACCTGTTCAGGGTCTACCAACATCCACAGATACCCCAATTACCCATTCAGGGTCTACCAACATCCATAGACATTCCATGTGCCCGTTCAAGGTCTATCAACAAACGCAAATACTCCATGTCCCCATCCAGCATCTGCCAACATCCGCAGGTACTCCATGTCCGCGTTCAGGGTCTACCAACATCCACAGATACTCTGTTTCCCTGTTTTCAGGGTCTACCAACATCCACAGATACACCGTGTCCCCGTTCAGGGTCAACTAACATCAGCAGATACTCCGTGTCCCCGTTTTCAGGGTTACCCAACATCCACAGATACTCTGTGTCCCTGTTCAGGGTCTATCAACATCCACAGATACTCTGTGTCACCATTCAGGGTCTACCAACATTTGCAGATAATCCGTGTCCCCGTTCAGGGTCTAACAATATCCGCAGATACTCTGTGTCCCCGTTTCCAATGTCTACCAACATCCACAGATACTTCTTATCCCTATTCACGGTCAACCGTGAATCCGCAGATACTCCGTGTCCCCGTTCAGGGTTATCTAACATCCACAGATACTCTGTGTCCCTGTTTTCAGTGTTACCCAACATCTGCAGATATTCCGTGTTCCCGTTTCCAGCGTTTACCAACATTCACATATACTCCGTGACCTGGTTCAGCGTCTACCAATATTTGCAGATACTCCGTGTCCCCATTTCCAGTGCATACCAACATCTGCAGATACTCCGTGTCCCCAATCAGGGTCTACCAACATCCAAAGATACTCCATGTCCCCATTCAGGGTCTACCAACATCCACAGATACTCTGTGTGCCTATTCAGGGTCTACCAACATCGACAGAAACTCTGTGTCCCCGTTCAGAGTCTACGAACATCCACAGATACTCCATGTCCCTGTTTTCAGGGTTACCCAATATCCACAGATACTCCGTGTCCCTGTTCAGGGTCTGCCAACATTTACAGATACTCCCTTTCCTCATTTTCAGGGTCTATCAATATCCACAGATACTCTGTGTCACCATTCAGGGTCTACCAAAATTTGCAGATAATCCATGTCCCCGTTTTCAGGGTCTACCAACATCCGCAGATACTCCATGTCCCGGTTCAGCATCTACCAATATTCGCAGATATTCCGTGTCCCCATTTCCAGTGCCTACCAACATCTGCAGATGCTCCATGTCCCCATTCAGTGTCTACCAACATCCACAGATACTTCGTGTGCCTATTCAGGGTCTACCAACACCCGCAGAGACTCCATATCCCTGTTGAGGATCTACCAACAACCAAAGATACTCCCTTTCCTCATTTTCAGGGTCTATCAACATCCGCAGATACTCCATGTCTCCGTTCAGGGTTATCTAACATCCACAGATACTCTGTGTCCCCGTTTTCAGTGTTACCCAACATCTGCAGATACTCCGTGTCCCCGTTTTCAGGGTTACCCAACATCCGCAGATACTCCGTGTCCCCATTCAGGGTCTACCAACATCCACAGATACTTCATGTCCCCGTTAAGGCTCTAACAATGTCCACAGATACGCTGTGTCCCCATTTCTAGCATTTACCAATATCCACAGATATTCCATATCCCCATTCAGTGTCCATCAACATCCAGAGATACTCCATGTCCCCGTTCAGAGTCTACCAACATTCACAGATACTCCAATTACCTGTTCAGGGTCTACCAACATCCATAGACATTCCATGTCTCCGTTCAAGGACTATCAACAAATGCAGATCTCCATGTCCCCATTCAGGGTCTACCAACATCCACAGATACTCTGCGTCCCTGTTTTCAGGGTTACATAACATCCACAGATAATCAGTGTCCCCGTTCAGGGTTATCTAACATCTACAGATACTCCGTGTCCCCATTTTCAGGGTTACCCAACATCCGCAGATATTCTGTGTCCCCGTTTTCAACGTTACCTAACATCCACAGATACTCCATGTCCACATTCAGGGTCTACAGATAATCCCTTTCCTCATTTTCAGGGTCTATCAGCATCCACAGATACTCCGTGTCCCTGTTCAGGGACTACCAACATCCACAGATACTCCGTGTCCCCATTCAGTGTCTACCAATATCTGCAGATACTCCATGTCCCCGTTCAGGGTCTAACAATATCTGCAGATACTCTGTGTCCCTGTTTCCAATGTTTACCAACATCCACAGATACTCCATGTCCCTGTTCACCATCTACCAACATTCGCAGGTAGTCCGTGTCCCTGTTCAGGTTCTACCAAAATCCGTAAATGCTCCTTGTCCTCGTTTTCAGGGTCTACCAACATTTGCAGATACTCCGATTCCTCGTTTTAAGGGTCTACCCACATCTGCAGTTGTCCTGTGTCCCCGTTTTTGGCACTGGTTTTTTCCAACCATCAGCTGGTTCATACTGTTCTTCGCACTGTAGTTTACCCATAGACCCAGTCTGGAAAATATATCATGAAAGTTGATGGTTGGAATCCAAAGGGTTAAAATGTGAATTAATGTAAAATTAAATGTTCTGTAGATATATTAAATGTGCAGAAGATCAGTAAAGAACAAGACTGGGTTGGATCTGTGTGTTGCAAAATGACATTGACATGATGTTCATGATGTTTAATTCCATGAATACATGCTTCCCAGCAGCTTTCTTCCGGGGGAAGAGCGGCAGACTGTAATTAAGCTCTGTGCTCCTTGCATCTGAAGATGTACAATGTTCCTGTAAAGTTACCTGGATGGTTTACATCTAGGTACTTCCTTTAATTCTTGTTCAAAATTATTCTCTCATTTCTCTACCTCCCCCCCCCCCACCACTTTGCACGCAATGTTGATGAGCACCGAAGATTATTCAGACTGAGAGTCGGGTACTCTCCCCACATGGCAGTCAGATTTTGAATGGTTGTGGTAAAATGTGGGAGTCTGTGGTGTGATGAGATAGCGTGGAACTGCGCCATGAGGTTTCTCGACTCTGAGCTCACAGGAATAGCTGCAGTTTCTAAGACCTCCTAGTTAGTACCATAAAAGCAACTCTGTGCAGCAATAACTTGGCTCTGAAACCATACCGTGCCTCGTTGCTCTCAATCCCTGAGAGGAACCAGCAGTTTTTCACTGTTTGAGGCAGGGCTGGTTTCCAGGCTGAGTTATGGCCTTGCAACTTTGACACAATGGCAGCTCAGTGAGGAACGAAGGAAAGTGACCACTCAAGTGTCCAAGAGTTTAAATTTCCATCCAATGTGTTCAAACTGGAAATGCCTTAGTTTAGACAGTGTATTTGGAAGTTTAAAGCAAAGGTGAGTCACACAATCTTGGATACACCCTCTCTGTCCTGTTCTCACAGACACAGTAACAGACCCTGGCCTCCACCATCCAGATATGTGATCAATTACCCTAGTATTCCACATGTTCTTGGAATGTGGGAGGGCCTGGAGGAAACCCATGTGGACACCAGGAGGACATTGAGACAGCAGCGGATTGATCCCATGTTGTTGGTGCTGCAGTAGCATTGCATTAATACATGCAGCCAGTGACAACCACAAATGTTCATAGTTTGGGTCTTGATGACAGTAATGTTTACAAAAGAGGAGACGAAATTGCCTCTCTTTGGAGATGGCAACAGTTGAGCCCAGATGTTACTTGCCATTTATTATCCCATACCTGAATGTTGTTCAGCTCTTGTAAACATGGGCTGTGTCATTTTCTGAGAGACTGCAAATGAAATTGAACAAATGTGAAGTTCTGATCTTACAAATTCATAGTTTTATAGTACTCTTTGGCCCAACTTGTCTATGCTAGCCAAGTTGGCTACCCAAGCTTTAGTCCATATCTCTGCAAGCTTTTCCTACCCATGAACATTTTAAATGTTACCATTGTACCCGCTGCCACCACTTTCCCTGGCAGCTCATTCCATATACCTGTCTCCCACTGTGTGTAAAAGGTTTACCATAAATGCCTGGGAAGAAGACTGACTGTTGACTTTAACCATGCCCATTGCTCCAGGTAGAAAGGTTCCAGTCTGTCCAACCTCATACAGCGCCAGTGACACGGGTTCAAATCCATTGTGGTCTGGAAGGAGTTTGTATGTTCTCTCTGTGTCTTTGTGGGTTTCCACCAATGGCTCCAGTTTCCTCCCACCCTTCAAAATATATGGGGGTTGTGGGTTAATTGGGGTATTTGGGTGGCACGAGCTCATGGGCTGGAAAGGCCTGTTACTATGCTGTGTGTCTAAATTTTTTTTAAAAGTTTCAAGGCCGCCCCCCCCAGTCCCAATAGCATCCTCGTGAATCCTGTCTTGTTCCCTTTCTGGCCTCTAGCTGAGAGACCAGAACTGTGCCCAGTGTCGTCTGGCCATTGTTGATGGTCAGGCTCAGTCACTGCCCTGAGCAACTCTTACAGTGGTGCACTGGATCTGATGGGATAGACCTCCAACAGCCACAGTCACCTTCCATTCCAACCACAGGAATGTTTCCAGTCCGATGCCCATTGCCCAGTTTTTCCAGGATTCCTCTTGCATTTGTTTATATGCACCCTTGATGTACAAACAGGGGTGGAACACCAAAGTCTACAGACACAGGCATGCTGGAGGTTAAGATATATAACTGAGGTTTCAGGCCTGAGCCCTTCTTCAGGGTATGAGTAATTAAAAGGCTGGAGAGAAGGAAAGAAGGGGCAGGGGAGTAGCGCAGACCAGCTGACAAAAGGTGGTCATTGAACAGGAGAGGAAAGGTGAGAATTGATCAGGGGAAGGGGGTGGCTCTGTGAATGAAGAGCTGAAGGAAAGGTGACAGAGGGAAAGGGAAAGAGAGAGAGAGAGCTAGAGGAAAGGGGAAATCATGATAGATCAGGGTGGGGAGGGTTAACCGGAGATGTCGATGTTAATGCCATTGAGTTGGATGATGGCCCAGACAGAAGATGAGGTGCTTTTCCTCCAATTTGCAGTTACCATTGGTTCACGTGGTTCTCGTGGCCTGGATGTTTTGCCACATGTGATTCAAGATTGCAAGGCAAAAAAAAAGTTAAAGTACAAAGGTTTGTTTTGTTTAAATCTAATTTTTAAATTATTTGTAGACCCACATAGCATATTGAGTCCACACTAACCATTGCCACCCTCAGTACATTCAACATGGTAACAGGCCCTTCCAGCCCATGTGCCCAATTATAGCCTACTACCCGCGTACATTTTTGAAGGGTCGGAGGAAACCAGAGCACCCAGAGGAAACCCACCCAGATAAGGGATGAACATACAAACTGCTTGCAGACAGGGTCAGGGCTAGTCGCTGGTGCTGCAACAGCATTGTGCGAGCCTTTGTGTTAACCGTGCTGCCCTCAGCATTTGAATGGAAATTGGGACAGAAAGCTTTAAATCTAAACACACTGGGGGAAAAAACTCAGCAGGTTAACCAGGAACAGAGGGAGAATAAGAATGGTTGATAATTTGTGCCAATACTTTGTTCTCAAGCCTGGACAAGAGTTCCTCCTGGAAACATCAACCATTCTTCTGCTCCCATAGATGCTGTTCAACCTTCTGAGTTCTTCTAGCAGATTTTGTTTAGTTGCAGATTCCAGCATCTGCAGTTTCCTTTTTATCTCCAAATCTGTATTGTTACCAGCCCAAAGGACCCCAAAACCCAGCAGCAATAGACATTCATCAAGACAAGTGGTTACTTAAACAAAAGTTGTTTTTAATTATCTTTAAACATGAAAACAGAATCAAACTTTAACTTATCAATATTAACTTAACTCACCCAACTTAACCCCCTTCTAATTCTAAGCGCACGTGTATGTAATGTGTGTGCAAATTTAAGAAAAGTTCTTTGGTTCACAGTTCAATCTCACTTCTCATTCATCCATGTTCTCTGGTTGCAGGCAATTCTTATACTGTGCACAGAATTTCATATGTATTAGGTTCACCAGGCTTTGGTGCTTGAAAGGTAAAAGTTTACCGCTCAGGAAGGTTCTTGTAGGTTTGCAGAGAGAGATGTGTTGTTCCAGGATTTCCACAACTGAGGTACCATCATTAGTCACCTCAATGTCTAGCTGATTAAACTTCCCCCATCAAGGTTCTCCAGATGATAACCTCTTTCTTTGAGGCTATCACAGAGTGATAATTTTACTTATTCCAAAAGAAAGATAGCACTTCCAGCCATCTGCCACTCTGGAGCTACTGTTTCAGTTCCAACAAGCTTTTCCTGGCTTGTTATAGCTTTCTGTGTCACACACAGTCAAAAACTCCCTTTCTCTCTCTCTCCCTAAGACTCAAACTGCCAGGCAGCATATCCTTCTCACTCTCTCACTTGCAAAACCCCTGACCTTCTCCAGCAAACAATAGGAGTTGGTCTTTTGGTCAATCTGCTGTTTTAGTTAAACAATTACCTCTCAATAACCTTTCTGTGAAGAGGTACTAGGAGACGACCTGTCTCTTGCTGTGGCTTTAAAGACAATAGTCCATTTATTCACTTCAGTTAACAGCCGCTTGTGAAATCTCCATATCATTCTTCATAGCTTCTGTAAAGTCACTGTAAATATGAATTCTTCAGTATTTCAAATAAGATCTGTTTTAAATTGCGTGTATGTAACCTTCTCTAATTTTACCAATTTATCTCCCAAAAACATTCCCAAATATTTCTTCACAGTATCATTTGCCTTATTGTAACACTACTGCCTGTCGACATTTTTCCATACCTTGATGAAGGGCTCAAGCCTAAAACGTCGGTTTGCTATATAAAGGACACTGTTTGACCTGCTGAGTTTCTCCAGCTTTGTGTTTTTACTTCAACCACATCATGTGATAGAGTAGAGACCGATAAGAAAATACCAGCCCTCTCCAGGAAAGTAAAAATAAAGTAAAGAAAAAGCAAAGCCACAAACACAGAAACCATAACAAATTAAAAATAAAAGTGTGGAGAAAATGGCAGCAAAGAAAGAAAAACCAACAACAACGGGAAGAAAAGAAGAAGGAAAGACGTTGGAAAAGAAAGGTGAAGGCCTTACCTGTACGAGGAGGCCCGCCATGGAGAGAGGACACTGAGGTCAGTGGAAACCCTGAGCACAGGACTACAAAGATGGATCAAGGAGCCAAAGAAAAGTGCGTAACCGCACATGCGTGATGCACAAGACAATAACAACACCGACGGGAGGGGGGACCAGCTGAGGAGTAAATCTCCACAGCTTAAACAGACAAGTATAACACGACAGCAAGACTCTCAACAGGAAAACATAGAAAATAACGGGAACAAGAAGGAAGAGAATAAAAAAAGGAAATCAGAAAAACAACAGATAACCAACCCAGAGGAAGAAGACCAACACCAAGACACTTCTAATAAAAATAATAAAAACAAAATAAAATAAACAACCCAATAAGAAAACCAGAAGAGACAGAGGTAAAGGACACAGATCCTGGAGTGGACTCAGAAGAAGAGGAGGGAGAACACAGAGAAATGGAAGATGAAGAGAAGGGCAAGTACATGGATAAAAAAAATTTTCAAGAATATATGGAAACATTAAAAGAATGACTGACACAAGAATTCAGTGAAATAAAAAGAATAAAAAGTACAGCAGAAAAAGTGAATAGATTAGAGATGATCATGGCAGAAATAGGAAAAAGAGTAGACAAGGTGGAAGAACGAGAAACAGCCATAGAAATGGAAGTAGATAACTTAAAAAAGAAATTAGAAGAATCTGATAAAAAAGTTAAAGAGACACAGGAGCTGTTAGCTCAGAAGATAGATATAATGGAAAATTATAATAGAAGAAACAATATAAAGATAGTGGACCTTAAGGAAGATGAAGAAGGCAAAGATATGAAAGAATTTATAAAAGAATGGATCCCCAGGTTCCTAGGAAGACCAGAATTACAAGAAGAAATGGAAATAGAAAGGGCACACAGAACATTAGCCCCTAAACCACAACCACAACAAAAACCAAGATCCATTCTAGTAAAATTCCTAAGATATACGACAAGAGAAAATATATTGGAGAAGACAATGAAAAAAATAAGAGAAGACAAAAAAACACTGGAATACAAAGGTCAAAAAATTTTTTCTACCCAGACATAAGTTTTGAACTCCTGAAGAAGAGGAAGGAGTTTAACGCAGCAAAATCAACCCTATGGAAAAAAGGTTATAAATTTATGTTAAAATATCCAGCGGGTGCTTAAAATAATTATCCCGGGGCAGCAAAGCAAACTGTTCTCGGATCCGGAAAAAGCACGAAAATTTGCAGGACACCTACAAAACAGACAGAGAGATGAAGAGATTTAACAAGAACAAAAATGACAACAAACTATATATAAAGAAGAAGAATAAAGTATAAGTAAGAACTAAGAAGGGAAAGAAAGGGAAGAAAGGAAGTAAGGAGGGAATTAAGAGAGTGGGCTTTGTTATATGTGAAGATTAATATCTTTTCTGGGGGGGCTGGGTGGGGAAGAATAACAGTCACTGCAAAATCAGTTGACGCTTATGAGTGGGTTCGCAATCCAAAAGGAGAGGGGAGATGTGGTTGCCCGACAAGGGACAAAGGGCAACTCAGAGTCGGGAGGGATTATTGGGGTTAAAGGAATTTTAGATATGGGAATAGTGGAAATATTTTATGTTTTAGAAATGTTGACTTACAATGTGTTAAAAAAAAAACAGAAATGGATAAGAAGGGAAGATGGTGATGAAGAAACGGAAAGGAAAGATAAACAAAGTATGAAATGGCAATGTTGAACTATATGACTTAAAATATTAATGGAATACATAACCAAATCAAAAGGAAGAAGCTGTTACATTTACTGAAAAAAGAAAAAATTGATATAGCATTCATGCAAGAAACTTATCTAACTGAAGTGTAACACAAGAAATTAAAAAGAGATTGGATAGGACATGTAACAGCAGCATCATATAATTCAAAAGCCAGAGGAGTAGCTATATTAATCAATAAAAATGTACCAATCAAAATAGAAGAGAAAATAATAGATCCAGCAGGGAGATATGTAATGATTAAATGTCAGATATATTCAGAATTTTGGAATTTACTCAATGTATATTGACCTAATGAAGAAGATGAAAAATTTATGCAAGATATCTTTTTGAAGATAGCAGACATGCAAGGGAACATGCTAATAGGAGGGGATTTTAACCTTAATTTGGACTCAAACATGGATAAAACTGGAAAAAAGACTAACAGAAAGAACAAAGTAACCAAATTTATAATTAAATCGATGTAGGAAATGCAACTTTTGGATATATGGAGGAAACAACACCCAAAGGAAAAGGAATATTCATATTATTCAGGTAGACATAAAACATACTCAAGGATAGACCTATTCCTGTTATCAGCCCACATTCAAGGAAGAGTTATGAAAATGGAATATAAAGCTAGATTGTTATTGGGTCACTCACCCCTGTTATTGGCAATAGAGCTGGAGGACATCCCACCGAGAATGTATAGATGGAGATTAAACTCCATGCTACTTAAAAGACAGGATTTTAGAGAATTAATTGAGCAACAAGTTAAAATGTACTTTGAAATAAATACGGAATCAATGAAAGATGTTTATACTATGGGATGCAATGAAAGCATTCATCAGAGGACAGATAATAAGTTATGTAACTAAGATGAAGAAGGACTACAATCGGGAAATAGAACAGTTGGAAAGGGAAATAACAAATACAGAAAAAGAATTAGCAATAAAGGAAGATACAACTAAAAGAAGAGAATTGGCAGACAAAAAAATAAAATATGAAACACTACAAACATATAAGGTGGAGAAGAACATAATGAAGACAAAACAGAAATATTATGAGCTAGGAGAAAAAAACGCACAAAATACTAGTGTGGCAGTTTAAGGAAGAACAAACTAAAAGAACGGTATTGGCATCAAGGAAAAAGGACAAACAAATTACATATAACCCAACGGAGATCAACGAAAACTTCAGGGAATTCTACGAGCAACTATATCAAACTGAAAACGAAGGCAAAGAAGACAAAATATATAAATTTCTAACTAAAATTGAACTACCGAAATTTCAAACAGAGGAGCAAAATAAATTAATAAAACCATTTGAAATAGAAGAAATACAGGAGATATTTTAAAAAAACTACCGAACAATAAAACACCGGGAGAGGATGGACTCCCAATAAAATATTTAAAGACTTATTAATTCCTCCTCTCCTGGAAGTAATGAGCCAGATTGAAAAAACACAAAACATACCAGATTCATGCAAAACAGCAATAATTACAGTAATACCAAAGACGGGGAAAGATCCACTAACACCAGCATTGTATAGACCAATATCTCTACTTAACACAGATTATAAGATAATAGCTAAACTATTATCAAACAGATTGGCCGACTGTGTACCAAAAAATAGTAAAACTAGATCAAACTGGATTTATTAAAAAAAGACGAACAACGGACAATATCTGTAGATTCATTAACTTAATCCATGCAGTACAAGGAAACAAAACTCCAACAGTGGCAGTTGCTTTAGACGCAGAGAAAGCATTTGACAGAGTAGAATGGAATTATTTATTCAAAGTACTACAAAAATTCAACCTACCAGAGAAATGTATTAATTGGATTAAAGCATTATATAAGGGACCATTGGCAAAAGTGACAGTAAATGGATATATATCAAACCAATTTAAATTAAGCAGATCAACAAGGCAGGGATGTCCACTATCTTCCTCACTGTTCACGTTAGCTATAGAACCACTGACAGAACTGATAAGAACAGGAAACAAAATAAGAAGGATAAAAATAAAAGAGAAGGAATATAAAATCAGTCTATTCGCAGATGACGTTATAATATACTTAACAGAACCAGAAATATCAATAAAAGAATTACATAAGAAATTGAAGGAATATGGAGAAGTATCGGGGTACAAGATCAACGCAAATAAAAGTGAAGCAATGCCAATGAATAATGCGGATTTCACAAAGTTTAAGCAAGAATCACCATTTAGATGGCAAACACGAGCAATTCGATACCTAGGTATACAACTAAATAATAATCTCGGCCATCTATATAAACTTAAGTATCAGCCATTAATGAAAAAATTACAAGACGACTTAGAGCATTGGAAAGATTTACCACTAACACTAATAGGAAGGATAAACTGTATTAAAATGAACATTTTCCCAAGGATACAATACCTATTTCAATCTTTACCAATTCACCTAACGGAGAAATTCTTCAAGAAGCTAAAGAAAATAATAAGGAAATTCTTATGGAAAGGGGGGAAACCGAGGATAGCACTAGATAAATTAACAGAATGGTACAAAGAAGGAGGCTTACAACTACCAAACTTTAAGAATTATTATAGATAATTAAGATACCTATCAGATTTTTATCAAACAAGGGAAAAACCAGATTGGACCAGATTAGAGCTAGATAAAATAGGGGAGAAGATACCTGAACATATACTATATAAGTGGGATGGAAAATTGGTGCAACGTAGGAATTCACCAGTATTGCACCATCTGCTCAACATTTGGAAGAAGATTCATGTAGAAAGGAATAAAATAAATTATCAACTACCAAAATTAATATTAACACAAAATCAACTAATCCCTTTCACAATAGATAACCTTTCCTTCAGAGAATGGGAGAGAAAAGGGATCAAAAGAATAGAAAATTGTTTTTTGGGAAATAAATTATTATCTTTTGAACAAATGAAGGACAAATATAACTCACGATACAATGTTTGCATACCACCAACTGAAAACCTACTTGAAGGACAAATTGGGAAACAGTCTGAGGTTACCAGAAGGAAGCAATTTTGAATATGTGATTACAGACACAATGATTATTTAAAAATTTATAACAAACATGTACATCAAACTGCAAGAAAAGGAGAATGAGGAAACAAACTGTAAACCTAAACAAAAATGGGAACAAGATCTAAACATAAAGATAAAGAATGAAACATGGGAAAAGCTATGCTCCGGAACTATGAGAAATACAATAAACACGAGGTTACGCATGATACAATATAATTGGTTACACAAGCTATGCATCACACCTCAAAAGTTAAATAAATGGGACCCAACAGATGTTTTCACTGTAAAAAGGAAATGGGAACAATTTGGGCATGTGAGAAAGTGGAAAAATTTTGGGAAGATCTAAACCAGATATTAAATAAAATCACAAAAAGCAATATACCAAAAAACCCAGAGATCTTTCTTCTAAGTAATATAAGAAATAAAGAATTTGGACTCGATTTGGATGGACCACAAAAAACATTTGTTATGATAGCTCTAGCTGTAGCAAAAAAATGTATTATGTCAACCTGGAAATTAGAAGACAACTTGAATGAATAAATGTATTCCATTAGAAAAAAATAACATATAATTTAAGAAATAACATCACGATATTCAAACAAATATGGGAGCCATACATGAAATACAATAGAGAAATCCTACTGTGGACTTCCACCACCTAAAATGACAGAAAGAGAAGATAACGAAAAGAACTGACTCAGTAAAATTTCTTGTTTATTTTTATTAAGTGACAACATTGTTTAACGGGTTTAATGTATCTTATAGATTGAACTTCAAATAAATGGGGAAGGGGGTGAGGGAAGGAGGGAAGGGAGGGGGAAAAGGGGGAGAAAATGACACTGTATATATTCAAGAGAAAAATGTCTGTATGTATTTTGGTCAGTATGGTTCATGGTGTGAAAAATAAAAAAATTTAAAAAAACAACAGAGTGTCTGTAGATTTTTGACAACTGCCTGCTGTGTTATCTGTATTAATTTGTTATTATTGCATTATTATTATCCACTTACTTGGATAGCATGCAAAACAAAGCTTTTTTACTGCATGTGACAATGAAACAATTCAATTCTCTTCAAATGGTTGTGACTGGATGGACAGCAATAAAATAAGACTCACTGGTGAAGTTTGCCAAAGATCATTTGGAAAGGAGAATGCTGCATGTGGACTCTTCCAATAGATTAAGACCTCCTCTGGAGATGAATGTGGAGCAAGTGTACCATTACATTTACCTTATTAAATGTCACAGAGGTTTTGGAGCTCTCACTGATTTTTCTGTCCATGTTCCTTTCTGTCTGCAGATCCAGCTGTTCAAAGGTCAAGGGCACTTTCAAACTCCAATGAGCTTCGATGGCATTCACATTGTAAACCATCTGGTGGAAGATGACGAATTCATTCACTCCTCCGACGAGGATCTCTTGCCGAGCCCCATGGGAGTGAGTGGTCTGCAGGGAGAACTGTATCCGATTCCCCACGCAAACAGCCATTTTCTCAGAGGGCTGGCGATCTCGAGAAAGGACAGTGGTGGTAGCAGTGACAGCGAGCAGGAAGATCGCAATTCTGCCCTGGAGCCTGAAGCAGACGTGGTGAATCATGTCATGTGCAACGATAGTCCAAATAAGGCATCATCCATCTCCACGACAGTCTAATAAAGGACCAGCTTGTTCCCGTTGTCTGCATTCCACTGAGTGAGACTTACTATTGAGGCCTTTCTGAGCTGCTTCAAGCTCTGATTTTGGGCCTAACATTAAATTCCACTCACTTGCCAATGTAATATGTTATTTGTAGGGGAGTTTTCTTTTTAATCAGCCATCTTGCTCTCTAATCAAGCTGTAGAATCTGCCAGTGAGGAATTAGGGAGATTTGGAAGAGTTTCTCTGGTGTGTTTCCTTAAATCTGGATGCAAAGAGGTGAAATGTAGCTCCACTGTGGTGCTCGTTATTTGTGGAGTGACTGCCCCCATCCCACCCCCACTAGTCTTCCATCTGCGTGCTCTATGTGCAGCACAAAAGCACTTGAAAGTTAACGACCCTAGCCTGATGTTTGTGGGAGTCCCACTCTCGTCTCTCACAGTTCCTCAGACTAGCCAGGCAGTGGACTGTGCACTTTGGATTCCTGGCAGCAGTAACTCACTATTCTGGTAGTCAAATAAGTGGCAGGGCAGTAAACACTCCAACCAGAGTACCAGACGGACAAGGAGCCTGTTGGCACAGAGTTTGATCAATCCACTGCTTGCTTTAGAATTTCACCCATAAACCATCTGGCTGATGCACTGTCCTTTCCAGAACCTTGCTAAAACAATGATTAAGCCTGTCTTCATCCAATAAATTTATGCTTCTAGATTTTGTGTTTGCTTCCAGGAGAAATTAAACTCATGCTGTTGAAGAATTTTTCTTTCTCTCATCAACACTCAAATGTTCCAGTCTCTCACTGCCTGGATGTCTGTTTAATTAAACCGGAGCGCGTTCTTTACATTTAATCTCTGTCGATTTTTTTAAACTTTAACCTATGGATTATTCTTTTTGCATGTTTTTGAATTTTTGAATTGGATTGAGCTTGCAATTTTTCAAAACTTTCATTCCAAATATAAATGTTAGCATTTTGTAACTGAGACCCCCCTCATCCCTTTCGTCAGGAGGGGCAGTGGCATTCTCAGTAAAAAAGTAATTTGTTTGAATAACACCAGGTTTTGATTCTATGAAGGGTGGCCATTGGATCATTGCTGCTTCATCTACATACCAAGTATTATTGATTCCCCACCCCACATCTGTTTGACGTGGAGTAAATAATCTCCTGGGAAGTCTAGGTAAGCATTATGCTACTTCTTCAAGCTATTGGTCACTAATTGTACTGTAATCCTCCAGCAAGCCAAGGCTGGAGGTTGTGCATCGCCAACCACTTGTTAACACGTTAGCACCCTCTGTAAGAGATGACGATTTGGCAGATTCAGCAATGCTGTTGAGGAAAGAATCGATAGGCTCGCTATGTTTATTCATTTACTTCTAAATGAGTTTTACAATGACAAATGTGGTAGAGTGAGGTTTCCAATCCTGTACTCAGTTCTCCTGGGGAGAACTCTCCAGATATTGGAACTGACATTGCTTAAAGAACATAGAATAGGAGGTGCCTAAACACTCCTTTGTAAGACGGACATTTACCTGATGGTGCTTTGTATCCTCAGTGGGATATCAGGGTATTGCCTGACCAATACAGGGCCTCGCTGATGCAATTGATGTTGAGTTGACTTCTTGTAAACCTGCATAGTAACAGAAAGTTCCCTTTCCCAAGCGCCATTAGTGAGTTTCCAAGCTCCTTTGCTGCTGGAATATTAATTAAACTAAGAATCCAAAGCAAAGTGGCTCACGTTCTGCCACCTGGTCCTGGACCATTGCTTTATTCCCCTCTATATATCAACAAATCTTGCAACATTCTGCCACTGTCCAGGGACACCCTTGGATTTTGTCACACTGCATCCGTGTCTACATGTATATGAAGTACAGATATTTGTCCTCATCACTTTAGCAGGACCATTGCTTGAAAGGTCAGATGCAAAATATAAAAGATTGTGTTTTGATTTAATTTGTGAAGAACAGAGCAGATTTGTGACGACTGTCTCACTCAGAGGATGGCTGCGGGAGGTGGGAATGGCACCCCAGGCTCCCTTCCAAGGATTTCTGAATTTTCCATCAACCAGATATCAGAATGCTTTGGTCAGATTTGCCTCTGTTCACAGGAGACAAAGTTCAGAATTTATCAGACATCAGCCGTTGAGCACAGCAAAGCTTCAGACCTTGAGGTGAAATGAAACTGGTGGCTCAACCCTGATGCCAAATGTCTTCTGGAGCTCACAGAGTTTGCAAATTCCTCTAATTTTAGCTCTCTCAATGGTGCTGATTTCCAAATGTTTCTTTTAGAGAACTGATTTGAGAATTGTTGCCAATAAAAATCTCAAGCTCCCAAGAAGCAAATAACTTGACTGACTCATGTATGACGGTACATATTCTTGGTGGTATTTACCATATGAATAGGCAAAACCATGATTTTACTGCAGATATGTTTATCCCAGATGCAAAACTAATGCGGTGTGTTTTAACTGACACATGTCCTCACCAGTATTGACTTGCCCTGTCACTTTCTAATTGAGATGTGACACAATCATTGGGTTGGATTGGCACATTTCATAAGACATATGCCCTGCATATCTGGATGGCCTGTGTAGCAGATGTACCTTAATCAGTTTCTTCTATCTCATTCTCATGGTTCGGTTGAACATTACGTCAGCACTGGTTGACTTTGAGCGGGAAGTGCATGGTGGTAAACAAGATCCCACTCTGTGACTCTTCACCTCACTTCCCATGTGGTATCCAATGAATACCATTCGCTCCAGTTCTGAGCTAGCTTCGACCGCCCAACCCAACAGGGAGAATGGCTGCATAGCAGGATCTTGATCTGTGGCAGTGTCAGCTGGAATCTACACCTGGTTCTCCATGGAGATTTACTGAATTGGATTCTGCGATTGAGGGAGAAGGGTGTGAATGTCCCTACTGTCCAGAGAAACCAATGCTCAGAACCCCAGTGTCATGGGCTGAAGAGATTGTCGTGAGAGAAACCTGCAATGTGTCCTAAAGGAAATTTCATTACTTTGAGCTTGAAAATGTGTAGCATTCTCATGGCACCTGCCACTGATGTGTATGTGCAATAATGATCACTGGAATTTCATCACAGGGTCCTTTTCCCATAGTTCCAGGTGGGTTTACAGTGTGCATCTGCCTTGGTCTCACTCAGTGCTTTTCCTTGAGTGTTATATTAAGTGTTCCACCCTCTGAGTCCCAGCTCACTCACTCATATGAACCGGGTTAGTCTCATGCATTCCATGCAGTAACAATTAAGTGATGTGTTAAAGTGAGAACTCACATGAATAGAGAGTAGATGTCCAGAAGGATAGGCAAAGTGCCAGGGCTGTTACTGAACTGTACATATTCTGCGATGATGTATTGCCAAAACTGTGTAGCATATCATTTATAAATGAATTTTTGTTGCACATATTCTGTTTTTTAAGTGTCTGTATTGTCACATTCAGGCTACAATGCATTTTGTAAAGCTGATGTATGCTTCAGTCATGACCAGATTTAGCTGCTCGTTGTGTAAATAAGAACTACAGATGTACACTCAACCATCACTGTATTTTCACAAGTAGCACATGCTTTTTCTGTGTATTGTGTTATGAAGGATTTCCTGATAAAGATGTGTGTGTGATACAGAGATATTAAACCAGATTATTGTGGATCGATTCTCTTATTGCCATACTCACACAACAGGAGCATTTGTGAAAGTCTGAGGAAATCTCTCTGGGTTAACTGTGACCCATTCACCTCAATCTCGTGCCCATGAATGGAGAATAACCAGATGGCACTAACATCTGATTGCTTGCTTTTGTTAAATGCCCCCCCCCATCACTTCTTCCCTTCTCACCTTTCTCCAACTCACTCAGTCTCTATGCCCTTTTCCCTGTCTCCTTTCGCACAAACAAAATCAGTTCTCACTTCTCTCCTTATCGTATCCAATGAATACCTTTTGTTGGATTCCTGCTCCAGTCAGCATTGTCTTTAATCCTGAGATTTCCTGTTCTCTGCTTATTCTTTACTTGTTTCTTGAAGAAGGGCTCAGGCCTGAAACATCGGCAATATATCTTTATCTCCTACGGATGCTGTGAGACCGGCTGAGACCCTCCAGCATTTCTGTGTGTGTTTTACTACAATCACAGAATCTGCAGACTTTCATGGTTCACTGGAGAAAAAGTGATCTTTCCTCACAGGAGTTCTGTATGGAAGTGATGGCCTTTGATCATTATACATGATATTGCTGTCGGCTTCAACTTCATCACTCAATAAGTTGGAAGCTCATCTTCATGTCCAAAAATCTCAACCTCACTCAGGAATACTTTCATCAAATGAGTAGATTTGCACATAAAATTATAAAGGTTCGCAGCACACCAAGAATGTTCCTACCCAAGGTCCCTGTGGCCAAGATTTTTCGGGGATGAAGTAAAATACGAAGGACTGCAGATGCCGTGGATGAATTAGAAACACAACAGCTGATCAAACAGTGTCCTTTATACAGCAAAGGTACATAACCAGTGTTTCAGGCTTGAGCCCTTCATCAAGGCACCTGCCTTCAATTTGCTCATTCTGTGATGAAGGGCTCAAGCCAGAAATGTTGGATATGTATCTGTGCTATATAAAGGACACTGTTGGGCCTGCTGAGTTTCTCCAGCATTGTGTTTTTGCAGTCTATCAGCATCCCTGAGCTTTATATATTTTAATACGTTCAACTTTCATTCAACACTCAGCAATTAACGGCCCAATCATAATTAAAAACAAATGTTCCTCATTAGTCCTGTCAAGCAAAATATTGATTTATTAAACCTTCATGGCATCCCATTTAAGACAAAGTAGATGTAGACTAAGATGATCTGAGGGAACAGGCACCAGGGCAGGGAATATCCAGTAAAATCACACCAAAATGCTGAATGAACTCAACCGGTCTTTCAGCATCTATAGAAGATCAAGATGTATTGCTGACATTTCAAATCTGAGCCCTTCTTCAAGGAATATCCAGTGACTGATCTCTTGCCTGGACTGTTTCACCTCTGTACCTCTGCAGTGAGGATCCAAACTGGTGACGATTCATAATCCTCTACGTCGGTTGGATGTATATTGATTGATCCCATTTCAATGGCCTGCCAACAAAAGGCTTGCATGTATGTGGGTGTACAGATGTACATACTACATATTGGGAATACTGCTGCAGGGAATATTACACGTCTCCAACTGATCCCCAAATAAAGAACCCCTGTAAGAGGAGAGGGGTCTCTGTAAAACTGTTTCCTCAGGATTTCTCAAAGTATTTCTTCAGGAAGGGGAAGCTGAACGATCAGCATCTTGGTAACAGAGTTGAGGGATCAGGGGTTTGTGAAAGGGAATGAGGGGAGATAGGTACATGCTTGGGCAAAGAGAAGCTGGTCTGCGTGGTTTGTCTCCTTTGTGGTAACAGTGATCCAGGTGATCGTTGGACATTATGAGGGGAAAAATAAGGAGCTACTTAGAGTAAAGTTGGGATCATCTTTGCAGATCAGAGTGGTCTTTAAGGTACCAGCAGTTTTAGTCAGTAAAAGTCTGATAGTGCTTTATGACCTGCTGCAGTTCGTGATCATAGAAATATTTGCAAGATCAAATCCATGCTGATGAACAAAAAATGGACCAGATTCAGCCCACTTGGTCCACAGCCCACACTAAGGCTCTTAAAATGACACGTGTACAGAAAAGGGTTGCTCGCTGCCACACGGGTGAGAGTATTGATCATTATCCTTGCTGAAAACTAATAAAATGTTCTTTCCAGGGTCAACACTGATAGAAAAGCTGAGACAATTCTGTGTTAATTGACCACTCTTGAAAAGTGTGTTGAACTAGAATTCACAAACCAAGAGAGTTAAGGAGGCCAAATCATTGGATTCATTTAAAGGGGAATGCAGGCTTATGGGGAATGGGCACAAAAGATGATAATCAGGGAGTAGGGGGGGGGGGGGTGGGAAAAAGATCGCTCATGATGTCAGGACAGGTTTGTTAGATCATGCAACTTGCTCCTGCTTCTTTTTCTTGTGTCTTTACGTTTACGGCGGGATGTTTAAATAGGAAAAGCCACTGGGATTCAACAGAGTTGGCCAATTCAATCCCAAACTGGCTCAGTGGCAGGAAGCCACAGGTATATTTTGACAGTGTTTCTTTGATTGGACAGCAGATACAAATTGTTTTACAGGGCTCAGTACTCAGTAGCTGACTTTCATCGTCGATGTTTATCATTTAGCCATAAGAGGGTGGGGTGAAGTGTGACTAAACAAGTCTGCAGTGTGACTAAACGAGTCTGTGCGGTCGACAGTAAGTGAAACATTGGACAGTAGGAAGATGGAGATGGTCTGATTAGATGGGGAGAGGAATGAGTTTAATCCAGACAAGTGTGAGGAAGTGCATTCGGGAAAATGCAACAAAGAGAATATCCAGTGAGGTGTGTGGAAAAACCAAATCAGGTGCAGTAGGGGACAGTAAAGCTCCACTCCCAGATGAAGCCAATGCCTTCTATGCCCGATTTGACCACTAGAGGAGCCACTGCACATCCGCATGTCTCCGATCATCCTGTACCGTCAGTACCTGAGGGTGACGTGTGGGCTGCCTTCAGGAAAGACAAGAAGAGAACGGCTACCTCGATAATGACTACTGACCAGTGGCACTCACATCCACAGTGACAATGTTTTTTGAGAGGCTGGAACTGAAGCTAATCCATTCCTGTCTGAGTGGGGACATGGACCCGTTCCAATTTGCCGACCGCAACAACAGGTCTCCGGCAGATGCCATCTCACTGGCTCTGTACGAAGCCCTGGAACACCTGCACAGCGAAGATGCATACAAGGGAGTGGAGAAGGATGACAGGAGACTTGGTAGAGATCTATAATTTATGATAGGCATAGATAGGGTGGACGGCCAGCACCTGTTTCCCAGGGCAGGATCAGCAAACACTAGAGGCCATGTATACAAAGTGAAGGGAGGGAAGTTTAGGAGAGACGTCAGGGGTAATTAGAGGAGATGTCAGGGATAATGCCATGAGTTGTAAGTGATTGAAATTGATTGCCAGGGGTGGTGGTGGAGCCTGGAACCATTGGGGAATTTAAGAGACATGGATGGAAAAAAAATGGTTTACGAGGTAGGGAGGGTTTAGTACTTTTTTATTAGGGTATATGGGTCGGCACAACATCAAGGGCTGAAGGGCCTGGACTGTGCTGTAGTGTTCAGTTCTATGTTCTATACATCAGAATGCTCTTTATCTACTACAGATCAGCATTTAACACCATCATCCCCTCAAAACCTTTCAGCAAACTTCAAGACCTGGGACTCAAGATCGCACCCCCCTTCTTCTGTGTAATTGGATCATAGATTTGCTCACCTCCAGACCACAATCAGTGATGTTGGCAGGAACATCTCCTCCTCAATCTCCATCAGTGGCTACGTTCTTAGCCCCCTGCTCTGAGGGCCAGATTAACATGGCAGCAAGAGTAACATCTGCTACAGGCCCCGCATTTTAAAGGGCCCCACCATTTATGAATTATTAATTTAAACATTTTTTGCTCTCAGCTTTGTGTAGTTTCCATGCTGATAACCTGAGTTAACGACTTAAATGGAGTTGATCACAGACGCCATCTGTCCCATTCCCCCCAACCCCATCTAACTCCCGACGTGGCAGCAGGGGTACAGGGCCATTCACCAGACCATCACTCCAGTATCTGATCAGGCTGCTTCGAGGCCACCCCGCCAGCTTGCAGAGATGGCTCAATGCTGGAGCAAAGGCCATCTTTGTTACCCATCATCCCCCGCGCCAGTGTCAGCACCAGGGAAATGAGCATTTCCAGCTGCTTGGGGAAATTATGGGTAACAAAGACGGCCATTGAGCCAGCCACCAACCACTGTCAGTAAGTTTTGCTCTAATGTGGAAGATTCTTTACAACGACGAATGTTCAGGTTTTGACTCATTGCCATACTACCTCACTGGTTACCTGGAACACTCAGTGATGAAAAGTTGCTTGCACTGGATCATTCTTTGGGCCATAACAAGATAGAAAACCAGTAACTTGACACCTCCCAGTTCAACAACAAGAAATGCAGGCTCATCGCAGTCGGAGGTAAATTTGCCGGCTGGTTATTCCAGGAGGTGCATTTTGATAACTTCATTATTAACTGCAATAATCTACTTAGAAATGTGAACAGCCTTTTATTTACTACTGGAGGCAATAAGGTCAGATCGGTCCGACGAGGAGTCCATCGTGACTGTGAAGAGGGAGCTAATCTGGAATCTGGATCGCTTAATCGATGTGGCGGCACAAAAATGCCAAGAGAATCAGTAGCAACAAAATAGATCAACTCAGGGAAGGGGCTGCAAGGCAGGCAGCAAGTGAACTGGTTTGAAAATGCGGCGCAGTCCTTAGTTCATTGTAAGAAATCTTCCCACCTATTCCTGACTTTCAGCGGCAAGTCCACAGAAGCGTCGGGGATGGCTAATTATTTAAACTCTTGCATTTGCTGTTTATTTACGCAGTCGAAGCATAACATCGAGAGAGAGAGTTGCCACAACCCACTAGTGTCAATAAATGAATATCTAAGCATGTTGTGTGCCAGAAATGATGTTGCTTTAAAGGATTCTAATCTCCAGCTTCATTTTACAGTACAAAATAGTAGTAATGGCCCAAAATTGGTCACTCCAATCTCGTCTTTGTTCTGCCATCTCACTTCCCCCTCACCCACACATGTGGCAGTCGGCACAATTTAGAACCCCTTTAAAATAAATGCTTCAGACCCCGTTATTCCTTAATCTGGCCCTGCCTGCTCTAGTCACTAGGCATCTACGACTGTGTAGCTCAGTACAACAACACCATCTACAAATTCGCAGTAGAGGGTTGTAGAAAAAGGGATGAATCAGGATGCAGGAGACAGATTGAAAACTTGGCTGAATGGTGCACCAACAATCACCTCTCACTCAATGGCTCCAAATACAAGGAGCTGACTGTTGACTTCAGGAAGGGAAAGCCAGAGGTTTACAATCCAGTGATCGTTGGGGAAGAGAGGTGGAGAGGGAGAATAAATTAAGTTCTTGTAAGTCACTATCTCACAGGACCTTTCCTGGACCAAACACGCTAATGGCATTGTGGAGAAAGCAAGTTATTACAACTGGAGATGGTCCACAAGAAAGATTCAGAGAAACTGGAGCAAAGCTTCTCTTCCATTGAGACGGGGGTTTACTTGCACCTCTTCCAACCTGATCTCCAGTATAGTGGAAAGGATGTCCTGAGCTCACCTCAATCTCTGCCTCACTCGGAAGGGCTGCTCAGGTCGCTGGACTGTGGGTTGGGAGGGATGGGTGGTTACATCTCCTTCAGTTGAAGGGGGAAGGTACCAAAGGGGAGGGTAGGTAGGGTAGGTAGGGAGGAGAAAGAGGGCCCCAAAGAGAGTGATCCCTGCAGAGGGGAAACTGTGATGGCGGGTGGGATCACATTGCCCTTGTTGCTTATGTTGAGGTGTGTGGTGAAATGTGTGGGAAATTGACAGGATCATGTGGATTAGTATAAATGGGGGCTTGATGGTTATCACAGATGGGCCGAACTGCCTTTTTCCATGCTGTGGTGGTGATGATCCACATTGAATCACCGTTGCAGACACACACGACAGCAGATGTGGAATCTGAAGCCAAACACAATCTGCTGAGATTCTCGCCCCGACTGAGTTTAGCTTTGAGCCACTGGTGTTCTCGCGAAGGAATTCCCACTGTGTTGTTGCATGGAGAATTCGAAGCCAACAATGATATTTCTGAGAGAGGGCCACGAGTGACTGAGGGGAGGTGGGGTTTGGCTGCCTGCAAATGCTGGGGCTCCCAAGTCCCTGCTCCAGTTGTGCTTGGTGGTAGATACATTAATGATCTCAAGCCAAATTTGACGCCAACCACGTAAGATACTCAGGACTCAAAATCTTATTCAAGAAGACTGTTTTAAGCACAAACAAGAGGCAGAAGGATTTTGTGAAGAAACATTAGGGCTCAGGTGGAGTGAAACACGAAAATCTGCAGGCGCCAAGTGATAGGCTCTTATCAATGACTCCAAAACCGTCGAGTGAGGAATGAGGACAGGGAGAGGGAGGTCAACCTTTATTCCAGGATCACAAGGGAGGAGTTACCAGGGAGCAAGGAACCAGTGGGGGACAGGCCAGAAGCAGTTACATAATCGTATCTCTATATTCATCCCCTCTTTTAAAACAAAAACCCCATCGGGTTAAAGGTTCACAAGGCTCAGCTGGTCGGATGGTCTCCTTTCCTCTGAGACCGGCACATTTTTGCCGGCGGTACAGTGTCCAGAGAATGGAGAGCTGGCTCTGTCGGAGGTGGGGCTTGGTTGTGGGGGCAGTCATGGTGGTTGGAGCAGCTGGAGCAGGGTCCGAGGTGTATGGCCTGGTGGATGGGGGTGGGTCGCTGAGCTGTACCACGTCCCTAACAGGGGAAGAATGGGTTGGAGTGGGTGTGGAGTGGGTATGGATCATATCAGGTTCTGGATAGGGACAGTGTCCTCACGGCCGACCAGGTACACCATGTAGGCATACTGAGGGTTGACACGCAGGAGTTGCACCTCTTCGACCAGCAGGACAGGTGGGACTGTGGTTCCAGTTGCCGACTTCCTGGGGAAGGAAAATGTGTTCATGTGGTGTTGAGTTGGTAGCCATGCATAGCAGAGATCGGATGGCATGAAGTGCTTCTGGCCAGACCTCCTGCCAATGGGATACTGCCAGTCCTTGGATTTGAGAGCCAGGAGGACAGCTTTCCAGACTGGGGTGTTTTCTCTCTCTTCCTAGCCGTTCCCCCAGGGGTTGTAACTGGCCATCCTACTAGTGGACATGCCTCTAGCCAACAGGTACTGCCGCAGTTCTTCACTCATAAAAGAGGACCCTCAATCACTATGGATGTAATTTGGGTACCCAAAGAGGGTGCTGCAGAGTGTCTGAGGACATGTCGGGACAGGGGACGGTAAAATGGATCCTGGAGTACTCGTCAATAACATTCAAGAAATATACTTTTCTGTTGGACGAGGACAGGGGCCCCTTAAAATCGATGCTGAGTTGTTCAAAGCGGTGTGTGGCCTTATAAGGTGTGACTTGTTGGGCCAGAAGAACTGTGGTTTGCATCCCGCACAGACCCAACAGTTTCTGGTCAATGACCTAACATCCTCAATGGAATAAGGAAGGTTCCGGGCTTTCATGAAATGGAACAATCTCATGACTCCTGGGTGGAAAAGGTAGTTGTTGAGGACATGGAGGTGGCCGAGATGTGCACTGGCGCATGTGCCCAGTATAGGGCCTCTGGGAAGGTCATTGAACTTGCCCAACCGATATAGAATATCATAGTTGTAGGTGGAGAGCACGATTCTTCACCTCAGGATTTTGTCATTTTTGATCTTACCCCACAATTTGGCATTGAACATGAAAGCAATGGCTCATTGGTCCGTTACCAGGGTAAATCTCTTCCTGGCCAAGTAATGACGCCAGTGGCATATTGTCTTAACGATAGCCTGCGCCTTCTTCTTGACTGAGGAGTGATGTGTCTCAGGACCGTGAAGGAAACCTGCATGGTTAAAAGTGGCAGCCAGCGCCAAGTCAGAGGTATCGCTCTCCACCTGGAACACGATGGTTTCCTCCATGGCATGCATCTTGGCTTTGGGGATGTCTCCCTTGATCTGGGTGAAGGATGCCCAGGCTTCTGCCGATAAGGGGAAGGTTGTGGATCTTGCCAGGGGGTTAGTCTTTATTGGCAAAGTTGGGCACCCATTGAGCGTAATAGGAGAAGAAGACCAGGCACCTTCCTAGCACCTTCATGTTGGGAGGGATAGGGAGTTCTATAAGGGGAAGCACGCGGTTGGGGTCAGGGGCGATGACACCATGTGCCACAATGCTAAACACATACTTGTCCTCGTTGTAGGTCATATTGAGGGGTTTGGCAGTGAGAAAGAATTTGGCAAGGTTCGCGTCATGGTCCTGCTGGTCATGGCCACAGGTGGTGACATCATCCAGGTAGGGGTATGTGGCTGTCAATTTGTGCTTGTCCACCATCCGATCCATTTCTCTCTGAAATATAGACATCATTGGTGACTCTGAAGGGCACCTGGAGGAAGTGGTAGAGCCTGCCATCCACTTTGAACATGGTATAGGGTCGGTCTCCTGGGCAAAGGGGGAGTTGGTGGTACGCCAACTTTAGGTCTCTGGTGGAGACCATGTTGGCGATCTGGGGAAGGGGATACATGTCCAGCTGCATGAAGGGGTTGATCATTTGGCTATTGGCGATCACCATATGGGGTTTACTCCCACCCCTGATCTCCACGGCTTGGGCTCTCCACAGGCTGGAGCTGGGCACTATGACCCCCTCTGCCAGGAGTCATTGCACCTTGGACTTTATGAATGCCCTGTCGTCAGCGCTGTAGTGTCTGCTCTTAGTGGCTATGGGCTTAGTCCGGGGTCAGGTTCTCAAAGAGCGATGGTGGGGATATGCAGAAGGGTAGAGAGACCACAGGCGGGGGATGACTGCAGGGTTGGGGGTCCATGAGCTGGGGGTTGTATATAATGATGGGTGGTTTGGGCCCCCCAAATACCATGATGACACTCCTGAACTGGCTCTGGAAGTCCAGCCCTAGAAGGATCAGTGTGCAGAGCTGAGGCTTTAAGAGTAAATAGAAATTGTCACAACGTTCACCCTGGACCGTTAATTATGCGATAAAATACCCGCAGATCTTGGCAGTTTAGTCCTTTGCAGCCATTGATATCCTGCCGCTCATTGGTCTAACGGGGACAGAGAGTTTGTGAGCAGTGTCCGGATGGATGAAGCTTCCACTGTCAAACAAGCAGTCAGTTCGTTTCCCATTTACCCCAATCTCCATCATTGAGTGGGTGATCGGGTGAGGGCTGCCCTGATCCAAGATGATGGATGCCAGTCACTGTGGGAGAGAGAGCCGGTTCAGTAAGATGGTGACCCCCATGTTGACCACACGGTCGCACCAGGAGAGTTGGATGAAGAAGGCGGAAGTGACATTGTCAACGATGGTGGAAGTGGAATCGGGTTCAATAGCCGACCCCTGGGGATGCACGCGGCGCTGCTCTGGAGGCAAGGCTTTGACTTGCATGCTGTCTCGTAGTGTCCTTTCTTCCTGTATCCTGAGCAGGTGGCTTCTCTCGCTGGGCAGCATCATCAGGGGTGCTTCTGCTGTCCATAGAAGTAGCACATTGGGTGCTCGGCTGTGGCGGCGACAGGGGAGTCAGGGCCTCCCTGTGATGACATGTTCTAAAATGGCTGCGCCTACAGCCCACACGTGGAGGGCCCTTTGCGGGAGTGATGGGTTCAGTGTAGCGGTGGGCTGAATCTAGAATCATAGCGAGCTGGATGTCTCCCTGCATGGCAGCCTGTCTTCCTCTAGTACTCACTGGCGGATGTAATTGGACCTCACCCCAGCCACGCAGGCATCCCGGATCAGCTCTTCCACATACTGGTCCGCCGATACTGGGGCAGGGATATTTCCCCTCCATTCTTGCCCCAGATCGTGCAGGGCCTGAAAGAAATCGTCCAGAGACTCACCAGGTTGCTACTTTCTCGAGGCCAGGAGGTATCGTGAGTAGACTTCATTTACTCGCAGTCTGTAGAGGTTTCAGAGCTCAGTCATGGTGGCTGGGTAAGTCGTGCAGCCCCTGATTGCCAAGTATGCATGGTGGCAGACCGTCACTTGTAGTAGCTTGAGTTTCTTCTCATCAGAGTCCACGAGGTCCTCAGAAGCTTCCAGGAAGTCTGTGAAGCTCTCAATCCACTGCTCGTATAGCTTGAGGGCTCCAGGCATCTGTGGGTCGAGGTCTAGTCTGTTGGATCACAGCAGTTTCTCCTTCCTGTGTGGAAAATTTAAAGTATAATAAATTGATAGGCTCTATCAATTACTCCAAAGCCGTAGAGTGAGGAACGAGAGGTGTGTAGCTGACCAGATTCCAAGTTCTCGACTGATAACAGGAAGAGGGAGGTCGACCTTTATTGCAGGGTCACAAGGGGAGGAATCACCAGTGGGGGACGGGCAGCTGTCCATCGGCACTTACATCTTCATATCACCACACCGTGATTGAAGTAAAAACACATTGCTGGAGAAATGCATCACATCAAACAAGGTCCTTGAATCAGCAAAGATAAAGATACAGAACCAACGTTTCAGGCCTGAGCCCTTCATCAAGGTCGGAGCAAAATGTAAGCAGGTGCCTGAACAAAATCGTGAGGGGGAGGGGCAGGGGGAGGAGCACAGTTTCACACGTGGGAGGTAAGTGGGATCAGGGAGGGAGGGCACCACAGGAGAAAGGGGGGGGAAGACTCAATGTATGGAGAGGAAAGGGGTTGGAGAGCTGGAGGGAATGGAAATGGGAGGTAGAATGAGGAGTGGGCTGCCAGAAACTGGAGAAGTTGATGTTAATGCTGGATGGTTGAAGAGGGCTCAGACTAGGTGTTTCTCCTCCAATTTACGGGTGGTCTTGGTTTGACAGTACATGAGGCCATGGACAGACATGTCAGCGCAGGTAGGGCGCAGCATTGAAATGGTTGGTTACTGGAACATTCCTGTCAATGATGCGGACAGGCTGAGGTATTCGGCGAAGCGACCTCCGAGTCTGCATCCATTGTCTCTGATGTAGATACGGCCACCATGGGAGTTCAGCCTTGTGGTGAAACAGGGCCCTGAGGTTAGGCAAATTATTAAAGACAATGTCTTTGATCTTCCTTTCTTGAATTAGACTTTTACCGATACAACATTCCGCTCCATGAAACCGGAGTCGCCATGTTAACCTACCTTGAAGGGTGGAAGAAAACTCGCACAGGTCACAGAGAGAACATGCAAACTCATGTTGAACTCAATCATCTTGTGATCACTTCCTCTTGATGGGTCCTTCACTCAAAGCTTTCTAATCACCTCAGGTACATTACACAACATCCAATCCAGTTGAGCCAAGTGATCCCCTTGTGGGTTCATCAACAAGCTGCTCTGAAAAGCCATCTTGTAGGGTTTCTATAAAATCTCTTTCGAGGTCCAGCCCTGACCTAGTTTTCCCAATTTACTTGAATGTTGAAATCGCATACATTGCCCTTCTATCATGCCTTTTCTATTTGCTGTGCCAAATTTTTGTCCACATTATGGCTATTGTTTGGAGGTCCGTCTATAACAGCCAACAGTGTCTTTTTACTCTTGTTATTTCTGAAATCAATTCACAATGATTTTACACCTTCTGATCCTATGTCACCTCTTTATAATGATTTAGATTCAGATTTCAGATTTATTGCCAGATTTAATCCCGCGTCGCTGGTGCTGTAATAGCCCTGCGCTGACAGCTGCACTAACCTTGGCTGTTGTAAGGTTTAGCTCATCTGGCCATGGAGAAGCAGTAAGACAAACAGGAGGGTTGAGGGGTGCAGAGACGGGCTGGTCAAGGGGACTGGGGGCTTGGAAGGCACATGTCACATTAAGAGTGGGAACGCTGGAGGTTTCCAAACAGGTCAGTCAGCTCATGGAGATGAGATGTTTGAAAGATCGGCAATTGAAAATAAATGTTAACTCTCTCTCTCTCTCTCCTTTCCCCTCCCCCTTCCCCAACCAGGTGCTGCCAGACCTGCTAATATTCTCCCTTTTAATGTTGTTTTAACCAGATCTGCAGTTTCTTTGTTTTTCGGGGGATGAAGGTTTGTTGATGAAGTAAAGGATCCTTGGGACTCACCAGGGACCAGTGAAAGAGAGGCCAAGATGTGCTTCCCTGCACACTCATGGGTCCAGTTCAGTGTAGATCCGTGGGTGTGAATGGCGGGGGACGGAATCTCATCTGCCTTACTCAAAGCTGCAGCTGGGTCGAGGACAAGGAGAGCATCGAGGTGACTCTGGGAGATGGGGTGGCAAAGAGGGCTTTTGACACGTGTGGTTTCATCTGTTCCAGCACTGAATGTGGTCTCACCAACGGTGTAATCACACTTTGATGCCATTCTGGTCATCCAACTATACAAATGATATCACTCAAGTCTATTATCATCGGACTATACATATTTAACCAGACAAAAGAGACCACGGTGCACACACTTTTCTCACACTGCAAATAATCATACATACATAAAAATATAATTAAAATAAATCTATGTAAATATTTTGAATAATGTACTTATTTCATTCATGGGAGACACAGTTACAGGAGCGAGCAGTTTATAAGTGGTTGAAATGCAGCGGGAGAGGTCGGTGCTGGTTTAAAACTCTTCATTGGCCAATTAGTGGTAACCAATAAAAAGCAGGGAAGTTCAAGTGGGAACAGCCAGTGCGGCGGTGCCCAGTGTGGCAGTGGCAAGTGTGGGAGCACCCAATGCGGGAGTGGCAGTGCAGAAGTAGCCAGTGCAAGAGCACCCAGTGTAGGAGCAGCCAGATCATCAAGAATCCACACCCCCCAGCACATGCTCTGTTCTCGCTGTTGCCATCAGGAAAGAGGTGTAGGGGCCCCAGGATTTGCACCACCAGGTTCAGGAAGAGCGGTTACCCCTCCACCATCAGATTCCTCAATGACAAACTCAATCAGGGACTCATTTAAGGACTCTTACTTGTGCATTTTGTTGATTTTTTAAAATTCTCTCTGTATTGCACAGTCAGTTTGTTTACATTGTTATCTGTTTACAATTCTCCACTTACATGTGTACGTTGTGTAGTTTTTTTTGCACCAGCGAAATAAGTGGTAATTCTGCCTCGCCTACAGGAAAAAGAATCTCGGGTTGTATGTGATGTATGCACTCTGGCAATAAATCTGAAATCTGAATCTAAATCATTATAAAGAGGTGACATAGGATCAGAAGGTGTAAAATCATTGTGAATTGATTTCAGAAATAACAAGAGTAAAAAGACACTGTTGGCTGTTATAGACAGACCTCCAAACAATAGCCATAATGTGGACAAAAATTTGGCACAGCAAATAGAAAAGGCATGTTAGAAGGGCAATGTATGCGATTTCAACATTCAAGTAAATTGGGAAAACTAGGTCAGGGCTGGACCTCGAAAGAGATTTTATAGAAACCCTACAAGATGGCTTTTCAGAGCAGCTTGTTGATGAACCCACAAGGGGATCACTTGGCTCAACTGGATTGGGTGTTGTGTAATGTACCTGAGGTGATTAGAAAGCTTTGAGCGAAGGACCCATCAAGAGGAAGTGATCACAAGATGATTGAGTTCAACATGAGGTTTAACAGGGGGAAACTAAAGTCAGATGTATCTGTATTTCAATGGAGTAAAGGAGAGGAATTGACCAAAGTAGATTGGAAGGACACCCTAGTCGGGAAGACAGCAGAGCAGAAATGAGGAAGGTGCAGGATAAATACAGACCAAAAAATGGAAATGGAAAAATGTCACAACTGTGGCTGACAAGGAAAGTCAAAGCCAACGTCAAAGCAAAAGAGAGGGCATACAAGGAAGCAAAAATTTAGTGGGAAGATTGAGGATTGGGAAGTTTTTAAAAACTTGTAGAAGATAATTAAAAACTCATAAAGAGAGAAAAGATGAAGTATGAACATCGGCCAGGAAATAATATCAAAGAAGGTACAAAATGCTTCATCAGGTCTAAAAGAGTAAAAGAGAGGTGAGAGCAGGTATAGGACCACTACGATATGACAGCAGAGAAATAATAATGGGAGACAAGGAGGTGGCAGAGGCTGTATTTTGCTGCAGTCTTCACACCAGCAGTGTGCCAGACGTCGAGGGGTATCAGGGAAGAGAAGTCAGCGCAGTTGCTATTTCAAGGGAGAAGGTGCCAGAAAGCTGAAGGGTGGATAAGTCTCCCGGACCAGATGGATCGCACCCTTGGGACCTACAAAAAGTAGAGGTGGAGGCATTGGTAATGATCTTTCTGGAATCTATAGATTCTGGCCTGGTCGCGGAGGACTGTAAAATCACAGTTTAAAAAATTGTAGACATACAGCACAGTAACAGGCCATTTCCCATGCCGCCCTGGTGAGTTCTGAATGGTGGGAGGTAACTGGAGCCCCTGGGAAAAACCCACACAGACACGGGGAAAATATAGATTCCTTACAGACAGCACCAGATTCCAACCCCAGTCCCAATCACTGGGACTGTAAAAGGTGTTGGGCGAACTGCTATCCTAACCGTGCTGTCCTATGTCATCCCACTATTCAAGAAGGGAGGGAGGCCAGTTATCCTGATGTCAGTGGTTGGGAAGATGGAGATGATTGTGAAAAAATAAGGTTATGGAGAACTTGGAGGCACATGACAGGAGAGGCCAAAGCAGTGTGGTTTCCTGCTTGACAAACCCATTTGAATTCTTTGAGGAAGGGTCCAGCAGGTGGGATATGGGAGTCACAGAGGATGTTATGTACTTGGATCTTCATAAGGCATTTGACAAGGTTCCACACATGAGGCAGGAAGCAGGGAGATAAATTACAAGGATCATATTCTGGTTAGCTTCCAGTTGCTCGTGGTGTTCCACAGGGGTCAGTGTTGGGCCCACTTCTTTTCATGTTGTATATTAATGATTTGGATTATGGAAAGAATGGCTTTGTGGCCAAGTTTGCAGACGAGATGAAGGAACAGGGAGGACTTTAACAGTTAGGGAAATGGGCAGAGAAGTGGCAAATGAAATATAATGTTGGAAAGTGTATGGTCAAGCACTTTGGTAGAAAAATTAAATGGAAAGACTATTTTGGGGGAGAATGGGAGAAATGTGGGATTCTTTGTGCAGTTTACCCTGAAGGTAAATGTACAGATTGAGTCGGTGGTGAAGACCAAATGCAATACTGGCCTTCATTTCAAGAGGAATAGAATCTAAGAGCAGGGATGTGATGTTGAGGGTTTATAAGACTCTGGTGAGGCCTCATGTGGAGGATTGTGAGCAATTTTAGGCTCCACATTTAAGAAAGGATGTGCTGACGTTGGAGAAGGTTCAGATGAGGTTCACGGGGATGATTCTGGGAATGAAAGGGTTATCATATGAGGAGCAATTGACAGCTCTTGGCCTGTATTTGTTAGAATTTCGGAGAATGAGGGGGTTCTCATTAAAACATTTTGAATGTTGAAAAGCGAGGACAGAGTAGATGTAGGAAAGGTGGGAGAGTCTAGGACAAGAGGGCACAACAGGATTGAAGGGCAGAGCAATTTCTTCAGCCAGAGGGTAGTAAATCTGTGGGATTTGTTGCCACAGGCAGTTGTGGAGGCTGGGTCATTGAGTGCATTTAAGGCAGAGAGCAATAGGTTCCTAGATTAGCCAGGGCATCAAAGGTTATGGGGAGTGTGGTGATCCACCATTAGCTGACTGCAGGGGGCAACCTGTGTACCTGCAGAAGAGCACTGGAAGACAAGGCAATATCTGGTTGGCTGCCAATCACCCTCCAGGATATAAGCTACATCCGACCCCTTGAGGTCAGTCTCAGAGCCAGCACAGCCAACTCTCACAGCCAGCTCTGTGGGTTTGTGTAGAATAAAGCCTGCTGAACAGACTTTATGTTTTATGTCTGTTTTTCTGCTCGATAGCGCATCACAATTTTATTCTACACAAAATTTGAAGCTGTTATGGAGAAGCTCTTGAGCGCTGGGGTCCTCGAAGTTGACCCATGCCACCTGGAAGCACAGGCACGCTTTGAATTCTGGAAGCACATGGTCGAAGCGATCATCGAGGCACATGCCGATGACATCTGGACTCTGACCAGGAAAAGGCTCGTCTTACTCTGATCAAAGCTGGGTCCCCGAGCTTTACAGGCCCTCAAAGACTGAACCAAGTACTCTGAGGCAATAAACACCCCAGAAACCAAGTACAAATCTCCCACAAACATGGTCTTCGCAAGGTACTTTCTGAATATTCGTGTCCAGCTGCCTGAAGAGACAGCTGAGTCCTACCTGGGAGCCCTACGTGAGTTAGCCCGACCATGCTTGGCAGAACCTGGGGTGAATGAAAGAGAAGTTAAAAGATTGATCAGGGTCTTTTGCATCCGGGGTCTATGCTCGAGAGCCATCAGGCAAAAGTTGCTGGAGGACAATATCTACTCCCTGGCCAAAACAGTGGAAGTCATCCGAACCCTGGAGGCAGCAGCCCTGCACACCCAAGCTTTCGACTCCAGGCTTCCCCAGGTCTCCATGTGGTCAGCACAGACAACAGCTGTGGCCCAAAACCAGACAGTGGATGAAAACATCGCTGCTGCAGGCGCCCCACGCCCCATGCCCTTGTAAGTACTGTGGGTCCCAGTGTGGTTCAGATCGATGATTGCCCGGACAGAAATCAGTATGCCTCTCAAAGCCTGCTGGCAGCTCAGCGGCCCCCTATGACCAGCCCCCTCCCACCCAGTCCCAGCCACGTGTGATTACCAGGTGACGCCATTGCCCCAGCAGCAACTTCCGGCCTTCCCAACCTCAGCAGCCCGACTTCTGGCATCGCCGACACTGATTGCCGCAAGCACACCTTGTGCCCAGACCAGCCCTCACCCTCGCCAGCGCCGTCTCACTAAGACTGCACATCCACGGACTGCGGACTACAATGATGTTACTTCCGGGCCACGGAGTGACATCACTTCCGCCACCTGCGATGATGTCACCAACGCCGATGGTCAACGGTGCGATGTCACTTCCCCCAGCACAACCACCTCAGCTTGGGAGGAAGGCCAGCCATGCTGTAGCCATGGACTCCCACGTAGTGCCGCCATCTTGTGCCGGGCAGGCAGAGGTGCCACAGCCACCCAGGCCATCCCAGGCCTACAACAAGCACAGCACAGATGACAATGATGATGTGGTCAACATGGGCGCTGACCAGGCCGTCCTACCAACGCACCCCATGCCTCTGGAGAACGCCAATCATCACCCGACACACCCCACAACTCCAGACACCACTGATCATCACCCACCGCACCCCATGCCTACGGAGAGTGCCACCAGCCAACGCACCTCTTGTGACACACCCCATACCTGCAGAGGACACTGCTGGCCGCAACTCACCTTCGCCTTCGGGGAATGATGACTCGGACCCTGAGATGGTCCTAGCAGCCACCACACTGACCAGGAATATCCCTCACGGCCTCTGGCGCTCTATAATGGATGTCAAAATCAATGGGCAGGTAACAAAGTGCCTAATTGACAGTGGCAGCACCGAGAGCTTTATTCACCCGAGTGTGGCCCACCCGCTAAAGCTCAAAATCCATCCCATCACCTTCTCTATCACCTTCGCTGCCCAGGACCGAACTATTAATACGCTTAGGTGCTGCTCTTCCGATCTGACTGTGGGTGGGAGGAGTTCAGGCTCCTGATCATGCCCAAATTCTGTGCCCCAATTCTCCTGGGCTTAGACTTCCAATGCCACCTGCAGAGCATCACCCTCACCTTCAGGGGGCCCCTACCCCCATTCACATTGCACAGCACACTGTCCAACCAGCACCGGCCAACCTGAGGCCTCTCCACGCTGCGCATCGCCCCTCTTGCTCTCTTCTCATGCCTCACATCAACCTGCAACCCGATAGCCACCAGAAGTAGGCGCTATTGCGCCGCGGACAGAGACTTCATCAGGGAGGAGGTGCGGCAGCTTCTGGCAGAAGGTGTCATAGAGCCCAGCAACAGCCCATGGAGAGCCCAAGTCCTGGTAGTCAAAGGGGGCAACAAGCCGAGGACGGTCATGGATTACAGCCAGACCATCAACTGGTACACCCAGCTGGACGCCTATCCCTTACCGAGGATAGTCGACATGGTCAATGAGATAACCCACTACCAGGTCTTCTCCACAACTGACCTGAAGTCAGCTTATCACCAACTCCCCATCCACCCACAGGACAAGCCCTATACAGCCTTCAAGGTGGACGGGCATCTGTACCAGTTCCGCCAAGTTCCGCTTGGGGTCATGAATGGTGTCTCCGTCTTCCAGCGGGAGATGGATCAAATGGTAGACTGGCACAAGCTGAAGGCGATTTTCCCGTACCTAGATAATGTCACCATCTGTGGCCACGACCAGCAGGACCATGATGTCAAACCAGAGAAATTTCTCACTTACAACAAAGAGAAGTGCGTGTTCAGCACCACCCGCCTCGCCATCCTGGGGTACATCATGGCATCTGGTGTGATCGGCCCAGATCCAGAACGGATGTGCCCATTAATGGAGCTGCCCCTTCTCCACATGCTCATAGCCCTCCACAGGTGCCTTGGCTAATTCTCCTACTATTCACAGTGGGTTCCCTACTTCTCGGACAAGGCCATATCCTGCCCATTGGCCCAGGCCACAACTCTTCTTCTCCCACCTGAAGTGCAGGCAGCCTTCACGCGCATCAGGCAGGATATCACAGACGCCACGATGTATACCTTGGACAAGGATTCCCCCTTCCAAGTGGAGAGCGAAGCCTCTGATGTGGCCCTCGTCGCTACCTTTAACCAGGAGGAACTCTCTGTAGCCTTCTTCTCCAGGACCCTCCATGGTTCCAAGTAAGGGCACTCTGCCATTGAAAAGGAGACCCAGGTGATCGTGGAAGTGGTCCACTGGCACCACTACCTGGGTCTGGCAGGAGTTCACCCTCCTCACCGACCAGCATGCAGTGGCATTCATGTTTAACACTACCCACAAGAGACAAGATCTTGCACTGGAGAGTCGAGCTAGCAACGTACAGCTATGACATCCAGTACCGACCGGGGAAGTTTAATGACTCCCCCAACGCCCTCTCCCAGACCTGCACATCGACACTTCACAGCGGCCAGCTGCAGGAACTGCACAAGTTCCTCTCCCACCTGGGTGTCACCCACTTATACCATTTTATCAAGTCCCGAAACCTCCTGTACACCGTCAGGGATGTCAGGACCATGATTGAGGCATGCCAGGTCTGCGCGGAATGTAAGCCCCGCTTCTTCCGCCCACCCCAGGCTCACATCGTAAAGGCCACTCGGCCCATCAAGTGCCTCAGCATAGACTTCGAGGGCCCCCTACCTTCCTTGAATCAGAATGTCTATTTCTCGCAGTCATAGACCCAGCTGGATGCCTACCCCTTACCAAGGATACTCAACATGGTCAATGAGATAACGCACTACCAGGTCTTCTCCACAATTGCCCTGAATTCAGCTTATCACCAACTTGCCATCCACCCATGAGACTAACCCTATACAGCCTTCGAGGTGGACAGGCATCTGTACCAGTTCCACCGTTCCATTTGGGGTCATGAATGGGGTCTCCGTCTCTGCTTCCCTTTCACTATCCCATGCCCAGACACCTCCATGGCCACCATCATCAGGGCACTGACGCAGATCTTCACCATGTTCAGCTACCCCGCGTTCATCCACACTGACTGGGGTTCTAGTTTCATGAGTGAGGAGCTGCACCAGTACCTGACAGCAAGGGACATTGCAACTAGTTGCAAGATTAGTTACAACCCGAGAGGAAATGGACAGGTGGAGCATGAAAATGGGGTAATCTGGAAAGCAATCCTTCTGGCCCTTAAGTTTAAGAGGTGGTCCATAGAGTACTGGCAGGACACCCTCCCCGAGGCACTCCATGCCATTAGGTCAGTCCTGTACACGACTACCAACGAGACCCCTCAAAAATGCCTGTTTTCATTCCCCAGGGAATTGGCGACAGGAACATCACTCCCAGCATGGCTCACATCCTTGGGACCAGTATTCCTGCGTAGACACGTGCGGGCCCACAAGGCTGATCCCCTGGTCGAGCAGGTTCACCTCCTACACGCAAACCATAACTACACCTATGTTAGGTTCTGCACTGGCAGGGAGGACACCTTCTCAACCAGGAACCTGGCACCAGCGGGAGCACCCACCACAGCACAACAGCATCCTTCATCTCGGGACCACACCGGCCCGACACACTCCCCCAACCCCGGACAGCTGTGGGAGACCAAGACCACGTCAGACTGCCATGCCTTCCTCACCCCGGGCACCCCGGACCCACTCCAACCATGGGGGATGAATCCACCCCCCACCCATCCAACGGCTCACACACACTTCAGCTCCGGCTGCCCCAGCCACCCCACCACACTGCACCAAGCCAGCTGCTCCAGCTCCTGCCCCTCTCCCACTCCCACCCCCCTCCCCAACTAGCCCCCACTTACCCTCGCCGACCTTTGACCAGGAGCCAACCCTGCGATGGCCGCAGAGACACCGACGGCCACCGGACCGTCTAAACTTGTAAATAATGTACATATGTTTGGGACTTTGTAGAACATGGAATGTAACCTCCTCCCCGCACCCCCCCCCCCCCGGGACAAAGGGATGAATATAGTGATACTAAAATAGTGATGTGGTGGATAGTGAGGAAGGTTTTCAAATCTTGGAGAAAAATTTGGGCCAGTTAGAAAAGTGGGCTAAAGTTGGCAAATGGAGTTTAATGCTGACAAGTGTAAGGCGCTACATTTTGGTAGGACTAATCAAAATAGGACATACATGGTGAATGGTTGGGTGGTAAAGAATGCAACTGAACAAAGAGATCTAGAAATAATGGTCCACAGTTTCCTGAAAGTGGAATCTCAGGTGGAGAGGGCAGTGAAGACTGCCTTTGGAACACTGGTCTTTATAAATCAGATCATTGAATATAAGTGTTGGGAGGTCATGTTAAAATTATGCAATGCATTGGTGAGGCCAAATTTGGAATATTGTGTTCAGTTCTGGTCATCAAATTATAGGAAGGATATGAACAAGATAAAGAGAGTTCAGAGGAGATTCACCAAAACGACACCTAGGTCTCAGCACCTAAGTTATAGAGAAAGGTTAAACAAGTCAGGTTTTCATTCCTTTATGTGTGGAAGGTTAAGAGTGGATTTGTTAGAGGACTTTAAAATGTTGAGGGGGATAGATAGATGTGGGTGGCCTTTTTCCATTGAGTGTAGGTGAGATTTAAACAAGAGGACATGAGCTGAGAGTTGGGGGAAAAAGTTTAGGTGCAGGACAAGGGGAAGCTTCTTTACTCAGAGAGCGGGGTCTGTGTGGAACAAACTTCCGGTGGAGGCAGGGACAATATTATCTTTAAGGAAAATGTGGAGTGGTATCTGGATGTAACAGGTATGGAGGGTTCTCGGTAGAATGTAGGGCAGTGGGACTAGGAGAGCATGTTTTCAGCATGGACAAGAGGGCCGTGATATAATTGCTGTAATTGTTATATGGTTATAACCATCCCAGTAAATCACATTAATGGGGTGGGGGGGGGAATGGTGATGGGGGAATTAAGATCTCAGTGGTCCTCTCTGCTGCTTTTATGGTCCTATAGATTGCTACCGTACCACACTGTGGAGCGAATGGCCAGGACGCTTTCGATAGAGCTCCTGTAGAAAGTTGACATCATGGTGGCTGGTAGCCTCGCCCGATTCAGTCTTCTCAGGAAGTGCAGTCGCTGATGCGCCTTCCTCACAAGTAAGATGTTATCTATCCTTGGAGACTTGAGGCGAGGAACCCACGGAGGCTGCGGTCTGCTGGAGACTGAGGTCAAGGGACTCACACCGGGCTGTAGATGGCTGAAGACTGGCTTGAAACTGGCTGAATGAGTACCAAGTATCGGAACCGAGATGCAAGAGGATTCCGAGGGTGCTGAAGGGTTTCTGATTGTATCAAGATTCAGATCTGGAGCTCGGATCACTGATGGTTTGGACTGGACACTGTGTGAATGTGGGGGTTGCAGGGGCTGCGGGTCTGATTCCACAGATATTTGATGACTCTGGGGGGACTCCATTTTGCTTCTCTTTTCCTGACTGTAAGAGGTGCGTCAGGCAATTTCTGCCAATGGCGAATCTGTCTGCCTTACAGCAGGTAAAAGCAATTTTGTGTAATAAACTGAATCTTGAATCTTGATAGGCCAAGCCAAAGACCCTGCTTCTGTGCTCTAAAAGCCGGTCACTCTATGAAAGCTCCAAAGCTCTGCAGAATGAAGGAGCAGAGAGGTTCACAAGGGGATGGGAGCAGGAGAAGGCCACTCGAGCTAGCCCCCAATTCAATATGGTCACAGCTGATTTGTGCTGGCCTCATCTCCTCACCGGAGTCATTTCTCTATCACTGCCCATTCCTTCAACTTTCAAATTAAATATTTCTAATTATCCATTCCTCTACAATCTAAGGAACGTGCACCTAAACTGTTTAGCCTCTCTTGCTAGGACAACCTTCTCAAAGAATCAAAGCAAAAGTGTATGGGATAAGGTGACAAAAAAGTGCAAGGTTTTGTATTGAAGAAAAATATAGTTAAACAGTGCAAGGGCAGTGCACAATTTTTTTACTTTTTTATAATTTAGCATACAGCACAGTAACAGGCCATTTCGATCCATGAGCCCATGCTGCCCAATTACACCCAACGTCAGGAGTAACATGAAAGTCTGCAGACACAGTGGTTGAAGTAGAACCTCATGAAGGGGCTCAAGCCCGAAACGCTGGTGACGTATCTTTCCTGTATCAAGTCCACTGTGTGACCTGCTGAGTTTCCCCAGTGTTGCGTTTTTACTTTTCAGTGCAGAAACGTGCTGGAGAAACTCAGTAGGTCACCTAGCATTTATTGAAAGTAGAAAATAAGCAACGTTTCGGGCTTGAGTTGGTGGCAAAGTTGACTGGACCCAGTTTTGGCTGACAATATCACAGTCCATATCTGTTGTCCATCTGCGATATCGGCCCAGTTTGCTTGCTCTCTGCGGGAGTGAAGGGCACATCCAACTGTACTGCTGCTCTGCATTTCACAGCCCCTGCATTCTGCCGTCTCATTTCTCACCCTCTTCTGCCTCCATTAATCCACTGACCAGATCCAAAACACAGTCTGGGATCAGTAGGTTAAATAGGTGCAATTGGGTGGCAAGGGTTTCATGGGCTGGAAGGGCCTGTTACCAAACTGTATCATTAAAATTAAACGTAACTGTGTTAGCCTAGCGGTTAGTGCAACGCTAATACAGTGTCAACAACCAGGGTTCAAATCCAGCGCTATTTGTAAGGAAAATCACAAAGCTGGAGAACTTCAGCAGGTCAAGCAGTGTCCTTTATATAACAGACCCATTGTTTCTGCTTGCTCTTGTACCAGACAGCAGCTGTCAGACACCTTCTCCAATCTACCCCTCCCATAGGACTACACCACGGCACATCAAGCCACTGTCTCCAACCTCATCACCACCACCGCCCCCCCCCACCACTCCCGGATGCCAACCTCCTTGTTCCCCATCCCTCCACTGCTCGTTTCTACCTTCTACCCAACTTACACAAACCCAATCACCCGGGTAGGCCCATTGTTTCTGCCTGCTCTTGTTATATAAAGGACACTGTTTGATCTGCTGAGTTTGTGTTTTTACTTCAACCACGGCATTCGCAGATTTTTGAGTTTTACTGCTGTCTATAAGGAGTTTGCACGCTCTCCCAGTGAACTTAATAGGTTTCATCTAGATGCTCTGGTTTCCTCCCATGTGGTTGTAGGTTAATTGGTCACGTATGGGTGTAATGGGACTGCAGGGGTAATGGGCCAGAGGGCTTGTAACTGCCTGCATGTCTAAATTGTTTTTTAATTAAGTTAAATTACAGCCCATCCATTATCCCACCTACCGAAGGATCCACATCTTCTGGATGCTGTGTGACCTGCTGAGTTTCTCCAGCTTGTTTGTGCTTGACCCCAGCCTCTGAAAACCTTGTTTATCATTACCCCATCAGAGACGCCCGTTTCTTCCACCCTCCCTTACAGCTTCACATGTCTCCTCCTGGTGAAGAGTCTCCCAGCTGACACGCTGCTGCTTTCTTTCCCGCAGATGCACTCTGACCACCTTGGAATTTCCAACACTTCCTGTTGTTATCTTGGCAATTTTTTCTGATTTTGTTTTCACCTAGTTGACAAGAGGCCTTGTTCGAAGCTCAGAAACTATCACAGAAATTCACTGAAATCTAGAATAAAATTTAAAAAATCAGTCACAGTGGCTTTCACTGGGGTGTTGTAACATCCCGAGTGGTTCACTCATGTCACCTCAGCAGAGGCTACCTGCCCTGCTCACCGAAATGTGACCCTCCCAGAGTGATGTGGCCTAATGAAATGCTTTGCAGCTGATTTGGTCAACAAGCCTTTGGATATGGACAATCGCAGCACTGTGTTGGTCCTTGTGGAGGTTCCCGGGGATGCACAGAGTCAGATCATCAACTTGGTGAAAGACGTCCTGTGGTCTACCCGAAACCTGACGTTCATTCATCACACGGAGATGTCGACTGGCACATTCCAGGCTGCAGGACCACGTGCTGAGGGACTCAGTCAGGCTGGTGGAGAAAATGCGAGGAAGAAGGACCACAGTCCATCTGTCCCTTGGGCATCGAGGGGCTGACACCAAGGGTAAGTCCCTCAAACAGCAGAGTAATGACAATGTGCTGCAATGGTGATAATAGTGTAGATAGAGAATAATATTCAGTGATGGGAATGTATGGACATGACAATAAGGAACGGTTTTCTTTTTTGTAAATAATTTTTGTGAATAAAGTCTATTTTTGGGGGGAAACTGTGCTAGTTCTTGCATCCTTTGTCTTATGGTGCTCCCCCCCTCCCCACCTCTTTATTCAGGGGAGTAGATTTAGGACGGAGACGAGGAGGAACTGCTTATCCCGGAGGGTGGTGAATTCGCTGAGTGGAGGCCTCTGTAAATGTATTTAAGGCAAGGTTGGATAGATTTTTACATAGTGGGGAAATGAAGGGATTAATGGGGAAAAGGCAGATCGGTGGAGTCTCATGTTCTTATTATCTATGCCTGATTCCTTTGGCAAGCTGAGCTCTTCTACCACATTAAATTCTTAACTCAACACCTCTCACTGACATTTTACCCATGAAGAGTTCTCTCTAGTTTCCTGTGGGCAATCACCATTCATCTACCCAAATATAGAATTCAAGCAGTTGTTCACAAATTCCCCTTTCAGTTTTCATTGATATTGGCTGAACCGTAATTCTTATCAGAGAGATGTTTGCTCTGTGTTGCTCTAGGACCTAATCTGTGTCATTACTCACTCTGCAATGGAATGATGCTTCTCCATACTGTCCCAGAAAGACAAAGGTCTCCTGAACACACTCAAGTTATTCTTTGGGTGAATTTGGGGGGGGGGGGGGGGGGAGGTGGTTTATATTGAGAGCTCATGGGATGGGTTTTAATCCAATGATTTAAATTGGAATTGGTGAGGAGGAAGTGCTGAGAGTTGGGATAATGCCGGGTTCTCAAGTATGAGTCTTCGGACTTCACCTCATTAACCTTAGTTCTGGTGACATCAGTGTGGGTGGTTCAGTCAAAATGGTACATTGACGCGAAAGGTCACACGATGACTAGGATGAATATTTACAGACTGTCAGAAGGAGAGGGTGGGTAGGTGGAAATGCCAAGGCTGCAGATTGATCAACCCATGTAATTTTGAATTCATCAGAAGATAGATTTGAGGTGGATATCTGCAGTTGGCCTGGTGTGTGATAGAAGAAGTGTGAAGGACTGAATGGCCTGAGTTCTGATGCTTCGAGTTGGAGTCCCCAGATTTCAAGCAGGTCCCACAGTTGAGCTTTGGAAAAATTAAACAGTGATTGCTCAATCCGGAGCATGAAAGTCAATCTCATGCAGCTGAAACCACAATTAATTTTTAAAAATGAAGGCAGTGAGGTGGGCAGGCAGCCTAGAAGGAAAGAATGAGTACTGCTAATCTGTGAGTATTTTTGTGGTTGCCGTGTACCACAGACAATTTTAAGTCTGCCTACATCCTACCACAGCTATATCTGAACAGATCAAATGAATTGAGTCATCGGGAGGTCTGTCAATGTACAGATCTCACCGATCTTAATCGCCTCATTTTATTTTTGATAAATCAGTGTCACAAACATGAATCTGTGCAAAAACAAGCCCCAGGAGGTTGGAGTGAATTGGTGATTGTTGAGAACACTCGATGAGATGTCGAACTTTCAGAAACTCAATCTGAGAAGTTTGCAAGTGATGGGCTGGAATATGCAGTGAATAAATTCAACTTCCTGCAGCCACTCTGTCTCCGATACAGCCTTCTGGAAATGTCCCCATGTCTCCCTTCCAAGACAGATCACACTGGAGTTTGTTCACAGCTTGAAGCTCAACACAGTCTGCTGGGAGAATTTAGCAGGTCAATGGGAGAAAAGGAAGGGTTGATGTTTTGGGCTAGAAATGTCCTTCGAGACTGGGGGGTTACAGAGAGGAAAAAGCCGGTGTGAAGAGGGCGGGATTGGAGGGTGGGACAAGAGCACCTGTGGGATGGATGGACCAGGGAGTGGTGACACAAGATGGGCAGAGGTAGTAGATGGCAGATTCCAGGCAGAGAGAGGGACAGGTGGGGAAGATGGAAAAATGGACAATTAAAGGAGCCGACGGTGGGTTATTTTAAAATCCAGCGACCGTGGAATCTGGGCCCAAGATGGCAATGCCTATGATTGGCAGTAGCCACAAGACAACTCACAAAATGGTGACCTTAGCGGCAGACCAGTGAGGGGCTCTGAGTCTGAAGAACAACTCGAGCAAGGAACCCATGCAGGCTGCTGACAACTGCGGTCAATGGATCCACACCAGGCTGTGGACTTGTACCTCCTATCAACCACGGTCAGACAGAAAATCATGATTAATAGGCTTTAATCACCTTAAAGTGTCAGCACAGCTTGCATGTTGCTGGTCGGGTTCCAAGGCAGGTATTGAGGGAGGGATTTGGGCATAACAGCCTTTATGGGGATATCTGGGAGGGAGGAGTCACAGGTTCAGGTGGCGGGCCAACCCATACAGCTCGTACACCTATATACATAGTGGTAGCACCACTTTCATTCCTCCTTTTTAAACAAAGTCCCACGGGGTGGTGTGGTTTAGTGTTTGTTTTAGTTCCAAAGTCCCTTACAGTTTCAGCCTGTCCAGGATCTCCTCTATCGCTGTGACTCAGTTCCTGTGCAGTGTCTTGTGCAACAGGCAATGCCTCTGGTGGCTGAGGGGGTGTTGGTACTGTGGTCCTGTTCGGCTTGGTTGGAGTTTGGGGTGTGAAATTGGATGCCAATAGTGGGGCTGGTTGGTTGGGGTTGCCGGGGGAGGGGATTGGTCAGTCGAGGGGACTCCTGCATGCGCCAGGTCCTGGATGGAGACAGTGTCCTGTTGACTGTCCTGATACTCCATGTAGATGTACTGGGGGTTGGTGTGGACCTTCTTGACCAGTTTTGTGGTGTCTCATGTGCCTTTGGAGCAGCACAGGTCCAGGGTTAATCAACCAGGACTGTAGTGTAGTTCTGGATGCTGATTTCCTGGGAAGGAAAAGAGCTTTTCATGTGGGGTTGTGATAATGGCCATACAGAGAAGGGACATGGTACCATGGAGCCCATCAGGGTGGCTGTCTTGCCACCAGGAGGTGGGTAGCCCACCAAACAGAGGCGTTTCCCTCTCTATCTGGCCATTTCCCTGGGGGGTTGTAGCCCATGGTCCTGCTCATGGCTATGGTCTTGGCGCAGTTTCTCGCTCATAAAGGATGACCCTCCTGTTGCTATGGATACAGCAGGGGTACCTGAACAGCAAAGATGCCGCATAGCGCCTTTATGACCATGGCTGTGGTCATATCTGGGCAGGAGATGGCAAAGGGGAACCAGGTGTATTCATTCATGATGTCCAGGAAGTACAGAATCCTGTTGGTGGATGGGAGGAGTCCCTTAAAGTCCATGCTCAGCTGCTCGAAGGGGCAGCTACAGCATGCATCAGCGCCTTAGCAATGCCGCTCTTGAAACATGTTTGGGTTTCTGGCCAATTTCACCAGGGGGCAGGCTTTTCTGTGTCATTGGCGACCCACTGGGCATAGTAAGAGAAGAGGTCCAAGCACCCTTTCAGGGCCTTGAGGGTCTGGGGTGATGGGAGTTCCAACAGGGGGCACATGCAGTCCAGGTCGGGCCCAATGACGCCATTCTCCACCACGCAGATTGAGGCTATTGGCTGCCTGGAGAAACGTGGAGGTTAGTGTCATGGTTCTGCTGGTCATGGCCGCAGATGGTCACATTGTCCAGTTAGGGAAATGTGGCCTTGAGTCCATAATATTTGACTTTGCAGTCCTTCTCCCTCTTGGTAACTCTGAAAGGGACACAGAGGAAGTTGTAGAGGCGACCGTCTGCTTTGAAGGCAGTGTCTGGGCTGTCCTCCGGCCGAATTGATAGCTGGTGATATGCCAATTTGAGGTCAATAGTCGAGGAAACCCGGAACTGGACGATCTTGTTGACCCAGTCGGTGATGTGGGGAAGTGGGTAGGTGTCCAGCAGGGTGAAGCAGTTTATAGTCTTAACTGTAGTCAATGACCATGCATTGTTTCTCTCCACTCTCTACCACTGCTACTTGGGGTCTCCATGGGCTGGTGCTGGGTTCTATGACCCCTTCCGCTAGGAGCCGTTTGACCTCCACTTTAATGAAGGCTCTGTCCCCTGGGCTGAACCGTCTGCTCTTAGTGGCTACTGGCTTGCAGTCGGGGGATGAGGTTCTCAAACAGGAGTAGTGGGGGGACCCGGAGAGTAGAGAGGTGGCATGTTGTGTTCAGGGGGCCAGCTGTTGGTGTTGCCGACCATGAGGGGTGGGTGGGAGCTGTTGAATTGCATGCAGACACTCTATCGCTGGCTCTGGAAATCCAATCCCAGTGTGACTGCGAGCAGAGGGTGGCATGATCAGGAGTTTAAACTTCCTGTACTCGGTGTCCTGCACAGTCAGTGTCACAGGGCAGTAGCCGCTGATCTTGGCCGAGTGGGACTGGCAAGCCAAGGAGACCTTACATTGTGTCGGGGTCATCACAAGGGAGCTTGCATCTCATTCTTCAATAAACCATGAAGGGGACGTGAGCTCGAGATAATTTTCATTGAATTTGTCTTATGCCTTTTGTATATCTGTTTAAAGTTGAATATCATTATGTCTTTAAATATACCCATCATTGTGAAAATCTTAATCTGTTTTATCAATGAATAAAGCTGCATCGATAAACTTTGGATTATAGGATAGTCATTTGGAACATTGTCCCCACGTTTCCTTGAAGATGACACGTTTTGAAATTGGGAAATATTAGAATAATGGCGTCTATAGTGCTTCCCGTGCCCGCAGAAGTAGCACTTCTGGCACTCGACGGTGGCGAAAGTGACGAGGGGCCATGCGCCCGAAGACGGCGGTGCCCGCGTCCCCCACGTGGTGGCTGCATTACCCAAATAGAATGCTTTGGCACTTCACAGTGCAGTGTCCAGCAATTTAGCCAAATTCACTACTTACTGCAGGCTCTGATCATTCTTTTCTGGGAGTCTCTGTCTGATGTATTCAGAGGTGAACCCAGCCACACATGCATCCCATATTAGGCCAAGATGGGCAGCCACATAGACTTCTTGGCAGTCTCAGGCTCCCCCCACCCCTGATGCCACAGTGCCTGCATTTAATTGTCAATCGACTTGCCTGGCGCTTGTTTTCGGCTGCCCAGGAGGAATCGTGCGTATATAACGTTAATCAGGGCGAGCGCAAGTAGCAGTCTCTTATCACTTGGAAAACCCAGTGGCCGACTTGAGCAAAGAGCACTTCCCTCTTGTCGTCTTCACTCTTCATGAATGCATTGAGGCAGTGCTCCTGCTGGTTGAATTTAGTCGAAGCCTCCGGATCTTTGGAGTCGGTGTCTAATCTATCCACCTGTACTACCTTGTCCATGGTCTAAAATTAAGGTGATTAAATTGTACCACCAATCAAACAGAGAATTATGATTAATAGACTTTAATCACCTTAGTGCCAGCATAGCTTGCGTGTGGCTGGCTTGGTTCCAAGGCAGGTACTGAGGGAGGGGTTTGGGCGTAACAGCCTTTATGGGGATATCTGGGAGGGAGGAGTCACAGGTTCAGGAGATGGGCCAGCCCATACAGTGCCTATATGCAGCTATATACATGGCACCATAGACTAGGACTGGAAACTAGCATGAGAACAGCTGACCCATCAATGTGCACCACTGGACCCTCTTTGACCCATCAATGTGCACCCCTGGACCCACTCTGCCCCATCAATATGCACCCCTGGACCCCTTCTGTCCCATCAATGTGCACCCCTGGACCGCTCTCTGTCACACCAATGTCCACCCCTGGGCCCTCTCCCCATCAATGTGCACCCCGGGCCCTCTCTGACCCATCAATGAAGTTGGAGTAAACATTTATAAAACACTGGTTTGTTATGTCCTGGGTGTGATGTATTGGGCAAGTTGTGATGTTTTGGGACAGGCCTGTGGGTTGGAGACGCTAGACTCCTCCTTCAAACTGGAGGTTGGGAAGTCGATCAACATCACAAACGATTAAGGCAAGGAGACAGTTTCTCTCCACAGGAAGGTCAGGAAGAGGACCTGATTTAAATAATGTTCTGGGGTTAGGAATGTAGATGGGCTCAAACATCACATACAATTAGGATGGGTAAGATTTTGAAGAGAAAAGTTGCAGTGCCTTTTACAGAGAGTGGGGAGAGGGAGGGGTGGGTCATTCTTACATCGACAAAATGGGCCAAGTTTCCTTTCAATGAATCCGCAGACACTGGGGTCAAGTGCGACACACAAATGTGCTGGAAAAACGCAGCAAGGCAGGCAGCGTCCGTAGGAAGTAAAGGGTGACCAACATTTCGGGCCTGGGCCCTTCAACAGGAGTAAAGCAAGTGTCCAGAGAGTAGAGTGGAAGGAACGTATTCTGCCTCGAGGTCCCTGACTAGTGGAGTGCTGCAGGGATCTGTCTGGGGCCCCTGCTCTTGATGCAAAGTTGGGCAGAAAAGTGGCAGATGGAGTTCAATCCAGATAAGTGTGAGGTGATACATTTTGAAAGGTCAAACATGAAGGCTGAGTACAGGGTTAATGTAATACTGTAGAGGAACAGAGGGGCTTTGGAGTACTCTGATAGGAGAGTTAAGAAGACCTATGGGATGGTGGGCTTCATTAGTAGGAGGATTGAGTTCAGGAATAGAGAGGTCATGTTGCAACTCTACAGTTCTCTGGCGAGACCACACTTATGAGTATTGTGTTCAGTTCTGGTCACCTCATTACAGGAAGGATGTGGAAGCTACGGAGAGGGTGCAGAGGTGATTTACCGGGATGTTGCCTGGATTGGGAAATAATGCTTATGAGGCAAGGTTAGCAGAGCTGGGACTTTTCACTTTGGAGTGAACATGGATGAGAGGAGACTTAAAGGAGATCTACAAGAGGCATAGCATAGTGGACGGCCAGCACCTGTTTCCCAGGGCAGGATCAGCAAACACCAGAGGGCATCTGTACAAAGTGAAGGGAGGGAAGTTAAGGGGAGGCATCAGGGGTAAGATTTTTACAGGGAGTTGTGGGTGCCTGGAACGCCTTGTCGGGGATGGTAGTGGGGGCTGGGACATTGGGAAGCTGAAACATTCAAGATTCTTAGACAGACACATGGATGAAAGAAAAATAGAGGATTACGAGGCAGGACGGTTTGATTTTATTGGTAGGAATATAGAAATCAGGACAACAACAAGGGCTGAAGGGCCTGTATGTGCTACACTGTTCTATGTTGATCGGTTGATCTATGTCCTCCTGTGTTGTCTGCTTCATCATCTTCCCCATCTCTAGAACATGGCCAGCATTCCAACATCCTTGTCAGTTTGGCCTGTGCCCTCGGCCAGAACCAATGCCAGGTTGTGTGCTGGCCAACAATGCTGTCCCAATTCCTGCCAAACATCCCGCTGCTCAGAACAGGAAGAAACCATCTGAAGTTCCCCCTGAACCACTTTGATTACCTTGCCTTTAAGGAGCCATCCAAATGTACATCATCTGCCCCCTATTCCTGCACACACCTCAGTTCCCATTTGGACATGAAACTCTCTCTCACCTCGCTGCACCTCACCAGTAGGGTATTGGGGATAGAAGTTGGGAGAGCATGTTGCAGTTGTACAAGACGTCAATGAGGCCCTATTTGGTCACCGTCCTGCAGGAAAGATTTTGTTCAGCTGGAGAGGAGACAGAAAGATTTACAAGGATGTTGCCAGGACTTGGGGTGGGGGGGGGGGGGCTGAGCTAGAGGGAGATGTGGAGCAAGCTGGGGCTTTGATTCCTTGGAGCACAGGAGGAAGAGGGGTGATCAAACAGAGGTGGACAGAATCATGAGGGGAATGGATCAGGTGAATGCACAGAGTCTTCTGCCCAGAATAGGGGCACAGGTAACTAGAGGACAGAGGGGGTGGGGGAGATATTTAACAGGAATCTGAGGGATCACATTGTTACACAGTGTGATGGATATATAGAATGGGCTGCCAACGGAGATGGTTGAGGCAGGTACTCTTGCAAGGTTTAAGAAAAAAAATTGGACAGATACATGGATAGGATGGGTTTAGAGGTCAGGGCCAAATGCAGGCAGGTGGGACTGATGTGGGTGAGACAATTCTGGAAGAAGGGCTCAGGCCTGGAACATTGGCAATATATTGTTATGGTCGCTGTGAGACTGGCTGAGTTCCTCCAGCATTTACTATGTGTTTTTATTTGGAAACTCAAGGGCCCAGTAATGCAAGAAGAGGCCAGCCAATCCAAGTCCATCATGAGCAATGACCTATCGTCCAATGAAGACAAGAAAGGAAGCCATTAAAGGTCCACATTTCCCTGGTCACAATTGCTTCACTGTTACCTTCAGGAAGAAGGGCTTTTTTTCCAACAGCTACCAGCTCTTGAACCTCCCAAATTCCCTGAACCATAAATTACTCTGTGACCCTAAAAAGATCTGTCTGCACTATTGAAACGTTACTTTTTATTCTCCCACTAACTGAAACTGAGCAGGAAAAGGCTTTCTGGTCCTTTCTTCCCCCCACCTTCCCTCCCCATCCCCTTTAATATATTTACTGACACCACCTACATTGCTTCCCTGGGCGGAGAATTTCACAGATTCCCCACCGTATGGGTACAGGTACCACACAGGTATGAAAGGTAAACGATGACAGTGTATAATGTAAATCACCACCAGGAGCCAAGATAGAGAATGAGGTAACATTATGAGATGGAGGTGAGTAAGTTGTTCCCATTGGTGGGGAGTCTAGAACTAGGAAACAAAGTGTCAAGATTCAGGGGTGTATATCTAGGACAGAGATGAGGAGGAGCTACTTTCCCCAGAGAGTGGTGAATCTGTGGAATTTGCTGTCCATTGAACCAATGGAGGTGACCTCTGTAAACCTATTTAAGACAAGGTTGGATAGATTTTTACATGGTAGGGGAATTAAAGGATATGGGGAAAAGGCAGGTAGGTGGAGACGAGCCGATCATCAGATCACAGAATGGCAGAGCAAGCCGGATGGCCAACTCCTGTCCCTGTTTCCTATGCTCGAACGTGTCCGAGGTTTGTCGATGAAGTAAGAGAAGTCAGGGGATTGATGCGCTGTTTAGATGTTGCTGCGGTGTCAGACAGGGTTGATGGAGTGGGAGCACTGTGGCGGGGTAAGGGTCAGTACTGGACTAGCTTTGGGTTGGACAGATAGAGGAGGTGTTCTGGGGTGTGGGCGGGGGCTGGGGGTGGGGGGATGTTGTGCCACACTGAGGGTATTACTGATATGTTAGTGGAGAAATTCATGTGGTGGGAGAATATCACAGTATTTGTTGAGGGAGTTGGAGTTGGGTTGGGGTCTGGGCAGTATTGAGGGGAGGGAGTCACTGTGGAGCAGGAGTGTGGGAGTTAGTGTGGCACTGAGAGTGGGGTCAGGGTGAGGGTGGGGACAGGGTGAGGGTGGGGATGGGGTGAGGGTGAGGGTGGGGATGGGGTGGGGGAGAGGATGTGGACATGGGGTGGGGTGAGGGTGGGGACAGGGTGAGGGTAGGGATTGGGTGAGGGTGAGGGAGAGGGTGTGGATGGGGTGGGAGTGGGAACAGGGTGAAGGTGGTGACAGGGTGAGAGTGGGGACAGGGTGAGGGTAACGGTGGGGATGGGGTGAGGGTGGGAATAGTGTGAGGGTGAGGGTGGAGATGGGTGAGGGTGAGGGTGGGGATGGGGTGAGGGAGAGGGTGGGGATGGGGTGAGGATGAGGGTGAGGGTGGGGATGGATTGAAGGAGAGGGTGGGGATGAGGTGGGGCTGGGGACAGGGTGAGGGTGATGGGGTTGAGAGTGGGGTCGGGAGGTCACTGGGTCCAGATGTGGGGTGCTCTTCAATGGGTGCCCTTGTCTGTCCCTGTGCTGGGACATTCCTCCACCCGGTCCATGCCAGGGTGAAGCTGTGAGCTCGATGAGCTCTTCCTGAGCGGAGACGTGATGTATGAAGTGAGCTGCTCTCTAACTGAATTCAAGTCAACAGGAAGTGGTCCCACCAGCGCCTACCATCTGCACATCCACAACTCACTTTGTTTTCACCTGGTTGGTGTTGGCAGCCGCCGTCTAATTTAATTTATTTAACAACACAGAACAAAGGAAGGCCCTTCCTACCCATGAAACCTGTGCTGCCCAATTACGCCCAATTAACCTTTACCCCCAGTACATTTTTGGAAGGAAACCAGAGCCCCCGGGGAAAATCCACGCAGTCAGGGGGATGACATACAAACTCCTGACAGAGAGCGCGGGATTCGAACCCAGGTCACTGCTGCTGTAATAGTATCTTGCTAACTGCTACGTTACGTTAACTGCTATGGCTCTTAGGATGATGCCAAACAAAGCTCCATGTCCCCCTGAGGTGAGGAGAACCCTTTTCAAGGTGAACCCACACAAGGTCGCGGGGACCAGACAACATACCTGGTCGGGTACTGAAGGGCTGAGCCGACCAATTTTCAGAGGTCTTCATGGGCATTTTCAACACCTCACTGCTGCAGTCCATTGTTCCCACACGGTTCAAGTCAGCCACCATTATCCCCGTATCCAAGAAGGTGACAGTAACAGCCCTCAATGACTGCCACCCAGTGGCACTGACCTCCACCATTATGAAATTCTTCGAGCATCTGGTGATGGAATGCATCAAAGGATACCTCCCAGAGACACTGGACCCAATTAAATTTGTCTATAGAAGAAAACGTTCCACAGATGGTCCCTTCACTACATCCTGACCCACCTGGAGAATGATACCTCATATGCCAGAAGGTTCTTCATTGACCAGATCGGCATTTAAAAGGATCTGTCCCCAGAGGCTGGTGGAGAAGCTGTCCTCGCTGGGACTCGACACCCCTCTCTATAATTGGATCCTAACGGAGAGACCCCAGTCTGTCCGGGTCAGTAGTAAAATATTGAGCACTGTCACGCTGAGCACTGATGCATCTCAAGGGTTTTGAGGTTAGCCCTCTCCTGTTCACGTTACTGATCCATGATTGCATCACCAGATCCAGCTCCAACAGTGTCATCAAGTTTGCAGATGACACAATAGTCGTTGGCCTCATCAGCAGTAACAAGGAGAAGAGGTAGAAAATCTGGTCTGAGAGTAACAAGCTGAGTCTCACTATGGACAAAACGAGGGAGATGATTGTGGACTTCAGGAGGACCAGGAATGTCCACCCTCCACTACACGTCAACAACTCCATAGGGACAGAGAGCAGAGAGAGTGGAGAGCACCAAGTTCCTTGAAGTTCACTTATCTCGTGGACACTCAGCATCTCCCCACTTGTCAGGGAGGTGCAACAGCAACTGCACTTCCTGAGAAGACTGAAGCGGGCAAGGCCGCTGGCCACCATCATGTCAATCATCAAAGCCGCTCTATCGAGAGTATCCTGCCTGGCTACATCACAGAATGGTTACTGCAAAGAAATGGATCGGAGATCAATGCACAGGACCATAAGGGTGGCAGAAAGGATCAGTAGAGTCTCCTTCTCTCCCCCCCCCCCCCCCATCGACGTGATGAACTGGGGTCATTGTCAAAAGAGGGCATGCAAAATCATTGAGGACCCCTTCCATCCTGCATCTTTCAGCTGCTCCCATCAGGGAAAACAGGACGATCAGAACCCAGCACCAGGCTGATGAACAGCTTCTTCCCACGGGCCCGTGAGAATGTTGGACAATCAAAGGAACTGCCAACACTGACCATCCGAGACTCTCATACATACAAATAATATTTATTTATTTATTTTTATTGATATAATACTTGTCCTGCATGTGTATGGTTTGTCTCTGTGTGTGTTATGTCTGGCTGAGTGTCTGAGTGTTTTGTACCAAGAACCAGAGAACACTGTTTCATCGGGTTGTACTTGTACAATCAAGTGAAAATAAACTTGACTTGAATATCTATTTCCAATGACCTGGCATGAGACAAACACATTAATGTGATGGTATTGAAGGTACACCAATGCCTCTATTTACTTTGTAGATGAAAGAAGTTCGACATATCCCTCCAGTCCCTTGACAACTTCTACATGTGCACCATCGAGAGCAGACATGCTGGGTGCATCACAACGTGGGACCAGAGCTCTTCTGCTCAAGATAAGTAGAAACTTCAGAAGGTGGTGAATACATTTCAGAGCATCATGCAAACTCCATGGACCCTGTCTATATCTCCCACTGCTTCGGAAAGGCAGCCAACATACCATCACACCTCAGACACACTCCCTTTGCCATCTTGGCTGAACAGGGCACCAACAACAACCTTGCCCTCTAAGGAGCTCATTGTTGCCATTGGGAAGGGAAAACCCGAGGTTTACGATCCAGTGATCATTGGGGGATCTGAGGTGGAGAGGGTGAGCAAATTTAAGTTCTTGGGAGTCACTATCTCGGAGGATCTTTCCTGGACCCAACAACTAATGGCCTCGTGAGAAAGCAGGTCAGAACCTCTACTTCCTTGGGTGTTTGTGGAGGATTGGTGTGACACTAGAAACCCTGGCAAATTTCCGCAGAGGTCTGGTAGAAACTGTGCTGATTGGCTGCATCATGATCTGGTATGGGGGCACCAATACCCCTGAGTGGAAAGCCCTCCAAAAAGTAGTGGACACAGCCCAGGATATCACAGGCAAAATCTTCCCCACTATCAAGAATATCTACAGGAAACACTGCTGTCAGAGAGCAGCAGCAATCATCAACGATCCAACACCACCCAGCACATGCTCTGTCCTCATTGCTACCATCAGGAAAGAGCTGTAGGGGCCTCAAGACTCACACCATCAGGTTGAACAGCTGCTACCCTCCCCCATCAGACTCCTCAACAACAACTCAATCAGGGATTTATTTAAGGATTCTTGCTTGTCCACTTTATTGATTTTCTTTGTTCTCTCTGTATTGGACAGTCAGGTTGTTTACATTTGTTATCTGTTTACAGTTCTTTTGATTGTTTATATGTTTACGCTGTGTCCAGTTTATTTTTTTGCATTGCCAATAAATGGTAATTCTGCCTGGCCGGTAGGGAAAAATAAATCTGAAATCTGTCCCGATGTGGGAGAGGGGCTGCGGTCGTAGATCCTTGAGGGTGCGTTTAGCCCCCATCCTGGACGTTGTACTCTTAAACCTGCCGAGACTAGCTTTCAGAGTGACGGAGAATGACAAGAGCAAAATGTGGGCCGGAAGGAGTAATGGAGTAAGAGGAGACCAAATTTATGAGGTGAAGAAAAAAATAGCTAACAATGGTTAACGGAAAATAAACTTGTCACTTCTGGTGAGAATGACTCGACTGTTTAATTAGTTCCTGAGCCATGCTAATTGGCTGGTGTTGCTGGTGGTATAAAAACATGATTTGCTCCATTAACTCCCATATCTGAACCTTTGTGGTGAACTTGCTGCATATTAGAAATAAGGAGATTTCATGGCTCTTCTCCCTGTGGGGAGAGGGTGAGGGATGTGAATGTTTCCAGCAAGGTTTTCCCCACCATCTTCGCTCTGGGTGTCGGCATTAGGCCAGCGGACTTGGAACACTGCAATCTCTGGCAGCTTCCACCACAGCAACCTCATCGATAAACTTGCCCTGAACGTCATCCCTGCGACAGGGCGGGAGGTGAAACTGCCCAAGGCCTGTGCTAATTTGGTTCTGGCTGTGGGGTGCTGAGTGTCGCTGTGGGAACAGCCCCTCCTCTCCATGACACTGCCTGTTGGTTGAGAAGGGAAACTGTGGTTTCATTGAGGGCCAGGCAGTTTCCACTCTCCTTGCACAGAGGCTGAGGCGCAGACCCCGGCTCAACTGCTGCACGTCAGGCACGGCTTCCTCTCCTGCTCTGCCATGTTCCAGCGGGAACCTCTCTCTCTCAGGATGAAGGCCTTTTCCTTTCGTTGTGAGTACACATACGTTTTTGACATGTGAAGTGTGGCGAGATGGCACTGATGTGACAAGTGGAGTTACATATGTTCCCGCTCAGTCAGTGCTGCTGTTCAGTGCTAGGTCTAGTGACAAGAGGGGAGCAGTTCAAAGTGCTAGGTTCTCAGTGGGACACGGGACTGGGTCACTGACCCCCACTGGGACACTCTGACCCTCACTGGGACACACTGACCCTCAATGAGAAACAAAATCCCTCACTGGGACATGTTACTGACCATCACTGGGATACATTGACCCTCGCTGGGACAAACAGACCCTCACTGAGACAGGTTACTGACTCTCACTAGGACACATGGATCCTCACTGGGACAGGTCACTGACCCTCATTGGGGCACCACGGACCCTCACTGGGATGAGTTACTGACCCTCACTGCAACACACAGATCCTCATTGGGACGAGTTATTGACCTTCACTGAGACACATTGACCCTCGCTAGGAAACACTGACCATCACTGGGTCACACCTACCCTCACTTGGACACACAGACCCTTGCTGGGACACACCTACCTTCAATGGGACAAGTTACTGACCCTCAATGGGACACATTGGCCCTCACTGGGACACACTGACACTCACTGGCACAGGGTCACTGACCCTCACTGGGACAGGATCACGGACTCTCACTGTGACACACAGATGCTCACTGGGACAGGTCATTGACCCTCACTAGGACAGGGTCACAGACCATCACTGGGTCACTGACCCTCACTGGGACACATGGACCTTCACTGGGACACACAGACCCTCACTGGGACAAGTTACTGACCCTCAATGGGACACATTGGCCTTCACTGGGACACACTGACACTCACTGGCACAGGGTCACTGACCCTCACTGGGACAGGATCACGGACTCTCACTGTGACACACAGATGCTCACTGGGACAGGTCATTGACCCTCACTAGGACAGGGTCACAGACCATCACTGGGTCACTGACCCTCACTGGGACACATGGACCTTCACTGGGACACAGAGACCCTCACTGGGACACTGACCCTCATTGGGACACATTGAACTTCACTTGGACATGACCCTCACTGAGGAAATCTTCATGTGCATTTCTCAAGGAGTCTGAGCTCTGGCTTTGTGGAAAAGCTTCACAGCGACTGAGCTTGGTTAGTGCCAATGCAGGGGATGTGGATGGGTGGTCCACCTACTTGATCTGGGTCTGATCCAGAATGGAAACCCTTGGTCATACCTCTCCAAAACCTTTGGGCTATCCACCATGGCTTGTTCCAGATCCACCAAGGGTACGGATTACTGCTGTCAGTGAGTTTTCTGTCTTCTGTGTCTATGAGCATCTGAAGCTCGTACTGGTGCACTGGGGATGAGCGATGGGTTGCTTGGTTGAAATCTGCCCTTGCTGAAGGCTCCTGAGAAATGGAGAGTGATCCATGGGTTGTAGATGGTGCCGACAGGTCCGGATCCTGTTGTGTGGCAGTGGGAAGAAGCTTCTGCTAGGTTTATCTAACACTGAAGGATTTTGCAGTGCTGGAGATCATTCTCTGAGTCTTCACTGCCAGTGGGTGAGATAATCTTGGCTGTAGGGTGAAAGGAGGTTGAACAGTTCCCATTCATTTCTGTAGATTATCTTCATTTGAAATTGGGACACAGGCCTTGATTCCTGTTGGAAAATGCCACACGGGCCTTGCTTCATAAAAGAAATACGAAAGTCCACAGATGCTGCGATTGTAGTAAAGGCACGCAGAAAACCTGGAGGAACGGCTGGCGTAATGTTTGGCACAACCCCTTCGCAGTGCCAGCAACTGGCACTGTGTTCGAACCCTGAGTTGTCTGTAAGGAGATGGTACATTCTCTCCGAGTCTATGCAGGATTTTCTTCTGGGGGTTCCGGTTTCCTCCCACCGTTCAAAATGCACCAGAGGTGTAGGTTAATTGGATGTAATTAGGTGGCACGGGCTCATGGCCAAAATTCCCTGTTACTGTGCTGTGTGTCTAATTTTTAAAAAAATTAATTAAAAAAAACTCAGCCAGTCGATGACGTCCGTATGATATGAGGAAGAGCCCAGGCCCGGAATGGCACTATGGCGTAGACTCTCACTGGATCCACTGAGAGTCTGGCAGGGACTCCATCTTGGACTCTGTACCTGGCTACTGTCTGTAGCAATGCCTGTATCTATGATCTTTACCATTATGTGCTAATTCGAGGCCTTTATTGAAATATTGGGAGCAGTTTGGGGCAGGAAGGGCATTGGGGCCATTGGAGAAGGTTCAGAGGAGGTTCATGACAATGAACGGCTTATCACGTGAGGAGCATTTGACGGCTCTGGGACTGTACTCACAGATGTTTAGATGAGGAGGATCTCACTGAAACCTATCAAATACTGAAAGGCCTGGACAGAGGATGTTTCCTGTGGTGGGGGAGTGTGGGATCAGAGGACACAGCTTTAGAACACAAAATTATCCCTTTACAACAGAGGTGAGGGGGTATTTCTTCACCTAGAGGGTGGTGAATCTGTGGAATTTTTTGCAGTGGTTATTGGGTAGATTTAAGATGGAGATAGATAAGATCGAGTCAATGGGCTGAATGGCCTAAATCCGGTCCCATTTAGAAACACTCATTATTAGCAGGAACGGTTGTTTCTGTGGTTCGCTCTGTAGCAGAGGTGGCTCTCACACCCCCTCTAGAGTTCAGATGCACACACTGCAGGGGATTTACAAGGCCTGATTGCAGATACAGGTGCCTAACTTTTATATGGAATTCCAAAAACTGACAACCTCCAAAACTGGCCCTTTTTTCAGTTGATAACTTAGATACACCTAAGTAACATTAATTTCACAGAATAAATTTTCCGTTTTCAGAAGGAGGACCCCCCCACCCTCAATCCCCGGCGTCCCAGTCCATGTTCCCTCCTGTCCCTGACTCTCGGCCCTGAGCACCTGTCGGGAGAGAAGCAGGCTGAAGCGGCTCAATGCAGGAGCAATGGCCGTCTTCCTTACCCACAATCCCCCTCAGTGCCAGAATGGTTCCAGCTGAATGGGGGATTGTGGGTAAGGAAGACGGCCATTGCTCCAGGATTGAGCCATCGCCACGATCCGGTGTGGTGCTCAATAACCTTGCTGCCATGTCAGGGCTTAGATGGGGGCAGGGGACAGGTGGCACTGCGCTGCCAGGGTGCGCCTGAGGGCCAGCCCAATGTGCTGGTGGAGCACCTGGAAGCCGTCGGCACTCAGCACCATTGCCCCAATGACCCCCTCCTCCTACAGCTGAGCACCTCGTGTACGGCCTTCCTCTGGCCACTGGATCCGAGCAGCTGCTGACTGCCTTTTTGGCCGACCTCCCGGGCCACCCCGTCACCTCCAACCTCTAGGTGACCGACGTGCTGGTCAGGAGCCTCCTGTACGGTGCACGTTGGCTGAGGACCTGGAGGGTAGGTGGGGGGGAGGGTTGAATGGCCTTGGGGGGTGTGTGGGCAATGGTCAGCCAGGCTGGAGGGGGGGAAACAGTGGGGGCTCAACGTGAGGCATTTACTTAAAGGGAATTCAATCAAAATGATTCCAAAATACAGTCTTGGAGAAAACAAACTTATTCTCAAGAAGATCCCTGTTACTATGCTGTATGTCTAATTAAAAAAAAATTAATTTAAAAAAACTCAGCCAGTCGATGACGTCCGTATGATATGAGGAAGAGCCCAGGCCCAGAATGGCACTATGGCATAGACTCTCACTGGATCCACTGAGAGTCTGGCAGGGACTCCACCTTGGACTCTGTACCTGGCTACTGTGTGGAAGGGAGAAGTGGCAGGATCGACAATCTGCCTCCTGCTTCCATTTGCATTGCTCTATGCCTCAGTCAGGCTGAATTCTGTGAATGCAACATAATCGCTCTGGACAACTGATCAGCAACTCATGTGTCACAACGTGGTGACCAGACACAGCGCCTTTGCCTTGGGTGATGCAGTTACTGCACAAAATGGTTTTTTTTACAGTGGGCTTGGTCCTCGGGAGTCAGTGTGCAGATTTCACATCTTCCCCTCTCCACCTTCCTTAGGGGCTGTTCCATCCATGACTCCCTTGTCCACTCATCCCTCCTCACCAGTCACTCCCTTGGCTCCTTCCCCTGTTGGCTACGGAGAGCGCCTCCTCCCAAACCACAATTCGGAGCCCTCAACAGTCCTTCCATGTGAGGCAATGCTTCACTTATGAATCTGTAGGAGTCATCTACTGCATCCAGTGCTCCCGCTGTGGTCTCCTCAGGGAGACTGGACCCAGACTGGGAGATCGCTTCACTGGACATCTTCACTCTATTCACCACAGTGACTGAGATCTCCCAGTGGCCGATCATTTCAATTCTGCCTCCCTCTCCCATGCTGACATATCTGTCCATATCCTTATGTACCATCCAACCAAGGCCACCCGTAAATTGCAGGACCAACCAGAAGGCATTAGCATTGACTTCTCCGGTTCCTGCTGGCCCACTCCCCATTCTCCCTCTCTTCTCCATCCCTCTGTCTCTTTTCCTCCAGCTCTCCACCCCCTTTTCTCTCAGAGCCAACCTCCCTCCCTGTTTGCCGGTGTGCCCTCCCTCTCTTCTCCACCTCCTGCCTGTGGGACTGTGCTCCTCCCCCACCCTGCCCCCCACCATTTTGTTTGGGTGTCTGTCTACATTTTGTTCACACTTTGATGAAGGGCTCAGGTCCAAAACGTTGGTTTTGTATCTTTGCTGTATAAAGGACACGGATTGACCTGCTGAGTTTCCCTAGCGTCGTGTCACAGTATCTGCAGATGTCAGCGTTTTACCGAGGTCAGAGCATTACTGACACTCTGTGGCTGTGGCACTGCTGGGAACTAGTGTGCAAACCTTCTTTATACCACTTAAAAGCATTTCTTAGAACAATGACTTCCATCAGCCAACACCCCACAATAATTTTACACACAATCAGCCTCAGTCTCGTTTAAGGGATTGACTTCCAAGAAATCAACGATGGATGGTTATTATAAGAGGTCACCCCTCTCTTTTCCCTGATCCATGTTCTCAACCCTTTAGTGCACAGGCTGGCTGCATTTGGGTAACTTTTTTCAGCATTTAAAATTTGCGAAAGGGATAGGTAAGATAAAGGCAGGAAAGTTTCTGGAAACAACTCAATTAGGCTTGAGAGGCATAATCTTCCCCTATGCTGACTATCCCTGAGATGACTGTACTTCTCCAAATGCTCATTAATCCTGTCCTGAAGAATCCTCTCCAATAATTTTCACACTACTGATGTAACACTGTAATTCTTTCTTGTTTCAATGGGCTTCATTAATCAGGGGATTAAGTTCAAGAGTAAAGATCATGTTACAATTCTACAAATCTTTAGTAAGGCCACACTTAGAGAATTGGGTTCAGTTCTAGTCACCTCGTTACAGGTGTACTGACAATAACCACACCAGCAGTGCGAGTATAAGACAGCTTTAATAATCTAATATGTACACTAAGAGGTCTTGTCTCTCTGCAAGACAAACCTGGAAGGCTAGACTGTAGCTCTGGACTGCTTTATAGACAAGGTCACCAGGATGACCCCTAGTGGTGTAATTACATATCAGCACAACAGGAAGGATGTGAATGATGTGGAGAGGGAACAGAGGAGATTGACCAGGATGTGGCCTGGATTGGGAAACAAGTCTTTATGAGGCAAGTTTAGCAGAGCTGGGACTTTTCTCTTTGGAGTGTAGAACAATGGGAATAGACTTAATGGAGATCTTAATAGAGAGGCCGAGATGAAGTAGACGGTTAGCACCTGTTCCCCAGGGAGTAGCAAACACCAGAGGGCGTCTGTTCAGAGTGAAGGGAGGGAAGTTTCGAAGTAAGAAAAAAGGCAGATGTGTAAATTCAACATGTGGGAAAGATTTAGCAAGCCTGACGACTGTTTCAGTCACTGTTTGGATTTTTAAAAATATATAATTTTGTTTCGTTAAGTTGCAGTCTTAAAATTTTGCAGTGGCCCTGAGAAATGCCAGGAAAGTTGTCTCTTGTGTGGGTCTCTGAGACCATAAGACAAAGGAGCAGAAATAGGCTATTCAGCCCATCAAGTCTATCCTGCCATTCAATCCATTCTCCCACCTCAGCTCCACTTCCTAGCCTGCTCCCCATGACCCTTGATGCCCTGACTAATAAATAATCTATCAATCTTTGCCTTAAATGCACCTGATGACTTGGTCTTCACAGCTGCCTGTGCTAAAGATTTCCACAGATTTACCACCCTCTGGCTGAAGAAATTTTTCCCAGACAAAGGGCAACAATATCTGGAGGTTCACTGTTCATCTCCCTGCAAAGCTGTGGGGACTTCATCCTGGAGAGGTTGAGGGGCTATGAATGTTTCCAACAAGGTTTTCCCCACCACCTTCGCTCCAGGTGTTGGTGTTAGGCCAGTGGACTCGGAATGCTGCAATCTGGCAGCTTCCCACCACAGCAACCTCCAAACACTCCAAACATTATCCCTGCGACAGGGTGGGAGGTGAAATGGCCCAAGGCCTGTGCTAATTCAGTTCTGGCTGTGGGGTGCTGAGTCTCGCTGTGGGAACAGTCCCACCTCTCCCCGACACTGCTCTGTTGGTTGAGAAGGGAAACTGTGGGCCAGGCACAGAATCAGAGATGGGCATTCAGTACTGGGGCAAACCTGCTGATGCCTAAGTTGCTGGCCTATATTAACCTATTCCAGCATCAATCTAACCCTTCCCTCCCTCACAGCACGAAACCCTCCATTGTACCAGCCTCATCCACCACCTCTGGCAACATATTCCAGCCATGTAGTCTCTCGGGTATAGTCAGCATGACTTTGTGAGGGGCAGGTCATGCCTCACGGGCCTAATTGAGTTTTTTGAGGAAGTAACAAAATAAATTGATGATGATGTGGAGTATGTGGATTTTAGTAAGGCATTTGACAAGGCCCCCATGAGAGGCTTGTTCAGAAAGTCATGAGGCATGGGAACTATTGAATCTTGGCCAGGTGGATTCCTGTAGAGGAAGGAGCATATTCTGCCTGAAGGTCGGTGACTAATGGAGTGTCACAGGTATCTGTTCTTGGACCCCTGCTCTTTGTGGTTTTTATAAATGACCTGGATGAAGAGGCAGAAGGATGGGTCAGTAAGTTTGGGGAGGATACGAAGGGTGGAGGAGTTGTGGATGGAGCTGAAGGTTGTCAGACGTTACATGATGCAGAGTTGGGGAAGAAGTGGCAGATGGAGTTCAATCCAAATGTGTGAGGTAATGCTTTTTGAAAGGTCATACTTGAAGCCAGAGTACATGGTGATTGGCAGGATTCTTAACTTTGTGATTTGGGTCCAAATCCATAGATCTCACAAGGCTACCACGGTGGTTGATAGGGTAGTCAAGGAGACCCATGAGACAAGGTTAGCAGAGCTGGGACTTTTCTCTTTGGAGTGAAGAAGGATGAGAGGAGATTTAATAGGGGTCTACGAGAGGCATTGATAGACAGCCAGTGCCTTTTTCCCAGGGTGGGAGTGGCAAATACCAGAGGACAAGGGGAGGGGAGGGAAGTTTAGGGGAAACGTCAGGGGTGTGTTTTTTTTATTATACAGAGTAGGTGGAGCAGGAGTGGTGGTGGAGGCCGGAACAATAGAGACATTTAAAAGATTCTTAGACAGGTACATGGATGGAGGAAAATAGAGGGTTATGTGTGTGTGAAGTAGGGACGGTTTAGATTTATATATGGCAGCACAAAAATTTGAGGCAAAGGGCCTGTCCTATAATGTTCAATGTTCTACCACTCTCTATTGTCACCTCTCATCCTCTGTTGCTCTAAAGAGAAAAGTCCGAGTTCTCTCGAGCTTTTTTTTGTAAAACAGTGTGTGTATTATGTCCTACATGGTTTGTATAACAGAATCATGTACAAAATGAGCACAAAGTTCTGGGATTTTTGGCAAAGAATGTAGTAACAGAAGACCTTAAGAAAAAGTATAATTGAGCAGAGTCAACGTGGATTATGAAGGGAAAATCATGTCTGGCCTGTGTTGGAAGCCTTGTATAATGTGGACTCGATTAGAGGGAACCCTGGGCATCAGTCACCTATGTGAATTGTTAGATGCTGGTTAAATGTATTTAACTTACAATGCTTAACTAATGCACCTGCATTAAGAATAAACAATCAAAACGACAAAAATACTCTACTTTGAACAAACTTCATTTGCATGAATATATAAACCTTAAAGCTTTTTACTTTATTTTCATCATATTGTTTGAAAACATTTAACTGTTGTTGCATTTGCAGATTCCCACCCCCCATGGAGCTGTCCTCCTAAAGACAAACATTAACATTATAGATAATTAACACCTCCTCCCTCAAATTTACAGATAAGGCCTCTGACCAGGACAACTCTTATTAAGCAGGGATAGGCCCCAACTCATCAGCCACACATTTGTCTGCACTATCTGCACTATCAACCCTAGCTCTGGTGGCACTGGGATTATTCAGAGACTATCACCTTGGCGATCCTGCTCTTCCGCCTCTTTCTTAACTCCCTGAATTTACTCTCCAGGACCTCTACCCCATTGCTGCCTGTATCATTGGTACCAATATGTATCACAACCTCCTGCTGGTCACCCTCACCATTAAGAATATATTGCCTTTGACCTGAGCACTCAGGAGGCAACACACTATCTGAAATAAAACACGAAAATCTGCAGACACCGTGGTTGAAGTAAAAACACAACACTGCAGAAACTCAGCAGGTCAAACTATGTCCGTTACATAGCTAAGACAAAGACACATAACCAGCATTTCAGGCTTGAGGTCTGAGCAAAATGTAGGCGGGTGCCCGAACAAAATGGTGAGGACGAGGAGCAGGAGAAGGGGAATAGTCCCACAGGCAGGAGGTGGATAAGGGAGGGAGGGCACACCAGCAAACAGGGGGAGGGGGGTGGCTCTGTGAATGGAGATGGGAGAGAGAGCTGGAGGAAAGGAGACAGAGGGGTGGGGAAGGGAGGGAGAATAGGGAGTGGGCCAGCAGACACCGGAGAAGTCAATGTTAATGCCATCTGGTTGGAGGGGACCCAGATGGAATATTAGATGTTGCTCCTCCAATTCACGGGTGGTCTTGCTTGGATGGTACATGAGGCCATGGACAGACAGATCAGCACAGGAGTGGGGGGCAGAATTGAAATGATTAGCTGCTGGGAGATCCCTGTCATTGATTTGGACAGAGTGAAGGTGTTCAGTGAAGTGATCTCCCAGTCCGCGCCCAGTCTTTCCAATGTAGAGAAGGTCACAACGAGAGCACCGGATTCAATAGATGACTCCCACAGATACATAAGTGAAGTGTTGCTTCATTTGGAGTCCCTAATAGTGGTGAGGGACAAGGTGTGGGTGCAGGTGGAGCAGATGAAATAATGAGGCATTTAGGGGTTCCATCAGGCAGATGTGGCATGGATTCAGAAAGGGCAGGTCTTGTTTAACAAACTTGCTGAAGTTCTTTGAGGATATAATGGGTGGGGTAGAGAGAGGGGAACATGGTTGATGTTGTATATTTGGATATCCAGAAGGCATATAAGGTGCTGAACAAGAGACATAAATAAGATACAGATGAATGGAGTTGGGGGAAGTATATTGGCATGGATTGAGAGTCGGATAAATGGATGTTTTTTTCTGATTGGCAATAAAGGCCAACATTGCATTTGCCTTCTTAATAATGTACTATCTGCCACCCAACTTTTGGCAATTCATGCACAGGCCCTCCCAAGTCCTGCTGCAGTCTTTTATCATTTAAATAATAATCTGCTCTTCTATTTTTCCTACCAAAGTGGATGTCGTCGCATTGGTGCTGCAGGGATTGGTGTTGGACCCACAGCTGTTCACCATTTACACTGAGGATTTGGAAAAGGGGACAGAGGGTAGTGTAGCCAAGTTTGCAGATGAATCTAAATTGAGTGGAAAAGCAATTTGTACAGAGGATGTGGAGAAGCTGCAGAAGGATCTAGTTAAGGTAGGTGAGTGGGCAAAGGCCTGGCGGATGGAGTCCAATGTTAGTAAATGAAACGACATCCACTTTATGCAGGTGCTGTTGTGTAGAAGGACTTGGGAGGGGCTGTGCATGAATCACAAAAAATTGGGTTGCAGGTAGAACAGGTTATTAAGAAGGCAAATGGAATGTTGGCCTTAATCGCCAGAGGAATTGAATTCAAGAGCAGAGAGGTAATGCTATAACTGTACAAGGTCCTGGTGAGGCTGCACCTGGAGAACTGTGTGCAGTTCTGGTCTCCATACTTGAGGAATGATAGACTGTCCTTGGAGGAGGTCCAGGGGAGGTTCACCAGGTTGATCCCAGAGATGAGGAGGTTGACCTACAAGGAGAGACTAAATCATCTGGGATTATACTCAAATTCAGAAGAACGAGAAGAGATCTTATAGCAATATATACAATTATCAAAGGGATACATAAGACAGAGGCAGGAAAATTGTTTTCACTGGTAGATGAGACCAGAACTAGGGGACACACCCTCAAGATTCTGGGGAATAGATTTAAGACAGAAATGAGGAAAAACTGTTTTTCCCAGAGAGTCGTGAATGTGCCCAGGGAAGCAGTTGAGGCGACTTCATTAAACATATTTAAGGTTCTGTTAGATGGATTTTTACATAAAAAAGAAATTAAGGGATATGGAGAAAAGGGAGTTAGGTGGAGAAGAGGCAAACATCAGATCAGCCATGATCACATTGAATGGTGGACCAGGCTTGATGGGACAAATGGCCAACCTGCTCCTGTTTTTTATGCTCTTATATTATCTCTGCAGTCACAGGGGTAGATGTCAAGGAGGTTATTAATAGGAAGGAATGAGTGAACAAAGGAGTCATGGCTGGAGCAGTCACTATGGAAGGCAGAGAGGTGAGGAGAAAGGCAGATGTGTCTGGCGGTGGGATCATGTTGTAAGTGATGGAAATTATGGAGGATAATATGTTGAATGTAGTGGCTGGTGGGGTGGTAGACAAGGACAAAGTGAATCCTGCGTTTGTTACGTCTGGGGGCAGAGGGAGCCAGGACAGATAAGCCCTGATGTAGATGTGGGTGAGGACTGAGTTGATGGTGGTGGAGTGGAAGCCACGTTTGTGGAAGAAGGAGGAGATTTCAGATGATCTGGACTGGAAGTCCTCACCTTGGTAACAGATGCGGTGGAGATGGAAGAATTGAGAGAAGGGGATAGAGTCCTTGCAAGGGACTGGGTGTGACGAAATGTACATACACAAACTTATTCTAATATATCCTAATTTCGAAGTATCATCTTCCAAAGTGTGAGCTGCGATATCCAAAATTTCAATCACTTTAATTCAACAAATCAAACTCTGTGGCTGTTACTTTATGTAGTTTTAATTTGTTGTTGAACAGATAAACATTTTTCATAGTTTTACAACAAGACTTTAATGACAATGATGTCATATACAGTAAATGACAGCATTTACTGTATAAAGATATAAAAATATATAGAGATATATAGAGATACAAAAGCTTAAAGAGATACAAAAAGGTATTTAAAGAGATTGAAATTTGGGATATAGTAAATGTCGTCTATATTTTTATTCAAAGAAAAATTTCTCATGCTCATGCTACCTTCACATCTTGTAGAAAAAGAGGCAAGCCGTTAGTCTGGGCAGATATTATAACATATTACATCATAGTCACTATGGTAACACTACAAACAGGTAGTTGTGGGAGTTGCTAGGTTTGTAAAAACATGTCTGTAGAAAACTGCTCTCCCGAGATGGAGACAGAGATATCAAGGGGAATGTGTGGCTTAAGATGGACCGAGTGAATTTGAGGTTGGAGTGACAAAGTTGACGAGCTCATCATGGGTGTGCAATGCAGTGCCAATGTTGTCGTCGATATACCGGAGGAAGAGTTGAGGGCCTTGTCCGTGTAGGCTTGCAGCGTGGATTGCTCCACAAAGCCCACAGACTGGCAGGCATAGCTGGGACCCATATGGGTATCCCATGGCTACTCCTTTGATTTGGAGGAAGTTTGATGAGTTAAAGGAGAATTTATTGAGTGAGAACAAGTTCTGCCAGGCGGAGGAGGGTGGTGATGGAGGGGAACTGGTCAGGTCTCTTGTCAAGGAAGAAACAAAGGGCTTTGATACCTTTTGTGTGGGGGAGGTGTAGAGAGATTGGATGTCCAGAGTGAAAATGGTGGATTTGAGGGATTTAGAAGTTATTGAAGAGATGACCCCTTCCCTCGTCATTTTGTTCAGGCACCTGGCTTCATTTTACTCACACCTCGATGAAGGGCTTGAACCCGAAACATTGGCTATTTATCTTTATCTTTGCTTTATAAAGTCCACAGATCTGCTGAGTTTCTCCAGCTTTGTGCTTTTCATGCCAGGGACATTGGAAGTTTGTGCCCAGAATCTGGTTACTTGCCACTCAGCATCAGGGACCCTCCACAGCTCACATTAACAGAACATGGTTCCCCCTTTCCAGGAGTTGGTGACGGGAGGTGGGACAAACACATGATGCCTCGTTCCTTTCTGGTGAGGAGCAAGCGGTTCGCCAGTTACCAGGGCCAGCGGTTTGATGAAGATGAATATGGGCTCTGCTTGCCATCCTCTTCAGGTAAGGAGTTCCCAGCACCCGATCATGTGAAGTGGGTACATGAGGCCATTCAGCCCTTCCTTCCAGCCCTGCTGCTTCACTGCATGAACAAGTTACGTCCTAAACATCCAAAGCTGACTGAATATCCTCAGAGGATGAGTCTCCACAACACTTGTGTGAAGGGAATCACGAGTCCCATGTCTAGTGGGTGAAGAGACTTATTCCCAATGGCCAAACATTTCAAATCCACACCCCACACCAACAGCCTCATGCCCTCATCGAGGCCAACTACAACATCTTGTATTCTGTCCAGGCCATCGCCAACCAGATGCCATTAACATCAACTTTCCAATTTCCCTTAGCTCCTTCCTCGGGGCTACCTCTTTCCCAAACTCTCTCTCCTTTCCTCCATCTCCCCACCCTCTTCCCTTCTATCAGGGAGTTACCCTTTAATTCTCCACCCTCTTCACCATCACTTTTCAGTTTCTTCCTCTTCCAACCTCCCACACATATCCACCAATGACCTGTTAGTTTGTACTCTTCTCCACCCCTTCCTCCTTCCCCCCTCCCCACCCCTTCCTCCCTCCTCCCCTTCCCATCCCTACCTCCTTCCCTCCTCCCCACCCCTACCTCTTTCCCTCCTCCCTGCCCCTTCCTACCTTCTCCCTTCCCTGCCCCTTCCTTCCTCCCCTGCCCCTTCCTCCTTCCCTCCTCCCCTGCCTCTTTCCCCTTCCCTCCTCCCTGCCCATTCCTCCCTCCTCCCCTTCCCGCCCCTTTCTCATTCCCTCCCCCCTGCCCCTTCCTCCCTTCACCCACCCCCTGCCTCTTCCCACCTCCTCCCTTCCCTGCCCCTTCCTCCTTCCCACCTCCCCTGCCCCTTCTTCCTTCCTCCTCCTCTGCCCCTTCCCTCCTCCCCTGCCCTTTCCTCCCACCTCCCCTTCCCACCCCTTCCTCCTTCTATCCTCTCTTCCCCTCTCTCCCTCCTCTGCTCTCCCTGCCCCCCTTCTCCACCTGCCCTCCTTCCTTCCCCATCTGCTTTTCCTTCAGCCCAGCCTCTTCCCATGGTTACTGTGTGTCCTGCTGAGTTTCTCCAGCATGGTTGTGTACTTCACCTGACCCCAGCATCTGCAGATTTTCATGGTGAATCCCGTGCGAGCCTTGCATGTATCTCCTGGTTTTAGGGCTTGGGGAATCACTACCCTCCCCTCTACTCGTTAAGACCCCACAATATTCCATGATGAACCCTTGTGGCACTCCTTCTTGGAGTCTGAGATCTGTACTCAACATTCCAGCTGTCTCTCCAGGGCTCTATCTCATACCCAAGTTCAGAGAGGATCCAGAAACCTGGGTGACAACACATTGATAGGATAGTTATGGGGGAATTAAGTTCAAGAGCTGTGAGGTCATGTTGTAAATCTTTGGTGAGACCACACTTAGAATATCGTGTACTGTTCTGGTCACCTCGTTACTGGAAGGATACAGGTGCTTTAGAGAGGGTGCAGGATGCTGCCTGGATTGGAGAACATGTCTCATGAAGCAGGATTAGCAGAGCCAGGGCTTTTCTCTTTGGAGTGACAAAGAATGAGAGGTGATAAAGGTCTAGAGGAGCTTTGACAGGGTGGACAGCCAGCACCTTTATTCCCTGGGGCAACAATAGCAAATACCAGAGGTGAAGGAGGAAAGTTTAAGGTGAGGGAGGAAGGTTTTGGGGAAATGTCAGGGGAAATTTTTTTTACAGAGTTGTGGGGCCCTGGACTGCATTTGCTGGGAATGGTGGTGGAGGCTTGAACATTAAAAGCCATCCAGGAGACTCTTAGTCAGGCACGTAGATGATAGAAAAATAGAGGGTTATGGGTGAGAGGTAGTGAGGGGATAGGTTCTTGTGGAAATGGTCCTAGGCTGTTCTGTAAAGTTCAAAAACCAGGACTTTCCACTGTCCCAGGATAACCCAGGCCTGGGCACTGTCCCTGGATAATTCAGGCCTGACCATTGTCCCGGGATAACACCCACCTCTCCACTATTCCGGGATAACACAGGACTGTCCAGTGTCCTGGGATAACACCCACCTGTCCACTGTCTGGGGTTAACCCAGGCCTGTCCACTGTCCTGGAATAATCTAGGCCTGTCCACTGTCCTGGGATAACACCAGCCTGTCCACTATCACAAGATAACACAGGTCTGTCCAGTATCCTGGGATAACACCTACCTGTCCACTGTCTGGGGTTAACCCAGTCCTGTCCACTTTCTCGGGATAACCCAGGCCTGTCCACTGTCCTGGGATAATATAGACCTATCCTCTGTTCCAGGATAACACCTACATATCCACTGCCTGGGTTAATCCAGGCCAGTCTAATCTCCTGGGATGGCCCTGAATGTTCAGTAGCACACCAGGTAGTGCTGCTACCTCACTGTTCCATAGACCTGGGTTATATATACTGACCTCCGGTGCTGCTCGAGTGGAGTTTGCACATTCTCCTTTTCCCCCATCCCCTAACACCCAGTGAGTTTCCTGTCGCACCACAAAAACACACTGGATCATTAGTAAAGAGTGACTATAAACTGCCTCGTGTGTCAGTAGCCAACAAGACGATAAGGAAATGTCTTTAATGGGCTGTGAGAGAGATGAGTAAGTAAGGCAATAGACGATGGGATGAATGGCCAGCACCTGTCTCCCTGTGATCACCTCTAACTTCCTTTCCCTTTCTGCAGGGCCTGGCCACGTGGATTTGGTTCCTCAGAGAGTTTTAATTGAACTGGGCGAGCCCTCGCGGAGTCTCAAACCCATTGAGAATTCCACCTCGGTCCGTGGCTCCGATCCGAAGGGCTGGAGAGCTGCTCAGGCACACCCTGGGCCAAGAGAGGTGAGGGCTGGCCTCCCGGTTTCTCGGAGAGTGGAGGGTGAAGCAAGCAAGGTTCAGGACCTCTGGGTGCCTCACTCACCGACAGGTACGTCATCTTCACTCGAAATGTTGGGCGGTGTCTGTGGTCAAGGAGGTCCCAGGGAGGGAAGGGTTCATGGTTGGACCCCCTGGAGGTACCTGCTGGCTCTCCCTCCATCGAACAATTCAGGTGTAGCTTTCAGCGCAGGACAGAGGGAGGGCTCCACTGGTGTATGTGACATGGATGCACCATCAGGTAGAAATGATTTCAATTCGAACAAAGGTATTTAAATTATTTTTCTTAAAAATTTTAAAATTTAGACATTCAGCACAGTAACAGGCCCTTCCGGCCCATGAGCCCGTGCCACTCAAGGGTGGGTGGAAACTGGAGCACCCAGAGGAAACCCATACAGACATGGGGAGAACGTACAAACTCCATACAGACAGCGCGGGATTTGAAGCCTGGTTGCTGGTTCTGTACAGCCTTGCACCAGCTTCTCCACGAACCACGCTGCCCAGTGTCCTTGGTGTACAGTTAGTGTAGCAGTTAGCACAGTTCCAGAGCCAGTGACCAGGGTTCAAATCCCATGCAGTCTGTAAGGAGTTTGTACATTGTCCCCATGTCTGTGTAGGTTTTTCCCAGCTGTTCTGGTTTCATCTCGTGTTCCAAAGATGGACGGAGTTTATAGGTTAATTGGGCCTGTTACCCTGCTGCATGTCTAAGTTAAAACATTGAACAACACAAGTGTAATAAATAACCTGCACATGACATTTTATGCGATCTTTCTATGCCCAGTATGGGGTGTGAGGGGTTGTGGAGTGTTTTAATCTCTTGGAGCAGGGAAATGCCATGAACAATTGACGCCCTTCGTTTCTTTGACCACATTGGCCCACAGCTCTGCTGTAGAATTGGGTCCAAAACATCCTCAGTGACAGAAAATGTGCAGACGCTGGAATTCTGGGGTTAAAGACTGAGACCTTGCTGGCTAAACAGCGGCAATGGAGACAGAGTCAAATTAACTCTTTGAACTCCATGTCTCAGTTTTCAGGGACTACTAACAAGCGCATATACTCTGTGTCCCAGAGTTCCGGGGCTGGCTTTATACCCAACCACCAGTTGGTTCATACTGATTTTTAATTTTTTATACTGTAGTTTACTCATGGACCCAGTCTTACGAAAGGTTAAAAATGGCTGGAGTCCAAGGGGTTACATTTAAAATTTAAATTGAGGCGTACCGCACGGTAACAAGTCTTTTCAGTCCACAAGCCTGAGCCACCGATTATACCCACTTAACCTACAACCCCTGGTATGTTTTGAAAGATTCTAATCTGAGTCGCTGGTGCTGTAACAGCATTGTATTACCTGCCAAGCTTACCATGATGCCCATGTGACATTGCTGTGCCTGTCATGAGACTATCTCTTATTGAAAAGGAACAGAAGCCATCAGCAGCCTGTGGTGGCTGAAGGGCTCTGCCAAAGTAACGAAGGCAAACAGACCCATATTCCCCAGTCTCCCTCTCCGTCCTTTCCTCCCCCCACCCATCTCCATCTGCCTCCACACTTACTGCTTTCTCCCAATTCCAGCCCACCCCTCATCTGGCTCCTTCTGCCCTTCACCCCTCCTCGTTCCACCTAATGCCTATCGGCCTCTGTCTCACCCCTCCCGCCCCCTCATCGTTCCAGCCAACTCTCCTCTCCCTGATCCTGGATCTCAGCCCAAAATGTCAGAACCCCTCCCCCCTCCAGCCCCCTACTGCAATCCCGTCCTTTCTGTCGTGTGAGGACCAGGATACAACCCTGGACAAGGTGATCACAGATCAGGAGCAAGTGGCAAGTCCATGGGGTAGGGGTCTAGGATCTAGGAGCTGGGAGAAAATTATTGACAACTTCTATAGGCAGGAGGATGAATTGGATTATACTGGCAATCAGATCAACTTTGTAGATTTCTATTTTGATCTGAATGGTTTAATCTCTTTCAGGTTCGGACAAAATGTTTCTCCCCTCGGAGGGCCCAGAGACCCTGGCGTTACAGTGCAGGCCATACTCCTGGTCTGGATACTCCACTGCCAGACTTAAACACCTCGTTGAGGATTATCTTTCACCAGTTCTGGAGCCTGAAGCCACAGTCCAGAGGCAGACCGGTGGGCAAACTGTGGAGGAGAACAAGCAAATCTTCTTCACTCAGAGAAGTGGGCACAGAGCTCCGTATGGCTGCATTCACTGTGACAAGGTAAATATCACACTCAGGGAGTGACAGAACCATCTACAGGAGCACATGCTTGACACACCCAGGTACGTACAGCCATGCTCACACCCAAATACACACCTGGCACATGCAGTTCACACCCAGATACACACCCAATTACGGCCAAGTCCACTGCAAGATACACACATTGACACAGCCAAGTTCACATCCTGATACACACCCAAGCTCACATCCAGTACATAACTGAATACACACCCAAGTTCACACCTAAATACACACACATGTTCACACTCAAGTTCACACACAGATGCACACCTGAGCATGGCCAAGTTCACACTCAGATACACAGCATCTACGCTCACCTAAATTCAAACCCAGATACACACCTGCCCTCATCCAAGTTTACACCCAGATACAAGTATGTGGTGATATGTCAGGTAGCGGGCATCCAGGGTTCAGGGGTCAGGATGACCTTAGTGGAGGAGTTGTACTTTGATCATTTGAATGTTAAATAGATGTGTGTGATGTGGCTGCTTGTGGTTGGATGGGGAAAAGCAACTGAGTTGTGGGGTCTGAGCCCTTTGCCAGTCTGTCTGTGCTGTTCCCCTGCTTAAGATCCAATGGGGTACTCCAGTCTTGGAGCCAAGGTCTGCCCTGTCCCCTCGAGCCCTTCCACCAAAGCCATGGCCATTCCATAGATGGGTATGTGGTAAAGCTGAGGCGTTGTCCTTGGTGAGGGTCCTGGACGAGTCCTTGAGGGGTGGGCAAACCTTTCACCACCCCACACATCATGCCTGGGTGAAAGGTTGAGGCCTCTCAGGCTGGGCTCCTGCCGGAAGGTGCTCAGTCATATCCACCTCTAATCCTCACTGGTTCATCCTCCTCCCCCTCAACTCTGCCAGCTGTTGGCTCATATCTTCAGGTCACCAGACTGAAAAATTAACTCTCTCATCTACCCCCACCCCTCTTTCCCCAGTATCTAACTCTGTGACTGTAAGAAATGGTCCTCTTGCGCCTACACCAACATTCAGGGCCCCAAGGAGTCCTGCCAAGTGAGGCAACATTTCACCTGTGAATCTACAGGAGCCACCTACTGTATCTGGTTCTCTTCTATATCGGAGAGACTGGACACAGACTGGGAGATCACTTTGTTGAGCACCTCGGCTCCATCCACTACAATAGCAGGGGCTTCCCCGTGGCCAAATACAGTGAAACCCTTGTTATCTGTAATTCAAGCAACTGGCAAAAAAACCCCACAAAAAATAAATACAGTAAAACCTCGTTAGAATGCAATAGTTGGGGTCCAAGATTTCAAACCACGTTACAGCCGAGTCGTGGAACAGATGCATATATGTCAGTGCCCACGGATAATCAAACTCAAATATTACCAGTTTTCGAAGGATCTGCTATCTATAACTAACAATTTCAATGAAAGAAAACAAGCACATTCTTTTAATATTGGGATTCTGAATTTTAATCAATTTATTTGCAAAGTTTGGGGTCCACAGACACCCGTGCTATAAGCGATTCTGCGGATTAATGAATCGGGCTCTAACGAGGTTTTACTGTAGGTTTAAAATACTGGCTTAAAATTGGCACCTCCAAGCAGATAGTTCGCCAATCACACAGCACACAATCTCGAGCAACCGGAAAAATCTCTCATTTGGCATCTACCAAACTCCACAGGTGCCAAATACCGGGGGTTTTAATTCCACATCCCACTTCCTCAGCCAAACCGAGGCTACCTGCAAGTTATATTCCATTTGGGCACTCACCAATTAGACAGCATTAACATCGACCTCCAATTTCTGTTACCACCCCTGTCCCCCCATGTCCCTTCCACCCCTTCCCCTTCACTCTGATAGTTTTTTTCTCTTCTATCCATATCCTGTCACCTGTTAGCCTGCACTCCACTCCATTCCTTTTACCCCTCCCCCCTCCTCTCCTCTCTACCTGCCCCCAACCCACACCTTTTTACTCTGCCAGCTGGTGCTTATACCTTGGCCTTTGCTTCTAGTTAGAGCGTGGTGGTTAGCACAATGCTGTTCAATGCTGGGCTTTGAATCCGGCACTGTCTGTAAGGAGCTTGTACGTTCTCCCCATGGGTTTCCTCCAGATGCTCTGGTTTTCTCCCACCCATTCCAGGGGTTGGAGGCCAATTGGGTGTAATTGGGTGGCACGGGCTCGTGGGCCGAAAGGGCTGCCTGCCTCAATTTAAAATGTTAAAAAATCCCCTGGTTACTGTGCGAGCTGCTGAATTTTCCCAGCACGTTTGCAGACTGTACTCACGCAGGACCCGTGGCTCAGACTGCTGAGTGCCACTGAACGCTGGAGCAAGCTTCAAGACTCACTCCCAACTGCAACGTACCCAGTGTATACACTCGAGCTCCCTTTCACCAGCCTCCTCCGGGAGGCAAACTGGTCCAGCAAGGTCAAAATACCCAGGGTAGCATAGTGGTTCTGGACCTCTGGTGCTGTCTGTGTGAAGTTTGCACATTCTCCCAGTGACCACGTGGGTCTCCCCCACATCCCCACACCTATCTCCTCTCACATCCCAAAGACATGCTGAACTGCAGATTAATCAACCAGAGTAAACTGTCTCGAATGGGATGGTGGAACCTGAGCAGGTGTTTATCGGCTTGTACGAAAATACAATGCCCTGAGTTTCTGGGGTGCGGGGGTGGTGGGGGGAATGGGAATATGGGGAGAAGGAAATGCATTGAGGTAGTATTGGTGTAAATTGGGTGCTTGGTGTGGACCCAGTGGGGTTCACGAGTGAGGCAGTGCCCAGTGAAAGTGTGCAGACTGTCCCATTAGCAGGCTTCCCCGCGAATGCTTCTCACGCAGGACTTTTCCACTCCGCATGGGTTGGAGGTTCACGTCCGAAGATCGCACAGTGGAAGCCAGATCTTCACCTGCGAGAAGTGTGGGAAGGCCTTTGGCCACTCCGCCAGTTTGGAACAGCACCAGGCCACACACAGTCAGACCAAGGTAAGGCCCCAGTGTCCTAACCCTCCTGGTCAATGACAAAACGCGGCAAATACAGCTGATCTCTTAGAAGTTGGTGAATGCAAGGCCAATGCTGAGTTTGCGGGAGGCGGAGCAGATCGGAGTGCTGCTGTAGGGTGTAGCATTCAGTGGGATTTCTGTGAGTTTTGAGCATGAACACTGTCCAGAAAGGATATCAGTGAAGGAAGGGAGGGTCCACCCAAAGGCCAATGAGATGGGAAAGAGACAAAAAAGATCAAGGAGCTAGTTAAAACACAATGCTGGGGTAACTCAGCAGGTCAAACAGTGGACATAAAGAACCAACATTTCGGGCTTGAGCCCTTAATCAAGGGCTGGAAAAATGCTGCAGGCATCCAAACAAAATGGTGGGGTGGGGCAAGGGGAGGAGCACAGTCCCACAGGCAGGAGGTAACTGGTGGAGGAGGGCACAGCAGCAAACAGGGGGAGGGGGGATGGCTCTGTGAATGGAGGGGGAAGGAGGTGGAGAGCTGAGTGGAAGAAGAACATCGAACAATACAGCACAGTACAGGCCCTTCGGCCCTCAATGTTGTACCAACCTATATAATCCTTCCTAATTCCTCCCTACCCCATAATCTTTTATTTTACTTTCATCCATGTGACTAAGAGTCTCTTAAATGTTTAAGCCTCCACCACCATCCCTGGGAAGACATTCCAAGCCCCCACAACTCTCTGTGTAATAAAATACTTACCCCTGACCTCTCCCCTAAACTTCCCTCCCTTCACTTTGGACCCACGTCTTCTGGTGTTTGCTGATCTTGCCCTGGGAAACAGCTGCTGGCCGACCACATAATCTTGTAGACAAAGTCTCTCATCCTTCTACACTCCAAAGAGAAAAGTCCCAGCTCTGCTATCTACTGACTTTTGGCACAATTTTTAATTTAAAAAAATATATAGACAAGGAGAAGGGAAGAGAGGGAAAAGGGAGAGCAGGTAGGCAGAAACCAGAGTTGTCAATGCCAAACGGAAAACCAGGTGTTGGTGGGATAGTACGAGGCTACAGATGAACGTAATGCAGAAATGAAATGGTGGCCACTTGGCGATCCCTGTCACTGGTGCGGACGAAGCAAAGGAATTTCCCTTTCTGTGCCCGGTCTCTCCGATGTAGAGAAGGCCACAAAGGGAGCCACGGATGAGTGAAGTGTTGCTTACCTGGGGCCCTGGACTGTGGTGAGGGAGGAGGTGTGGGTGCAAGTGCCTGCGTTTCTTACAGCCACAGGGGAAGGTACTGGTGGGGGAAATTGGTGGGAACGGATGAGTTCACGAGGGAGTCACGGAGGGAGTGGTCTTTTCCCATATTTTACAACATAGAACAATGCAGCAAAGTACAGGCCTTTCAGCCCATGATATAGGCAGGGGTGAGTGCACGAGGGAGTCACGGAGGGAGTGGTCCCTACAAAAGGCCGAGAGGTGAGGAGAGGGGAAGATATCTCTGGTGGTGGGATCATTTTGTAGGTGACGATTGCAGAAGATAATGAATTAGATGCGGAGGCTGGTGGGGCGGCAGGTGAAAACTAGGGGAATTCTTTGTAGCGTCGGGGGCAGAAGGGGGCAAGGCAGATGAGCAGGAAATGGAGGTGGGAGCTTGTGGTGAACCATTGTATGTATATATCTATCTGTTTGGGAATGCCCATTGGCCAACTACCTGTGTCCCCTCCCACAGACTCCAGAATAAAGGTGACTGTTCTACAGCCCCCTCCCCAGTGCAGGAGAGTCGAGCAGCACGGATGTATCTTTGTTCTATAGCTAATAACAGCATGTCAGTTTGTTCAACTTTTTGGAGTCATTGATGGTGTATTATGGCTGAGAGGGAAATTGTGAGAGGAATAGATCAGTCTTTTTCCCCAGAGTAGGGGAAATGGCAACCAGAGGTCAGAGGATTTTGGTCAGGGTGGGAAGGTTAGGCCAAAGGGCTTGTTTCAACACTGACCAACTAAATGACCTGAACTAGAGTTGTCTCCTGTGGTTGTTCTTTGAATCAGGGTCTCACTTCCATCCAGTTTTGTGGGTTGTCTGTGAGTCTCTGGAATGGCTGGTTCAGTGTGTTGATTCTGGGCTTCCATGTGCTCCCAGCAGTGATCTCAAATTTCACATCACTGTCCAAAATTCCCCTCCTGGTGGGATTTCCACTAAAGCCAGGAGAGGCTGCACATCTTAAGAAGACTGAGAATTCTCTATATCCACTATCTCCACCAGCTGCTCATCTCTGGGGCTTCGATTACACCGAAGTCTGGGTGTAAAGCAGAGGGAGCCCCAATAAAACACTGTATACCCAGCATCTGACTGATCAGAAATCACAACGACTGGCACCTGGGTCCAGAATGTGAGATGGGGGTTCAGGGAGAAAGCAGACTGTGCCACGAGGGACGAGGTCTGGACTGTGAGCCGCCACTGGGGTCTAGATCAGCAAGGGGGTCAGGAATACGGGTAGGTTTGCAGCCAGAATCCTTTAAACTCACTGGGTACATTGGAAAATAACACAGTAATGTGCAAATTCAAGAGGAATAAAATGTGTTGTAATATTGATAAAAGTAACCTCGGCAAGTCCAAACGTCCGTGTGGTCCACCACTGCTGGAGGCCCAAGGATGCTGAATTAGGAGCAGGTTGAGGCCATTCAGCCCATCGATGAATATAGTCCACAAGGCAAGAATCAGTGAGCACAAACTGTGTGAGAGTGGAGCAGTGTATTTGGTTTGGAATGGAGAAAGAATGGTTCAGTGAGAATTATTTCTGATTAACATTTAATTGTGGGGAGAGAGTGGCAGATCAATTTAGATTATTTGGAAGGCAACAGGGATTAAACTGGGTCAATGATGTGACCCTCCCATGGCTGGAGAGTTTCTCACACTCACCTTTAGTTTCCCAAGATACTTGGGGAGAAGTGGTCTGTGGTGACCTGGAGTGTTGGAGACAGCCCCTTCAGAGGAGAAACCCCGAGGGATGTGACACCATTCATTGTTCCTACAGGAAAAGAGCTTCAACTGCAAGATCTGCGGGAAAACTTTTAAACGTTCCTCCACGCTGTCCACGCATTTACTGATCCACTCGGACACCCGCCCATACCCGTGCCAGTACTGTGGGAAATGCTTCCATCAGAAGTCCGACATGAAGAAACACACCTTCATCCACACAGGTACTGAATCAGCCCCAGAACATTCCTGTGGTCACTGGGATACGCTCCGGAACATTCCCGTGGTCACTGGGATACTACTCTGGAACATTCCTGTGGTCACTGGGATACACTCTGGAACATTCCAGTGGTCACTGGAATACACTCTGGAACATTCCTGTGGTTGCTGGGATACACTCCAGAACATTCCCGTGGTCAGTGGGATACACATCGGAACATTCCGTGGTCACTGGAATACACTCCAGGACATTCCCATGGTTGCTGGGATACTACTCTGGAACATCCCCGTGGCTGCTGGGATCTGCTCCACAACATTCCCCTGGTTGCTGGGATCTGCTCCACAATATCCCATGGCTGCTGGGATCTGCTCCACAATATCCCATGGCTGCTGGGATCTGCTCCACAACATCCCTGTGGCTGCTGGGATCTGCTCCACAACATCCCTGTGGCTGCTGGGATCTGCTCCACAACATCCCTGTGGCTGCTGGGATCTGCTCCACAACATCCCTGTGGCTGCTGGGATCTGCTCCACAACATCCCCATGGCTGCTGGGGTCTACTCCACAACATCCCATGGCTGCTAGGATCCACTCCACAATATCCCCGTGGCTGCCAGTGCACACTCCCGCTTGACCACTGGATTCAATCTTGCATAAATTCTCAAAAAAATAACCTAACTAACCCTATTAACTACATTTTGAAGAATGGGAGGAAACCAGAGCACCTGGAGGAACCCACACAGACACAGGAAGAAACTCACTACAGACAGTGCAGGATTCGAAGCCCGGTTGGTGCTGCAACAACGCTGCATTAACCTCTACACTAAGTGCTGCCCATTCTTCAAACAGCCCTTCCACACACCCAACACCCTCCATGTAAA